>NC_048307.1:49570373-49920192 GCF_013100865.1 Trachemys scripta elegans
GCTTGATTATCACTTCAAAAGTTTTTTTTCTCTTAATTAATTGGCCTCTCAGAGTTGGTAAGACAACTCCCACCTGTTTATGCTCTCTGTATGTGTGTATATATATCTCCTCAATATATGTTCCATTCTACATGCATCCGAAGAAGTGGGCTGTAGTCCACGAAAGCTTATGCTCTAATAAATTTGTTAGTCTCTAAGGTGCCACAAGTACTCCTGTTCTTCTTTTTGAGAAAACTGCAAGACAAAGAATTTGCCAACTGCATTGCACAAAGAACTTTTGCCCCAATTTTCTTACAATGTAGCATTGTAAGAAACATTTTAATGGCTCCGGCTTAAAAAGTGGTACTCTACAAAGCACCTGAGTGGCCCCAGAGAGCACTCTGCAAGCCAATTGTAGGATCCTACTGCTAATGCAAAAACGGTTTGGTATTCCCCTGCACAAACTACTTCACTGTCACTGCACACTGAGCACTTTGATAATATTTAACACTTTGTATAGCACTCTGAAGAGATAAGACCCCACAAAAAATTTTTTGACTGTCTCATAAGACCACTGGGGAGTAAGTTGTTATTTCCATTTTACAAGTGAGGAAACTGAGACAGAGAGGTTGTGACTTGCCAAAGACCACAGATAGTTAGTGTTAGAGCTGGTGTTACAACTCCGTTCTCAGTTCAGTCTGCTAAGCATTATCATTTGATCTCTTCTACAAATCACTCCTAAAAGCCTCTCTCTTCAATGAAATACATGTGCACCAATGTCCACATACAACTTCTCTGACTGGTATCTGTATTCATTAAACTTTACATGTTTATCTATTGACTGAGTGTTCTTCAGGACAGGAACCTTGGGACAGATTCATATCTATTGTTACCAGTTTAAAGCTTGAAATTAATGAAATTATTCAGGATTTACACTGGTTTATTTAAGAATTTAGCCTTTTGTTTTGTATTTCCATTAGTTTCAAGCACTGTAATGGATCCTTATAAATAATATATGTGTTTATACATTTAGATACCAGCACGTATTTCAGTGAATTCTACAGGAATGAGACACCCTTCTTTGGTAGCACTTGCTAGCAAACAGCTAATGCAGACTGCTGCTGACGCTTTTAACCATTCTACTTTCTAACCCTATTCAGAGCTGGTCTAAATGCCACAGTGATAAAATTGCTAGCAACTGGCATTCCCATTCTACAGTGAGAGAATTGCCTAAAATCATCACTGTAGACAAGGCCATAAATACTCTGTAAAGGCAATTAATAACATGTATCCAGGAGTATGTAACTGAGTTTTAACAATGTATTGTTGCTAGCTATAATTTGTAAAACAATTTGTACAAAGATATAATCTAAGAACATACAACAGATCAACAGTTGCAGCATTGCTGGACAGAGCTCATTTTCTCCTTCTCTAGCCCAGTTATTGATCTAGTGCTAGTGTAAATCCATCCTATATGGTACACAACCACTTGTCAATTGTGGTTCTTCTTTTATTGCTTCACATTTTTTAGCTTTCTGTCTGAAGTTTGCACTTCATATATTGATCTCAATGTCCCTAAAATGTACCTGAGCATTTCATAACAGTACATGTTCTTGTCTTAACTAGGAGAAAAATGACACTGATAAGAACCTACAGTCAATACATAGGTGCTGGAACTAAGGAGGGCTGGGGTGCTCCTGAAACGTCTGTCTTTAAGTGGTTTCCATTATATACAGGGTTTACAGGTTGGTTCAATGGCTTCAGCACCCGCACTATACAAATTGTTCCAGCATCCCTGAGTCAATAAACTGCAGAATAGAAGGAGCCCTGGCCTTCAATTTGCAGCTGAATAGAGACACCACAGGAAAAAAGTAGTAGATGATACTTCAGCCAAGGAGTTCTATGTGTTTGGGAATGTAATTTTGTTCCCTGGCATTTGACCAGGCATAGGGAAACCCTCTTTTCCATTTCTCCTAGCATGAATGATGTGGCATTGATAAGGGCCCCAGAGGTTGCCACTTATTCCCTGTTAACATGAAATACTTAGATAGTATGGAGGCTGGGAACAAGAGGATGAGGGGAGGGGACTTTTTAAAGAAAAGGATGTACTAGTTAAAATGAATTTTCCCCTAAAATTCATTTTTCTTTTTTTCTTTTCTGAATTTGCAAGTAGCATTTTTTTCTACCACCCAGTAATTTGCATACTGTGACTTTTGGGAATTTCCTTTAGAGCAGAGGTCCCCAAAATGTGAGGTGTACCCCCTAGAGGAGCATGGAGGAACATCTGGTGGGGGCGCAGCAGGGCGCAGGTCAGCCCTCCCAGGGGTGGGGAGGGAGCACCACCCAGCCCAGCCCTTCCCCACCCCAAGCTTTGCTCCAGTCCCATCCCCAGCTGCATCCCAGGCTCCCAGCCCTGCGCCTGGCCCTGGCCCCAGCCTCGGCATGGCTCCATTCCTGGACTGGGGCCGAGGCTGGGGGCAAGGCTGGTGGTGGAGCTGCACCTGGCCACAGGCCTGGCTGTGGCTCCGCCCCCAGCCTCCGCCCCTGGCTGTGGCCCCACTCCTGGCCCCAGCCCCAGCCTCAGCCCCCTTATCCCTGTCTGCATCTCTTCCCACCCCCCACACACACACACACGAGCTGCAGTACAGGGGTTAAGGGGGACACAACCCTCAAAAGTTATGCTTTAGAGCTTAATAATCCCCCCCAAAAAACACCCAACAACCTAAAGGAGGTGCACCACCAATTTGAAAATCCCATTTCTGCCTGAAACTTTCATACATACTATGGCTACAAATAACCTCTAGTACTAGAACAGAAATATTAAAGAAAAAGAAGGGTTTGTTCGTTTGTGCTTATGACAGCACTTTGTTAATAAAAATCATTGTTGCCAACTCTAACAGTTTTATTGAGAGTCTTGCAATATTTGTGAAGTCCCTGC
Organism: Trachemys scripta elegans; assembly: GCF_013100865.1. NCBI lineage: Eukaryota > Metazoa > Chordata > Testudines > Emydidae > Trachemys > Trachemys scripta. Next base: position 49,573,291 of record NC_048307.1, read on the forward strand.
TCCTGGGGGCATTTGATTAGATGAGAATCTCAGCATTCTTTTAAAATAAATTAAGTTTCTAGTTCTCATGGTTTGGAGAAAAGATTGAAAACGTGACTGGAGTGTATCCTAGAGATTCAAATATCAGAAGGCGAGTAAACTCCGCAAGTTTATTATTTCTTCAAATCTCATGTCTTTAAGCCAATCTCATGATTTTTGAGCGGCCTGATGCATAACTTTTGAACACTTGGGATTAGCAATACAGCTGTTTTGCTGATTTGTTGGTCATTTATGTAACTTGCCTTAGCTCTTCACAGAGCAGTCTATATGTGCACTTTCCTGGGCTCTGCGAGAGAGTGTTTACCAGAAGCATCACCAACAAAACTGAAACTTGAGGCAGCAGAAAGATGTCTGCACAGAAAGAAAAGGAGGGGAGAGGCATCATTAGGTCCAAATATATTTTGGGTAATTCTTGAGCCCACCCAAAAGACCTGATAAATACAGAACTCCCCTTTTAAAAATTGTATGGACTTTTTATTTTTTTAAATTAGGACATACTGTTGAAAGTGTACTGTCTTGGAAAATTGAACTTCTTTAAAATGTCAGGGTTTTTTTAAATCAAGTGAACACTTTTTCTTTTAGTTTCAGTTTCTAGCTTTATTATAAAGACAGGAAATATATATTCTTTCCAGGCCAGGTGCTGAAACCAAAGATGTGCAAAGCAGTAGAATTCCCAAGACCTTCCAGGAGAGGTATCTTTTTACTAAGCACGAACTTTCCAGGAATTATCAAGAATGTACTGACTTGGGGCAAAGTTTTAAAATTCTTTTTACAAACTCTCCCAATAGCTCTTCAGTCTTCACTTTGCCCTGGAAAATAAAAACCTTCACTCAACTTGTAGTCTTTTCTGGGGTTTTGTGTTTTGTCTACACTTAGGTTGCCAGAAGACTATTCCTACTTATTTTAAAGAACTCTCTGAAACCTAATGCCTGAGGAAAATATTAGGAATCTGCTCTGTCCGTTCTTTCACTCAACCGTACAAACATTAACCAAGTCATGTGAATTTAATTTCAACAGGCACACACCTCATTATGAAAGTGAAGGGTGTCTCTGTTCCCCCGCCCCTTCTCCCTGCATGCTGCTTGCTCTTTAGATTGTAATATACATTCCAAGACAGTCCATTGGCTATCAGGAGAAAGCTGGATCTCCAGCTCTGATATATATGTAGAGGGGTGGTGTTCTTCAAGAGCTTGCACATGACCGTTCCACTGTAGGCATGTGTGCACCTCGTGCACAGTTGTAGGAGAATTTTTTTCCTGCAGTGGTATCCATCGGGGTGGTCCATTGCCATATGCCACTGCATGCCATTACATGCTAGTATAAGAAGGCAGAACCACCCCCTGCTTTCCCTCTGTTCTTTCTTACCGCCAATGACAGTTGTTGTCGTGATTCCAGTTTCGTCCACAGCAGCCATACAGGCACTGTTTTTGCTCCCCAAGTCCAATATCAACCAAGGAGAAAGGGCAGGTGTTGTAGTAGGCAGCCTCCAACGCACTCCTCTTCAGCAGCCCTGGGGCCAGCTGCACTGGCCACTGCCTGGGGCCGCCCAAGCAGTGGCCAGTGCGGCTGGCCCCAGGGAGTGTGAGCGGCCCTGAGAGTGGCTGGAGCAGCTGGTGCCGCTGGCCCCTGGGGCCCCCAGAGCAGCGCCCCACCCCCCAGCCAAGATATAGTCAGGAGTACAGATCTAAACTTTTTATTAAAGTGAATGTTTAAAATGAAATATACATGAGTTAAGAGGGAAGGTACTGTACATCTGGGGTCAGGCTTTGGTTATGGAGGATTACAGGTATCATTTGCAAGGGTGAAAAGATACATACATATCGCATAACCTGCATAGACCCAAATTGGGGTGCAAGGGTTTTTAAAGTATCAGTGGATAAGTGGGCTCGGGTACGCCACCCATGGAATGAATAATCAGTATCGGTGTAGCGGATAAGTACATGGATGGGTGCGTCCCTTGCTCCGTCAGGGAAGGAAGGGGGTTATTTCCCTGGTCAGCAGTCTCAGTTATTCAGTGTGGTATTGGCGATAGCATAAGTCATGGACAAATCATGGGCTGTGAATTTTTGTTTATTCCTAGTGACCTGTCCATGACTTTTACTAAAAATACATGACTAAATCGTAGTCTTACTCATAGTCACCAGGTTCTTAAAGGGTTTGGTCAGATTGTATCCACACGTACAAGATTGCAACCTGCCTTGGCATCTGCACTGATGGGACTACCTTTTGAACCCCTTGCAACTTCCTGTCTGCTGCATCTCTCTATGAAGGTAGCATTTCTAGTGGATGTTATATTGGCCAAAAGAGTGGAAGTATTAAAAGTCCTATCATCAGATCCTCCCCTATATAGTTTTCCATAGGGATAAAGTTTCTTTACCCTCACCCAAAATTTCTTACCAAGGTAGTCTCTGATTTTCATATTAACAGGCATTCTCTTTGTCAACTTTCTTTCCAAAACCTCACACTTCTAGAGATGAGGCAAGAGAGCATTTACTGGATGTGAAAAGGACTTAGTTTTCTATCTGGAGCACACTAAGTCCTTGAGGTCCTCAATTGTTCATTGCGATTGAAGACAGAGCTAAGGGTAGACCAGAGTTTACTCAGAGGATTTAATCCTGGATCGCTCCATGCATTCATTTATGCGACCAGTTGGCTAATATAACCCCACCAGCTAGGATATTGGTGCATTCACATAGAGTTCAGGCAACATTGGTGGCTTTCTTGGTGCAAGTACCTATCATAGATATTTGTAAAACGACAACTTGATTATCTGTCCACACTTTTGCTTCACATTATGCCATTTCCCATCAGTCCAGGAACAATACCACTTTTGGATGGGTTGTCTTACAATCACTGTTCAGGTAGACTAAGAGCCTACCCCCATGTTTGTCTGTTTGTGAGTCACCTACAATGGAATGGACATGTGCAAACACTTGAAGAAAAAATGGTAGTTCTTCAAGATGTGTTGCACATGTCAATTCCACAACTTACCCACCTTCCCCTCTCTCTCAGAGCCTATCTGGCAGGAAGGAACTGAGGGGGGATCAGAAGTGATTCTGCCCTCCTATACTAGTATGTAGTGGCACATGGCAACAGAGGGCACTCGGACCTCCCCAATGGGTACCGTTGAAGTGAAAAAATTCTTTGACAACTCTGCATGAGGTGCGTGCGCAAACTTACAGTGGAATCGACATGTTGCACATATTGTTAAGTGCAAAAAATACTCTCTCAGATAAAATCTCTCTGCCAAAGATGAAGTAATCAAGAATTCCACTAACAGAAGAAAGCTTTGTTTAATTTTATTTTAAATTTTCACATCCTGATAATATAGCAGTCATATTAAAGTTCAGGGTCTACAAGTGAGATGATGAGGTTGGAGTGGGTTAGTGAGGCAGTTGAAAACACTGTTATTTTAGTCATCTAAACTTTATTTTTGGGGGTTGTTTTAATTCCATTTTCAAAAATAGAATTTTCAGGCTATTACTCTATAATGTAACACATCCTGAAAGGGGCTGAGCACCTTCAGTGGGAGTTTCAGGTACTTTGCATGTACCCATGATTTGTCCCATAGACAATAGTTTGCACTTTTGACAAACAGCTATTGCATATACTCAGTTACTAGATTTGACAACAATTTTCTCTGTGTATTGCATATCTGCATTCATACACAGTCCCAATGCTTTCAATGAATTTGGCATACATTTCTGTCCTAATTAAGGCTTGTGGACCAGCATTAACTATACAATAAAGGTTTTTTAAACCTGGCTGATTTTATTTTAATTTTGACCTGAAAAATCCAGTCCTGAGAGAGGTAATTGACAGGTGGAGAGGTATTGGGGGGTTTTTTCTGTCACTTGAGGCTCCCAAAACAAGAGTGAGGTGAAGTTAGGACATATAGGAAATTATCCAGTGATTATACAAAAGAAAAATGAAGATCTTTCTAGGCAATCTCTGAAAGAAAAGTCTGAATTCAAAATACTGTTTTCATAGAAGAGCCACCAAAGATCTATTAGGGAACAATTTATAATCACTACTGAACTGGGCTATATTCAAATTGGTGACCTGCAGGTAAAAAGCTTGATAGCTCATTAGCAATGCCCTATGGCATCCAATCTCCAAACAAGTGCAAATGTTATGCCTGCAAAGATCAGGCTTGCTTTCTGGGATGATAAGTTTATTAAATTAAGATCTGACATTTTTAGAGTTTACAAAGGTACGATCTTCCACCATCTGCACATAGGCAAAATCTTCCACACGTTGTTCTCAGTCTCCCGAAAACTGGGTTTCGAGTTTCAGTTCTCAATCAAATGCCTCTCTCTATTCTAAGGGTATATCTACATAGGGATAAAAAACCTGTGACTGGCCCGGCCCAGCTGACTCAGGCTCAGGCTGAGGGGCTAAAAATTGCCATGTAGACATTTGAGCTCAGGCTGGAGCCTGAGATCTGGGACTCTCCACCTTCGCTGGGTCCCAGACCTTGAGCTCAGATTCCCACCCCAGCCCAAAGGTCTACACAGCAATTTTTCAGCACTAGAGCCTAAGCCCCATGAGACTTAGTCAGCTGACCTAGACCTGCCGCAGATTTCCCCCCCGCCCCCATGTAGAAACATCCCTAGCGGGATGCCTCCTATTAAGCAGAATTCAAACACTAAAACTATTATACATATTAACACAGCATCCAAACTCTCTTCTAAATAAAATGTTTTGTAATGTATAATAATTTTTATAATTACAGTAAGTCACCCACACTAACTTTATAATGTATTTTACACCTGGGTCATCAAATAGCATGTAAACCCACAATCTTTGGTGCCACAGCACAGATTTCTTCTACTCAAGCTATAGGAGTAACTGATAAAGGAAGCCAGCTGTTATCTTCTATGTGCACCAACCTGTAGAGGGAGACATGACACACAGTTTGCCTTTTGGTTACAGTTATTTGTGAAATACCAGAGGAATGGGAGCAGTGTGGTCTAGTGGTTAGGGACAGCCTAGCCAAGTATAATGATACACTGTTTTGGTTGTCTGTAGGAACTGAACCTAGGACCTCTGTATGCAAAAGGCACAAGCCTCTACCACTTGTACTGAAGGAACAGGTCTGTTGGCACTGAGGCAGTCGCAGACTCATAAACCTCTGTACATGGGCTAAACTACCAGTGGGGAACAAAAAGCTGCAGTCAGTGCGTTATGGGTTACACAAGCAACATAATTTTGAAAGGAGATGGCAACGTGGATGAGAGTTGCATCTGTCATATTAGAGATGAGAGTTCTGTTCCTAGGTCTGCTTGAAATCACCTTGTGGCATGCTTTGTTATCTTTATCTGTAAAATGGATGAATGATTGTTACCTCCCGTAAAGAAGCAGTAGTAACGCCTTGGTTAATGAGGTGTGTGAAACGCTCAGAAATATTAACAGTCAATGGAAAACTAAGACTAGAACTTGTAGTCTTTTTTCCCTTACAACTCAAGACCCTATAGCATAAGGAAAGGCACATCATGTGGAGGAGTCAGTCATTGTCAGTCTCTTGCTCCTCATTTTACCCATTCCTACTATCCAGTTCAAAATGTCACAGTATTCCATTTGGAGTTTGTTTGGCCGTGCTTTCTGTACTACTTTGGGTTTTCCTGTTCCCTTTTCATTAATTACATGGTACTGGGGTTTTGGCTTGACTTGTTTTTATTATAGTTGACACTACTGAAAACAAGAGGGGGGAAAACAATAAAGCTTAGAGGATTGATAATGGGAGCCTTTCACGTCTAGGACACTAGTTCAAATTTGACCTATGTTAGTAGTGACTGAATGTCATTGACATTACAACTGGTATGGCTACTATAAAATGATTTGGTGCTCTTGGTCCAATTGTTAGGGGACAGGCAGACATCAAAAATATTTCCATTGCAACTGGAACTTAGACTGTAAACTCCTGGGGACAAGAACCATGTCTTCATATGTGCTTGTGGAGCACTTAGCTCAATGGGATCCTTCTTGTTTATTAAATAGATAATAATGCAACCTTGTTACTCAGCAGAGAGGAAGAAATTTTAAATGAGTATGAAAACAGTTATCCTTTCACCTGGTGATCCCTGTAGATTAGAGGAATGGTAACCTGTTCTCTGGATAAAGAGACTTAAATCTTTAGTATTCTGTTAGGCATCTTTCACAAGCAATGACTATGATTGTTGGGGTATTTTTAAGTAATTTATTGTAGTTTAACATTTTCAACTACATTTCTCTTTTTCTCTGTATTTCATGTATATATAAAATATGCACACACTCATTCATATGTGTATATAGAGAACATGTACAATATAAGTAACCTTGGTTTATGGGCAGCTAGAACATCTAGCTAAACATGGCCCCTTAGAAACCAGAGTCAAACTACCTTAAAGAGCAATCACAAAATGATAGAATATTGGAATACAGCATAATACATACCCACGCACACCATTTCCTATTGCATCTTTCTGCCATAATCATCCCTGAATGTCCAGGGTTCCAACTTAACTGTTTCTTCTGCATATGAACAGAAATGCTGTCAGTTTTTTCAGATACTAGTTAAGTGGTTGCTGATCAGGCTTGAAAATTAAAAGCTTGAAACCTAGCTGCTGCTTACTCATTGGATCAGGGCACAGTGAGAAATCTGAAAATTAAAGGGTTGAAGAAGTGCCCAGGCAAAGGAAGGACAGTGAAAGAAAAGCGGCAAGAATATACAAGCTTATTTCCTTTCAGTGCATGTGTGTCTCTCTGTGTGTATGTACACATAAATATATGAAACATAAAACATAAATATCAAATTGTAATTTTCAGGCCTGAGCAGCAATCACTTTAATATTTGAAAAACTGACAGCATTTCTGTTTGTATGTAGAAGGAACAGTTAAGTAAGAATCCTGAGATTCAGTGACCTTTGTGGTGGAAAGATGCAATGGGAAATGCTGTGCATGGGTATGTACAGTACTGTATTCTAATATTCTGTCACTCTGTGGCTGCTCTTTAAGGTAGTTGCCTCTGGTTTCTAGCTGGCCATGTTCAACTTGATGTTTTTGCTGCCCACAAACCAAGCTGGGTTATGCTGTACATTTTATCTACATGAAGGCAGCCTTCTCCACAGTAGTATTTACTTTGTAATTATCTCTCACCTTTTCCCTTCTTAAGGTGCCTTGGTGGGATGTGTAGTGGTTTGCTTATTTGATGGGCTTGCATACGCTTTTGAAAATAAACAAAAACAGTTTCTCCTCTTATAAAACTAAAGAAGTAAATTCTGTGCCTTAATAAAGCAATCTTTGAATATTTTGCTTAAAAGTAAGTAAGTGGCACAAGACTTCTGCTAAACTTCCTTTTAGATTTTGTGCTTGATTATATTTTATTTTGCTTTCTGTGCATAAAATCCTTTATTTCTGGATTTTTTTGAAGTGTGAAATTAGATCGGGCCAAAAGAAATTATTGGTTTTCCTTTGAGTGATTGTCTGTATGCACATTCCACTTATAGTGCGCATGCACCATGTGTGCCTGAGATTGGAGTCTTTTGGCCAGCAGTGCCCACTGTGGCAATGCATGCTCCCTGAGTGTCCTCATGTCCTGCACTAAGGGCAATAAAAGAGGGAGTTGGGCCAACTGCCACTCACTTTCTTTCACTTTCTTGTGGCTTCCAGATGGAACTGCTTGTAGTCAGTTGCTTCAACAAACTGCTGGCCTTTTTTGTCTATCTCTGTGGAGGAGGGTGCGTGTGTGCATGCCTGTTGGCATTTTGTTAGTATGTAGACTTGGTTTAATTTTATTTACCAGGAAAATGTTATTGTACTCCTGGTACCGGGATGGCTAATTCTAAGTTCCCTGGTTTTATGTACAGCCCCTTCTGTGAGGGTGCTATCTGCTATGCACATTAATGATGGGCATATAAAGAGCTTATTTTGTTTGGAAGAATTGCACATCCCTACCAAATGTGCAGTTTGTAAGTTCTTTACCCATAGAACTTGGAAATCCAGGGAGGCCCGCTTCCCAGATATTTGTAATAGACAGATCCATGATATTGACTTTGGCACCTCCTACCCCCGGGATCACCTGACAGGTCTAAGAGAGATCCAGTCAGCAAGGGGTCTACAATATCTCAAACCCATAAGCTGCTGCTTCTGCCATGAAGCTGAAAAAGATTGATGATAATCCCACCATGAAGAAGGGACATGATAAGGAAAAGATGAGAGACAGATCCCCAATCAGTCTCCTCAAAAAAGCAAGTGACTTCACCATGTCATTCCATCTCAAGAGAGAGACTTCAAATTACCATATAGTTACTGCTGAAACTAGACCATCTTCTTAGAGAGATGTCCCTGTGGGTGCTCCACTCCAGGTGTTGGTGCGTCCCTGCTCCTTCGCTCAGAGATTTTGACAGCAGTACTCGTACCGGTCGCAAACGCGCAGAGCCTGCCCCATGCACTGAGTGTGCCTTAATAGTACGTGTGCGCGACCGGTCTCCTCAGTTCCTTCTCTACCATCCCCGGCCTGAGACGGAGCTCAGCAGACTCGTTAGAGAATTTATTCTCTCCCTTGTTCAACTCTTTTCCCTCTTAGTTTAGCTCACCAGTAATCGTTAAATACCCTTTTCCCCTTCTCTTTTCTTTAAAACAAAAACAAAACAAACAAAACATGCCTGGCTCTCCGGGTTTTGAGCACTGCTCTAAGTGTAATGATGCCATCCCTCTTTCAGATGGCCACTCTAAATGTATTAAATGTTTTGGGGAATCCCACATCCCCCAAAAATGTGCCCACTGCAGCAAGTTAAAATCCAGGGCACGCAAAGACAAGGAGCTGCGGTTAAAACTGCTCCTGCTGCAAAAATCTCTCTGACCAGCCTCAGACCTGGGCTCCAACTCTGCTGTACACCGCTGCCCCACCGCTTCAAAGAAACAAAAGAAAACTTCAGAAAAGCATCAGTCTCTCTCAACCACAAAGGGTATTCTCAGGGACAAGACTTCTCCGGGCAGATCCACTGCTTCCCTCCCGGCGCTCCCTCGGCTGAGTACCTATGATGCACCAGGCTCAACCCGCCTGCAGCTGTGGCACCAACCTCCAGTGCCGAGGCTTCAGACTTTCAGTTGCCTGCCTCTCACATGGCACCATTTGGCAGCGGTGCCGACGCATACTAGCCTGTCTGACCCCCAACGGGCTCCTCTCATTCTCCCTGCACCGTCAGGCTTTGAGCTAGCCAGCAGTGACAGAATGCTCAGGACATGGGTGCAGAGGAACCCCTCCTCACAACAAATTCCTCTCGCGCAGCCCTCCCCTCACAGAGGCGCTGTGGCACCACAATTCACACAGTCAAGGGACCTGCTGGTGTCACCTATCTTGCAGTCATCCCTACTTAACATCTACTTCTCTCCGGACACTCAGGCAAGGTCCGCACAGCTTTCCTCCAGTGATGAGGAATCTGGGCTGCCGGGAGAATTTTCACCTTGTCGGATCTCCCGTCCACAGACCCCAATCAAGAGAGGTCATAGAAAAGTTACCTTGTCCTATTCCGAGGGTCCTGCCCAATGCTGCGTGAACCCTGGATGGCACCACCCATGCCCTTTCCACCACAGTGGCAGTATTGGGCTCCATGGGCTCCTTATACTCGGGACCACACTCGTTATACTACTGCAGCCAGGCGTGAGACCTGACGACTGTTCCACCGACTCCAGAAACCAGGCAGTCCTGTCACAACCGCAAGAGCAATCACGGCCTGCCTCTAACCCAGTAGAACCAGTTGTTCCACCTGATGAAGCATTGCTTCCTCTTCCCCCGACGTCTTCGGACAACTTCTCAAAATTTCACGACCTCTTAAGTAGAGTTGCTAATGAGCTACGAATTAACCTGGAGGAAGTCCCTGAACAGCAGCATGAGCTAACAGACATCCTGCAGCCCTCTTCTTCTTCTAGAATTGCATTACCTATCAATGCAGCCCTTTTAGAACCTGCCAAGGCCATATGGCAAACTCCGGCTGCAAGCCTGCCTATCTATAAGCGAGGAGACTGGAAGTACTTTATTCCTTCCAAGGGTCGAAATTCCTTTTTTCTCACCCAGCGCCAAACTCGCTGGTAGTAGAAGCAGTCAACCAAAAGAACAAACACCAGTTTCCCCGCTCCACCCCTTCCGACAAGGACAATAAGCAACTAGATCTGCTCAGACGTAAGGTATATGCTTCTTCCTAGTTGCAATTTCGCACTGCTAATTATACAGTCGTTCTAGCAAAATATGACCACAAAAATTACAATAAATTCATGGACTTTATTGATCACATTCCAGAAGAAAAGAAACAACAATTTACAGCCATAGTTTCCGAGGGACAAATCATCTTCCACACTGCTCTTCAAGATTGGCCCTTGATGCGGCCAATACTGCGGCACGGTCCACTGCCACAGCAGTTGTGATGTGCCAAGGTTCATGGCTCTCATCCTCTTCCTTTCCCCAGGAGGTCCAGAGTACCATTAAGGATCTCCCCTTCGATGGTGAAAAATTATTCACCTCCATGACGAATGACATACTCCACTCCATGAAGGACTCCAGGGCAACTCTCCGGTCTCTAGGAATTCCAACCCCTACGGCCAGAAGGCAACAATATAGATACCAGCCTTACCAGCGACCACACTACCCCACATACACCCAGCAATTCCATAGATCTCACGATCAACAGCAACAACAGTAATGCCAGAGACCCAGATACTAACGCTGCCATCCCAGTTCCTTGGCAGCGTCTCAACCCCCTCCGACCAGTAAGCAAATTTGAAGCCTTGGTTGAGGGCATAGAAAACAATATTTCCACTTTTGTGCTTACACCGCCTGCCCCTATTTTTGGTCACCGCCTACGCCCATTCTCCTATCAATGGTGAAATATTACCACCGACAAGTGGGCTTTAGAGGTCGTCACAGTTGGCTATTCCATCCCTTTCCTCTCCCCGCCTCCCACCCACCCACCCTCCCCGTCCCTCTTCGGGAACCCCTCTCATGAGCAACTGCTCCTCCAAGAACTACGGCATTTCCTTCAATTGGTAGCAGTGGAAATCGTGCCTGAACAACACAGAGGGAAAGGTTTCTCTTCCCATTACTTCTTAACAGAAAAGAAAACGGGGGGATGGCAACCGATCCTTGACCTCAGGCAGCTAAACAAATTTATCAAAAAGCAAAAGTTCAAAATGGTTACCCGCACCACCATAATCCCAGCGCTGGAGCAGGGCGATTGGTTTTCAGCCCTCGACCTACAGGACGCCTATTTTCATGTGACTGTTCACCCAGCCCACAGATGTTTTCTTCATTTTACCATCGGTTTGACACATTTTCAATACAGTGTGTTGCCCTTCGGCCTATCTACCGCCCCCTGAGTTTTCTCCAAACTCCTAGCGGTGGTTACTGCCCACCTCATGAAACGGGGTTATTATATTTCCTTACCTCGACGATTGTCTCCTCAAAGCCTCAACACTGATGAAGCTCTTTGATCCACACAGCTTACTGTCGCTTGCTTCTTTTCCCTTGGCCTACAAATAAACAAAAACAAATCCACCTTATCTGCTACCCAACAACTGGGTCTCTCCCGCTCGATCGTTTCAACACCATAAAACTCCTGGTTACAAAACTTCATAACGGTCCCCAGGTCACTGCATGAGACTGCCTGCAACTATTAGGCCACATGGCCTCGTGTACATTTGTGGTCAAAAATGCACGCCTATATATGAGGTGCTTCCAAGCTTGGTTGGCCACAGTTTACAGACCAAACATACACGCTCTAAACAAGCCTCTATCCATATCCTTCAGAGTCAAAGACTCTCTCTGATGGTGGACAGTTCCCTCAACCTCTGCTCAGGAGTCACTTTTCTCCAGGAATCTCCATCACTCAGAATGACTACCGATGCATCACTCACGGGACGGGGAGCACACATGTCCCTCACACAGCCCTGGGGCTATGGTCTTCCACCAAAGCCTCAGTAATAGGTCCTTGCCGGGGCTTGACCCTTCCGGGCAGGAGGGGAGCCACACCGGCTCACTACTGTGGGAACAAGCAGTCCATTAGTCCAGAAGCTCCGGCCCTCTGGTGCAGGGGCGGAGCAAAGCCGACAGCTAGCTCAGGCCCTCAGGCAGGGGCTGAGCAGACAACCGGGAGTTCGGGGCTCAGGCCCTCTGGTGCAGGGGCGGAGCCGACAACAGTTAGTTCCAGGCTCCGGCCCTCTGGTGCAGGGGCGGAGCCGACAACAGTTAATTCAGGGCTCAGGCCCTCTGGTGCAGGGGCTGAGCAAGCAAACAGGTAAGGAGCCCAGGCCCTGGATCAGGGCGGGGCACACACAGGGATAGCTCAGGCCCTTGGTTGCAGGGGCTGAGCGGGCAAACAGTTAAGGAGCCCAGGCCCTGGATCAGGGCGGGGCACACACAGTTATGGCTCAGGCCTTTTGGTGCAAGGGCTGAGCGAGCAAACAGTCAAGGAGCCCAGGCCCTGGATCAGGGCGGGGCACACACAGTTATGGCTCAGGCCCCGGGTTGCAGGGGCTGAGCAGGCAAACAGTCAAAGAGCCCAGGCCCTGGGTCAGGGCGGGGCACACACAGTGATAGCTCAGGCCCTTGGTTGCAGGGGCTGAGCAAGCAAACAGTCAAGGTACGCCTAGGCTCCTACAGCCGAGCGTTGGGTGAGGGGGAAGCCTGCCACCCGTGAGCGGGGTGGCAGGGGGGAACGCAGGCCCACCCACTCCACTGCGTTCCAGCCCGGGGCCCTAGCAGCGGTTACTGCCGCTGCTGGTCAGTGGGGTGTCCAGACCGCAACACACAAATATAAGATGTATTTGCGTACTTTGTATTTTTGATAGCAAAGATAGACTGGAAATGTAGCACTCTTCAAAAGTTGAATTTTTTAAAAATTTTGCATGTGGTCCCACCATTGTCTTCCTCACTTCATTTTATATTTTATCTTTCAGTGTGATAACATTTAAGCCAATAAAAATAATGTTTAGCACTTACATAGAGTTTTTTTCATCTTCACAGCTGTTTACAAATATTAACTAATTTGTTAAACTAAGCTTCGGACTTATTCTAGTAAGTGCCAAGTTACTTGGGGAGACATATGCAGCCAAGAACATTCCTTCAGTCTTTTAGAATGACAATAACAGTACTGATCCATCCTTCCACCTCCATCACTGTCATTATTGATATATTATTTGTATAATGCCAGAGGTATGCATGGCTCTTAACAGGAGCCACACTGATAAAATGGACAGGTCATTTCCCTAAGGAGCTTACAGACTAGGACCCCAATCCTGCAAACACTTACACACATGTTTAACTTTACTTCTAGATGAGTAAAGATAAGCTCAGGTGTATATAGGATTGGGATCTAAATTAGATCTAAATAACTCAGCAAAGAATGACAAAAAGTGAGTGCAGGGAAGCAAAAGAGGAGGGCTATAGCAGTGAGAGATTGAGATATGGATGTTACTTATGCATCTTTAGTTCCAATATTTATAGTTAGTATATTAAAATAAAGAATAGTATCTGGTAAAGAAGGAGGGGGAGGAAGATAAGAATTATGAGACTGGCCAAAAAAGAGTGATTATTGAGAAGGATTTCGCAGGAGGAGAATCAGGTTGTCTGGCATACAGGGATAATATTCCAAGCATAGGGGGCCTGTATGAGAGAAAGCAAAGTGTCATCTGTGAGAGATGTAAGGGATATATAACTTAGCTAGATTGACAAAGCGTAGATAAAGCATGATACACTCTGCAGTAAGTTGGACCTAGATTCTGTAACAAGGCAATCAGGTTTTCTGTAGCACTCCAGTACAGTAGACTGATACAAGTGGACTCAGGAGTGAATCTGTGAAGCTGAGGAATTTGAGTTTGATACCAAAAAAAGACTGACAGCTAGAATATGGCCTCATGAGGTGGAGGTATCTTGTGGAGAGCGTAGGAACACAGGAATTGCCAGACTGGATCAGAACAGTGGTCCATTTAATCTGATATCCTGTCTCTAACAGTGGCCAGTACCAAATAACACTACTAGAATCCCTGTAATAGGCAATTAGGGAATAACCTATCCCCAAGATAAATTTCTTCCTAACCCCAGGCAGTTAGTGATTGGCTTATGCACTGAAGCTGGGTGGTTTTATAACACTTATATTTTTTTATCCTAGCTAATGTAACTAGATGTTCTCATTATCTATATAAATGTCTAATCCCTTTCTGAATCTCGCTAAGCTCTTGGACTCAATGCTGTCTTGTGTCAATTAATAACTTTATACACAATGCATAATTTCCTTGTAACTGTTTAAATGTGTTGCCTTTCAAGTTCATTGGATTCCGCTTGTTCTTGTTTTATGAGAAGGTAAACAGGAATGCCTGGTTTACCTTCTGTATTCCATTAATAATTGTATGTATATCTGTCTTCTTTCATTTGTCTCATCTCTAACAATCCTAATCTTTTCAATTTCACTGAATATAAAAGACTTTTCATGCCTGTAAATATTTTGATGCTTTTACCTGGATCCTCTCTATTTCTTCTTGTGATAACTAGAACTGAACACAATGTTAAAAAAGAGCCCATGCCATTGATTTATGTAATGTTATCATCAGTATCATTTGTTATCCCGTTTATTGTGCATCCTAACTTTTGTGTGCTCTTCATTGTGCAGATATTTTCATTGAGCTGTCTGCAGTGATACCTCAGCCTATTTCCTGAGTGGTTATGCTTAATTTAGAATCCAGCAATATGTATAAGTATTTCAAATTATTCCTTCCAGTGTGTCTTTAGCCATCATATATTTCATCTAACATCATGATCCTTGTTCACCTAGCTTTGCTTGATTCCTTTGGAGTTTATACAGTTTTCTCAAGTCTTGACTAACCACAACAGTTTCGTATCATCTGCAAATATTATCACCTCACTCTTCATTTCCTATTTGAAATCATGAATTAATACTTTAAATAACATGGGCCCTCGTCCGTGAGGCACACCACTGTTAGCCCTTTGGGAGGGACTTTGTTAAAAGCTTTCTGAAAATTTAACTAAATATAAGCTGTTTATTATTTTGTTGACTGGGTCAAAGAGGTCTAGTAGACTGTAGAGGCACAATTTCCCTTTACGGAAGCCATTGTATTTTATCCCTGTTATATCATGTTTATCTAGGTATTTTATAGCTCTCTTTAATTATTGTTTCAATCAGTTTTCCTAGTACTGAATTAAGGCTCACTGGTCTGCAATTCCCAAGATCATCCCAGCACTTTTAATAAAGATAAATACAATATTTGCTACCGTCTAGTCTTCCAGTATTGTCATAGATTTTAATGAGATCACATATTTTTGTTAGTGTTTTAACTATTTAGTTCTTAAATTCCTTCAGAATTCCTGGATGAATGCTATTCAATCCTAATTTATCAGTTATTTTAGTATCTCCTCTTTTTTCAGTGGCTGACAATGTCTTATTATTATTACAGTAACTCCTCGCTTAATGTTGTAGTTATGTTCCTGAAAAATGCTACTTTAAGTGAATCAATGTTAAGCAAATCCAATTTCTCCACAAGATTTAATGTAAATAGGGGGGGTTAGGTTCCAGGGAAATTTTTTTTGCCAGACAAAAGACTCTCTCTCTCTCTCTCTCTATATATATATATATACATGATATAACAGGGTATATATATATATACACACACACACACACATAAACAAACAATTTAATACTGTACACAACATTGATGATTGTGAAACTTGGTTGAGGTGGTGGAGTCAGAGGGTGGAAGAGGGTGGGATATTTTCCAGGGAATGCCTTACTGCTAAATGATGAACTAACCCTTGAAGGCTCAGCTGAGTGCTAACACATTGTTGTTAATGTAGTCTCACACTCTACAAGGCAGCACGAACAGAGGGAAGGGAGACAGCATACCAGAGAGAGACACCTTGTGTGCAGTGGCGTAGCCAGGTTCTAAGAGCAGGGGGAGCGAAGACAGAAAAAAAGGCGCCACCCCGCTGCAAAGCAGCGAAGAAAAAGAAAGAAAAACCCAAGTCTTGCTGAAGAACCCGCCGTGCCGAATTACCCACCACCAAATTGCCACCAAAGACCCGGAGTGACTGAAGCACTCGCCACCGAATTGCCGCCGAAGACCCGGAGCTGCCTGTGGGAAACCCACTCTGGAGCCGCAAGGTAGCAGGCGCCCCCCAGCGGGCACAGGGAGGAGCGTCACCCGGCTGCCACAAAGCGAGGGTAGGGGAGCCGCTGCAAGATGTATGCAGCGGAGCCCGAAGACCTGGACGTGCTGGGAAGCGCCGAGTGAGTGCTCAGAGGAGTGGCCGCTCCCCCTCTAGCTACGCTACTGCTTGTGTGTGAAAGAGAGACGCGCATTGCCCCTTTAAGTACGCTGATCCCACTCTAAGTACACTGCCCTTTTAAGTAGATCAGCAAGTTGAGACAACAACTGCTGCCAGCAAGGTCCTGAGCACTGTCATGTCCCCTCCCCCCGCTCTATGGAGATGGGGGGCAGGAGCGGGAAGCAGGGAGAGGGGGACACCCTGACATTAGCACCCCTCTTCTCCCCCGCCCCGCACAGTAAGCAGGAGACTCCTGGGAGCAGCTCTAAGGAAGAGGGCAGGAGCAGCACAGGGCAGTGGGGGGATGGACAGCTGAACTGCCCGGCAATTGATAGCCTGCTGGCCAGCTGCCGCACAGGGAACTTAGGGGAACTGATAAGGGGGCTGCAGGTCCACCCTGGTTCCAAGCCCCCACCACTAGCTCCAATGGGCTGCTCTTTCTGCAAGCAGCGGAGAAAGCAGTTGGCTGCCAAACAACGTTATAAGGGAGCATTGCGCAACTTTAAACGAGCATGTTCTCTAATTGATCAGCAACGAAACAAAGTTAACCAGGACAACTCTAAGTGAGGAGTTACTGTACTTGAAAAGATTAGGTCTGGAGTAGGTTTCTCCCCAACATCTTCTATGGTCAAATTGATGTAAGTAATTGTTTGACTTGTCTACAGTGTCCAGAAGTCCAGCAGTTCTCTTCTCTTACTGTTCTCTTACAAGCTTCCTGCTTCTGATGTACTGAGAGAATTGCTTGTTGTTTGTTTTTATGTCCTTGGATAATTGTTCTTCAAATTCCATCATTGCTTTCCTCATTTCCATTTTGAATATTGTGTGCCATTGCATTTTGCTTATTTTATTTAAGCAGAAGATAGAGATTATTTTTGGTGGCATCGTGTTGGATAGCGCTATGGGGTGTCATGTGAAAATTGGAAAAGCCAGAGGTTGTAGTAGTATAGGGAAGCGAATGACAATTACTTGAAATACATTGAAATGAAAGAATTGATTCAGTAGGATAGTAATAAAATTCACTGTTTTCATTTTCAAGCTGCGTGATCAGCAGAGGTGTAACCACAAACACCTTGCCAGCTTTTATCACAGCAACAGTAGTGTCATTGTTTTTCAGGTCTTTCATTATAGTTTATTGTGCATATCCACATTCTGCAGATGTTGCACCCTATTGTAAAGTTAATTCTCCCCAGTCATTTTCAATGTACTCTTAACAGCTGACGAAAAGATATGAGTGTAGGGTCCTGCAAATTGAATCCTAAATGTACTATTGTGTTCCCAATAGATGTTAATCAAAGATAACTGAATTGGTCCAAAGAGAGTCTTACAGGTATATTCTTAGTTCAGCGCATGAGGGGCTTGAATCCTACAACTCCGATTAATTCTAAATGGAGTTATAATTAAACTCAAATGCATTGAATCTGGGCACATGATTTCACGTTTCTCTTATCCCTATAGATTAATAGAAAGAGTGATGAGGTTACCATAAACTCATCTCCAGCAGGACACATAGTACATACCCCATTTTAGGAAGCAAGATAAACCAAGCCTAGTTCATCTTATTGACAGTGGATTGCACTGCCACAGAACATCCAAGGCCACCCAGAGAAGATCTTTTCTTTTTTAATAAATAATTAAAATAAATTTTTGCATGAATAAAAAGAAATGATATGCTAAAAGAACTTACTCTGCAGCCGTGTTTGAACGATTCCAGATTTTTCTGTATTTCGGGTACAATATCCTTCCAAAATAAAATATGCTATTAAGTGGGCTTTCTCCCATTAAAGAATCTTTTCTTTTTGTTGTACTGGAACACAGAATAATTTAATTAATATTCAGATAAATCAGCTACCTGTTGTATTGTGCCTCAAAACCAGTAGCTAAAATTTACCATTATTAATGGGTGTTGTGTCCCAAATTTGATTAATCAGGGTGTAATATAATTATTTGTGCAGGCACTGAAGGCATTTCTTCCACCTTCCCGTATGCAAAGTTGTCCATTTGGCTTAGATGAATTGAGGGGGAAGTGTCTCTCTTTTCCTCTGAAGCACTGCGTATTGTCTACCCATGGGCAGGGTATTTGAGCTAGATGAACCAGTGGCGTGATCATTCTTATGGCACATTTTCTTATGCAATCTAGAATGGGGAAAACACATTTAAGAGGTTCCCTAATCTCTTGAGTATTATGAAATTGTAATTTAATTTAGAATAGCTCTCTATTTCAACTTTTAATGTTAGTGTAGCAGTGAAATTAAAAACAGAAATTGTGTTTACAGTTGTCTTCCTGATTGTTTCATGCCATCTTGGAGAAACTTTACAAGTAACTATACCTACAGTATATTAATTAAAGATCTTGTTACTCTATTTCCCTTATGGTGAGATGGACAGGACAGTGGGATCTAATCAGTTGTGTAATTTGTGTTTTGGCAGTAGATTACTGTCTGAAGAGTGATTCTAAAGCAAGTCTTACAATTCTTTAGTCAGTTATAAATAATTGCCTTCCCATCAGTCATGAAAGGTTTATGATTCTCTGATGTTCTGTAAAATGTTCATTTTGTTATCTTTTGTGTAGTTCTCAGCACTGGGGAATTCTGGCTGATAGACAAAATGATCACTTACAGTACTTCCCATTTGTAGATCTCAAAGGTACCCAAGAACCATAATAACTACAAAGTTCCAGCCTAGATACAATGGTGACTGGGCATTTGATAAATACCTATCTCGAGAGAGGCCTCCCAAGCACACCCCAAAACCAACACACACACCCCCAAAGCACCCAAAATATTAACCCTCTAATTACATGGTTAGAAAAAAATGAGCATGTTTATAGTAAGTGCATACCAATAGCTACTTCTGGAGGGTACATCTTAAGAGTAAAATTGTGGTCGCTTATAAGCTTATATGAATACCATTACTATTCAGTTTCTTATTCATTTCAGGCATACTACTCACAAAATAAGCAATGTAATCCAGTGTATATGACATCAGATTAGGAGTCAGGAAACTTGGGTTCTATTTCTGGCTCTGCCAGTGACTTGATGTGTAACCTTGAGCAAGTCATTTAAGGTCTGTGCCTCAGTTTTCCCCGCTGTAAAATGTGCATAATAATGCTTACCCATCTTTGTAAAGTGATGTAAGATGTATGGATACACTATATAAATGTGAAGCCTTTATTATTATATCCAAAGCTCTGCTGTAACACTACTAACATCATACATATTTATGCGTGTTTCACACCTCATTGATAAAACCTGCATGATTGCTCAATACATTGTACTTCTGGGTGCTGTGTATATATATAAAGTATGTGTGTCTCTGCATGCCTTAACTTAGGACCATGTCTTCTCTGGCAATAAAATTGTATTACCTCTGCTGTAGTCTCTGAACACAACAGATTTTCCAATTAGCTTCACTTTGGAGTCTTCCATTTGGAGCTGTACAAAGGAGCTAAACTTGGCAGTTTATTTGAGAAGGAGGAGTTAGATTGGTCTTTCTCTCCCCCATGCCATAACAGGCACGTGCCACATCTGTTTGGTTTCACAGTTATCAGTGCTAGACCTGCTCATATTTCAGCTGCCTATATGAGTCAGTGAGTTATGCCTCTGAGTGGGGGATGGAGTAGTTTCAGATGATGCTCCCAAATAATAGAAAGGTATGTATGGAGTTGGGGGATTTCCAAAGTTATTCATCATAATCTAAAAATTAAAAGAAAGGGCTGGAGAAGGTCAGACATAGCCCACCAAACCTAGCTGAATCCCGCCACGTGAGGGTCACCCATCCCCATTACCCAGCCCGCTTACTTATACCCATGACTGTCTCTACTTCCCGTATGGGTGTTAGACCCTCACCGCTTATCGACTGTTTCCTGATCCCGCCCACCGGTTACCCACCCCTCATTGGGGACATTGCAGTCTGTATATACTATGTGTGCTGCCCAGCCCCAAAACACCAACATACCCCTATACTCTGTATGTTACCCCCAATGACCAATAACTGACGCTTCAAATTTTCTGTATTGTTTATTTTTTAAATATTCTCTAATAAAATTTAAATCTGTGTGAATTTTCTTTTTGTAAACGGATACTTTTTATGATGACCTGTGCACACCCAAATCACTATAATCTGTGCCTCACAAAGAAAACCGCACAGGCAAGGCCTAGTGGTTTTGTGGTAGTGTTATGAACTCCCATCCAGGAAGCCTAAGTTGGATTCCTATTGCACATTTCTATGGGCTGCAAGTGCTACAAAGGCAGAGTTCTCTGATGGTTGGAGGGTGGTGAGAGAACAATGTGTAGATTACTAGAGAGGCTTGTGTTGATTACTAGCTAAATAACTGTCAGGATAGAATCTTGGTGACTGCAACTCTGTCTGAAAACTAAGAATGGTGAAATTCTCCCCACAAACGGGTATGCTGAAGGTAAACATCCTTTCCCTAAAAGAGGAAACACAAAAATAAAACTGTACTTTGATATGAAGTACCTAGTGATCAAAAGTGATGGTATTGCAATGGCAAATGATTGAAACACATACTTGTCCGTATTGCCAGTAAATGTAACAGGCACTCATTTAAGAGGATTTTTTTGCAGCATAGAGCATTGAAAACACATGTCTAATAGGTGCATTCATTTTAACATATTCAGTGGGCAGGCCTGATTAATTAGTACATGTCAGCATCTGGTACTTACTAAGACTATTCATTTTTAAATGTTGAAATTGTAGGGAATGGTGCACACCAATTATGTTCTTTTTAACTGAATTATGTTGGTATAAAGTTTTAGTGGAGGAGGCCATCATTGTGATTCAGCCAGCATTCATCTAAGGGAGAACTGCCAACCTGAAATTATTTAGAACAAAGGAAAAATGCCTGAAATGCATTGTGAAAAGAGATGAAAAATGCCTGAAATGCATGTGTTACTATCTTTAGGCACGCAATTGAGAAGAGGTCAATAAATAAGAGCCATAAAAATACCTCTGCATTTCAATGCAAGATTCAAGCACCTGACATCAAGATGTCTCAACAGATCATCTCTTTATCCTTATGCAGAGCCCTTGACTCTGTCATCTTGCATCATACTGCACTGATAAGTAGAATAGTTTGTTACATTTTCATGAGCTTGATATCACCATAGTGGGCCAAATTTAGCCCAGAGGTAAATAGTTGCATATCTGTTGAACTCAGTAGAGCAGTACACCCTTGTAGAGGATTGAATTTAGTCTATAGTGTTGTCAAACTGTTGTTTTACTGGTTCATCCATCTAGTGAACGAGGAAGTATGATCCAGTGGCTAGAGCACTAAATTAGGAGATGAGACGTGGATTCTATTCCTGGCTCTGCCATGGACTTGCTGTGTGAATTTTAAGTTATTTAATTTCACTGAGCCTTAGTTTCCCCCTGTGTAAAATGTGGATGGTAATGTTTGCTCATATTTCTTACGTGCTTTGAGGTCCATGGATGAATAACATATCAGCTTTAAGTATTATTAACTATTATCTTTTACTTGAGAAGCCCAATTTCTGATTATAGTGAATGTGTCTGTTCAGGTTTTAATTAGCCCTGATATGTCCATGTAAGTTTCTTATCATTCATTATAGTGATCACTTAGGGATAGGAATTTCCATAGAATTTTTTTCATTTGCTTCAATGGCTAGGTAGCTTGTTGAGTGGTGGCATGCAAACTATGGAGGGAGAGACCGAATATGTTATTTTGATATCTGAAGAATAACAAGATTATCAGCACAAGGGTGTGTCAGTTTCATGAGCACCTTTCTTTTGAATAGTAGAGCAAAATGGATTCACAAGGGAATGATGTTAGAATATCTCAATCAAGTGACATTTTAAATTATTCCTTTTTTGAACATGATGTACTTTGTATATGTTTCCATTAGCTTCAGTGGACTCTGCTGCACACGATCAAATGTTAGCTCTTGCTGGTAACAGCTACCAGAACAACATTCAGAATGTGAGAACAGAACAGTAGCTTAATGTTGAAAGAGTAGCCATTGTCATTTTAAGGGCTAGGAAAGGGAGAAAGAAGTTCAGCAAAATGTCAAATCATTTTGACATATTTTGTCAAAGGGGTGAGGGATAGCTTAGTGGTTTGAGTATTGGCCTATTAAACCCAGGGTTGTGAGTTCAGTCCTTGAGGGTACCACTTAGGGATCTGGGGCAAAAATCAGTACATGGTCCTGCGGGTGAAGGCAGGGGGCTGGACTCAATGACCTTTCAGGGTCCCTTCCAGTTCTATGAGATAGGTATATCTCCTTTTATTTTTATATATATATAAAAGTTATGTACCAGTGAAGAAAGGGATAGACTTTTTTCTATCTTTATAGAGTTCAAACACTGATTTTTAAACTTCAGATTTGCTATGAATTTAGCTCTTAATATTGCAAAGTGCCTTTGGTATTAAAATAAGAAAGTGATAGATATTTGAATTTCTTTACTTTTTCTAGCCCGCAAACCAAATTTTCTATGGTTTGAAGGTGCAGAGTTCCCTTCTCACAGCTGCAGGTGATTTCAGAGGATGTTACATGGAGTGCTCACAAATCGAATATCCTGTGACTGTCTAAAACCAATCCGTGACTGTCTGGAAACCAATCTGTAGTTTATGAACTATTAACTGAATGACTCTTGCCCACTTCGCAGGTTATATCAGAAAACTATATGTCATGTCATGAGTCTGTGTGTAAACCATTTATATTAGGTGTTAATGTTCTAAATTATTAATAGCTAATGTTAATGGCTAGTGTATGCCTAATGTGAGCTCGATTTCTATACTGGTGCCTTGGGGATATGCAAGCGTAAGTTTGTGTACAGCCATGACTATATCATTTTAATATTTTTAACTTGAGCAATGCTTTTTAAATATGAAGCTCCCTGGTTTCTGCCAATTTCTTACATCTAACATTCAGATTCTGATTTGGAGGAGGAAAAAAGCTGATCAGTTTCAGCGTCTCTGGACAAGAGGGAGTAAATAAAATCAGTAATCAAACATTAAAACCTTGTAATAACCCAAAGATGTGAAATATGCTACTCTCCATCATTTTTTCCACAATTCTTTTAGCAGAAAATGTTTGAACTAAAGGGCACTGATCCATAAAACTGTCCATTTTGTGATAGAATTTCAAAGCAAGTGTGTCCTGTCCGTCTCTCAGAGAGGTAGTAAAAACCAGCTAAACCTTAAAAACCACATTCACACTTACTCTTTTGTTTGAATTATTTGCTCAGAGATTTTATGGAATAGAAATGTATTAACTAAGAAAACATTTTGTTTGGACTCAGAACAGCATCTTTTTTCCCCCCTTTTACATAATGGATACATGAAAGCAGGGAGATCACCAGAATGAGAGTTTCTAGCACTTCCCTTCTTTCTCTTAAATATTTCAGAAGACTCATTTCTTGAATGTAACTTTTATAATAAAGAGTATATGATGAGATTGTTGGGGGTTGGGCTAGCAAAGCTTTTTTCAAAGAATTCAACAAAGAAGGAAAAGTCATTTTCCCCAATGCTATAAAAACCAAAGGCTTAACATTTGAATAGATCAGTATCTGGCAAATCTAATATCTGTTAGATCATATAGAGAAAGGTTTTGGGACTATCTTCAAGGGAAAAAGCTTTGTCTCTAAACATCATTAGTCAATCTATGAAATATAAGAACTCTGTTACCATGAATGTGCTGGATGAAACTGTTCTAGTGCTAGACTGCAGCCCCATCTGGTGTTTGATGCTCTCCTATATCATCGCTTGAATAATAAGGCACCTTGCCATACTGTACTTGAGAAAATTGACATATACACAAATGCCCGATTTTATTAATAGCTTCTATTGTATGCCATATTGTGATGAAAGCCAATTGTGTTTTTGGTGAATTACAGAGTAGCAATCCTGTTGATAACATGCCAACCACTAAATCAGCTTGAGAGCTGTATTTACTGGGTAGGTTTCTTTACACAGTTTGCATTTATTTCTGTGATCAAAAATGTATATTGATCATTCAAATGGTCTAAGAAAATAGAAAGAGTTACCTCTTGTTTCTTGTATTTTTACATTAAAAATGATTCTGTGAAATTACATTGGGATGAATTTGGCCCGGCGGCTTTAAATTGGCGAGACATTAATTCATGAAAGACTCAAATCCTACATATTCTGAAGGCTCACATTTAGTGGGTTCATATTTGGTTTTTGACATGGGGCTAGTTATTTCAGGAACTGATCAAACTCATTCTCAAATAGTTTTCCAGTAAGCTGAGGGAAATTTCTACTTGTATTGCAGATTTGGTAGGAAGAATATAAGTGAAACAAACCAGTGACTAAAAGAAGCATTGCCTTGCATCGTGCATATGATTTAAGATATTTTTATTGTCTTTGTTCTAAGTTGACTAAAGATAATGCCATGAAAAAACTGAAGCGTGTGACTTTCTGCATATAATGGACCAATGCCTTTTATCTGAAGGTCATTAGCACTGAATTAGTAGGGATTTAACACTATATTCCTAATCATTGTCACTTTTCAGGGACGTGCTGGCCGCCACTTCCTGCAGCTCCCATTGGCCTGGAACAGCAAACCGCTGGGAGATGCAGGCGGCCATTCCTGCGGACGGTCAATGTAAACACTGTCTTGCAGCCCACCAGTTCTATATCTAGGGCCCTACCAAATTCATGCTCTATTTTGGTCAATTTCACGGTCACAGAATTTTTAAAATAGTAAATTTCATGATTTCAGCTATTTAAATCTGAAATTTCATTGTGTTGTAATTGTAGGTGTCCCGACTCAAAAAGAAGTTGTGGGAGGGAGTCGCAAGGTTATCGTAGGGGGGATTGTGGTACTGCTACCTTTACTTCTGCACTGCTGCTAGCAGGGGCACTGCCTTTAGAGCTGGGCAGCTGCAGAGCGGTGGCTGCTGGGCAGGAGCCCAGCTCTGAAGGCAGAGCCGCCACCAGCAGCAGCACAGAAGTAAGGATGGCATGGTGTGGTATTGCCACCTTTACTTCTGCGCTACTGCTGTCAGGGTGTGGCATTCAGAACTGGGCACCTGGTCAACAGCCACCACTTTCTGGCCACCCAGCTCTGAAGGCAGTGCAGAAGTAAGGGTGGCAATAACTCAACCCCCCTAAAATAACCTTGTGACCGCCCTGCAACTCCTTTTTGGGTCAGGACCCCAATATGAGAAACGCTGGTCTCCTCTGTGAAATCTGTATAGTATAGGGTAAAAGCACACAGAAGACCAGATTTCACAGTCTGTGATGCGTTTTTCATGGCTGTGAATTTGGTAGGGCCCTATCTATATGTAATTGTTTTGCATTTCAGATATTTGGTTTTGTTGAAGTTAATAAAGAGCTATAAGTTGTCAGATAGAGACTACTTGATTCTTTTAAATCATTGCTAAGAGTGTTTACTCCTGGGGGAATTCTGTACTACACAAATAAAAATTCTGTGCACAATATTTTAAAATTCTGTATATTTTATTTGTGAAAATAATACAATCTAATCATGCCAGTTTCAATTATTTGGGTAATTTATTTCAAAATAAAAAGATTCCCCCAGGAGCAAAACGTTAAAGGAACCTGTATGACAACCCAGTTCCTGTTTCTCTGTTATGTTTTTGTGGGGCACCTCAGTCTGGGTGTGCCACATGCCATCTGGGCACATCTTGGGGGAAAACTCTGTCACTCCGGTCTTTTGTTGATTTTTGGGGTTTTGTCTTGCCCCCATAGGATTACCATATAGAGGCTCCCAAATAGAGGACAATGCCAGGGGGATGGGGAGTTGAAAGAGGGTACAGTTGGGGAGTGCTGGAGGGGGTCTGTGTGTACTGGGAGAGAGTATTTGGGGGGTACTGGAGGGGGCTGCATGGGGCACCCCCTAGCCCAGACACATGTACCCCCTCTTCCCCAAAGCCCAGCCACGGGGCCAGACACCTCCACACAAACCCCAGAGCACAGCCACGGGGCACCCCCCATCCCAGACACCTGCATTCTCTCCTCCCAGAGCCTGGGGATCCATAGGGAGAAACAGCCTGATGCTGGTTAGACCGGGCTTGTATGGAGTTTTCTGTGGTGATTTCAGTGTTGGGTGGTGCAGGGCTGACACTGCACAGGGCCTCCATCTCTGCCGGGCTGGGCGGTCTGCTCACTGTGAGGCCATGGCCCACATGCCACCTCCTTCAGGGTATGCTGGGAACCACAGTTGCCGGGACCCCTCCAGTTCCCCCTCCCCTCCCTCCAACAGTGTCCTCTATTTACGAGCTGGGAAGCCGGGCTCTGCCAGGACCAGTAGCCCCTAGTGGCAGCCAGCAGCTGTGCAGCACCAATTCTCCGGGAAGAAATGAAATTCTGCGCAGAACATTAATTCTCTGTAAATTCTGCATTGCACAGCGGCACATTATTCCCCCAGGAGTAAGTGTTGTAAAAGGAGAAACAGTCAGAATATGAGTATAAACACAATCATTCACTTGTCACTGAATGTTGTTGTTTTTCCCCATTCTCATCTTTTGTTTTCTGTCTTTCATTTTTCAGAAAGATCACTATTTGAAAGCATAGCCAGAATAAATGAGCAGAGTGAAAACGAATGGATGAAGTTCTTACCATGCACTGAACAGTGGAACATCAGGTGCAA
The DNA here is from genome assembly GCF_013100865.1 of Trachemys scripta elegans. NCBI lineage: Eukaryota > Metazoa > Chordata > Testudines > Emydidae > Trachemys > Trachemys scripta. The sequence goes on from NC_048307.1 coordinate 49,600,252, forward strand.
AGCTCTGGGAAAATGTCTGCTTGCAACACCTTCACTGAACACGTCTGGAAACCTGGTGAATGTAAAAACTGCTTCAAACCCAAAAGCTTGCACCAACTGCCCCCAGCCTCTGAAAAGACTTCCCTCTCGCATGGTAATCTGAAAACCAATGCAAACCACAGCAACAACCACCGCGGTAGAAGTACAGGAAATTTCCGACCCCCTGTAGCAAAGAAACCCACTATAGCTGTGAAACCCACCATGATGGTGGTAGATGGGCAGAGTGTCAGTGGTGAGATCAGCACAACCGATCATTGTGAGAACAAGCCAGTAATTATAGGGTGGAACCGAAACAAGACTGTCTTAAACAAAAAGCCACTGAACAATAATAATGAAGATGAAATTGAAGGTTATAGCCATGTTCATAGGCCTTATGGCAACAATGATAGTGCAGGTAAGATACCAAATAACAATAATAATGGACTGACAGAAGTGTTGAAGGAAATTGCGGGTTTGGATACCACACCTCAGCAAACAGGAAATGAAATGAACTCAAGGGACACGTTCTTGGGAAGAATAAATAATTGCTATAAAAGATCATTAGAAAGACAGATCCCTCCAAGCTGCATGATGGGTGGAATGAAGGATTCACATAGTAAGCATGTTATTCTGAGTGGAAGCACTGAAGTAATAAGTAATGAAGGTGGGCGTTTCTGTTACCCAGAATTCTCCAGTGGAGATGAGAGTGAGGATGATATGTTTTTTGGCAGCATGCAGGAAGAGCATGAGAGTTGGGATGAAAGTGATGAAGAGCTGCTAGCAATGGAAATTCGCATGCGGGGCCAACCTCGCTTTGCTAACTTTAGAGCTAACACCCTGTCTCCTGTCCGGTTTTGTGTTGACAAAAAATGGAACACTGTGCCTTTAAGGAACAAGTCTCTACAGAGGATCTGTGCTGTAGACTATGATGATAGCTATGATGAAATTTTAAATGGTTATGGAGAAGAAACTGTGATGCTTTATGGGCAAGAAAGCATGCAGAGTATGGTATCATCTGATTCCACATCTCCTGATTCTTCTTTGACTGAAGAGTCTCGCTCTGGAACAATCAGTAGCTCATCTCAAAAACTCTGCAATGGAGGGTTATCTCCCAGTACCCCTAAGGAGATCAAGTTGATTGAACCAGATTATGAGAGTCTTTGTGATAAGCAGCAAATGAAAGACATGCCAAAAACTTCCAGAAACACTGCAAACATTCTAGAGACTCACAAGGCAGTTCTTGCACTTAGATTGGAAGAGAAGGATGGCAAGATTGCGGTACAAAGTGATAATCAAGAAAGCAAAAGTGCTACAGATGTTACTGGTCAAGCAATGACTATAAACTTGGTACCAATGGAAGATCAAGCCAAACCTTACAGAGTGGTAAATATGGAACAACCAGTGTGCAAGCCTTATACTATAGTAGATGTGTCAGCAGCCATGACCAATGAGAGTATGGATGGTCAGACTGAAAGCTTAGAAACCAAAAGTACACCATCTCACCCAAATTCACCAGGAACTCCAGGTGCTCCGATTATATCTAATACTGCATCATCTGTGCGAGTAAATGCCAATCTAAAAAAATCCAGTGCAGTTAGATACCAAGAAGTATGGACCTCTAGTACTAGCCCACGACAGAAGATACCTAAGGTGGAATTAATTGCTAATAGCTCAGGACCTTCAGTCCCTCCAAGGAAAAGCAGCCACAAATCTGCTCCTACTTCACCTACAGCCACAAATATTTCTTCAAAAACCATCCCAGTGAAGTCACCCAATTTGTCTGAGATAAAATTTAATAGTTACAACAATGCTGGCATGCCACCTTTCCCAATTATCATTCATGATGAACCTACATATGCTAGGAGTTCAAAGAATGCTATCAAAGTTCCTATTGTAATCAATCCAAATGCGTATGATAATTTAGCCATCTATAAAAGTTTTCTAGGGACCAGTGGAGAGCTATCCATCAAAGATAAAACTACAAGTGTAATAAGCCACACATATGAAGAAATAGAAACAGAAAGCAAAATCTCTGAAAATATACCCAGCAAACCCACTGAATTTACCCAACCCAAGGGGGTAACTAATAGCACAGAGTGTAAACTGGGTTCTGTGGCTCAGAAAGTTCAAGAGTACAATACCTGTCTCAGCAAAGGTCAGACGTCACCACAAAGAAGTCATAGTTTTGACCATAGCTCCCCAACAAGAGTTCAGAAGACAAGTCAAGAGCCTGCAGCCAAAATGGAAGGAGCACAGGAGACTTCTGGTGGCAACAGCAATAGGGAAAATGCAAACACAGTGCTTTCTCAGATTGTGGCTTCTATCCAGCCCCCGCAGTCTCCTCCAGAAACACCTCAATCAGGACCCAAATCTTGCAGTGTGGAAGAATTATATTCCCTACCACCTGATGCAGATACCACTAAAAGCAGCCTGGTACGACCCAAATCTCTCTTTACTGCACAACCTATCAATGATACTGAAGTATCCAGTGCCACAGAAAGCACTACCACTAAAATGCAGAAGGATACACTTTCAAAGCCACTTACCACCCATTTGTCGAAGCCAGTAACAAGCACCCATAATACCACAAGTCCCAAAATAGAGCAAGCACCTCCATTTCCCCCTCCACGTTCCACTTCTTCACCCTATCATGCAAGTAATCTGTTGCAAAGACATTTCAGCAACTGGAGCAAACCAACCAGTCCCATTAGATCAACAGAGGCAGAGTCAATACTGCATTCAGAAGGTAGACGAGCTGCTGATGCAAAACCCAAGCGCTGGATATCATTTAAGAGCTTCTTCCGCCGCAGAAAGACTGATGATGAGGAAGACAAAGAGAAGGAAAGAGAAAAAGGGAAACTAGTGGGTCTTGATGGAACTGTTATACATATGCTGCCCCCTCCTCCAGTTCAACGCCACCATTGGTTCAGTGAGTCAAAAACAGACTCCAGTGAGAAGCCATCCATTGTTTTCATGTATAGATGTGAACCAGCACAGGCTGAACCAAACACCAACCAGAACAAGGCTGGAGTGGAGTTTCCAAATGAAGATACAGTGGCAAAGGACAAAGCAGAAATGGAAGAGATGTTGGCAGAGGATTCTGAACAGAAAATTAAGAGTCATTCTTCACCATCTCAGATTCCCAAGAAGATCCTCAGGTAAACTGCTGCTAACAGCATATGTCTTTTTAACTCACTCATTCAGTGTTGTAGAATATGCTGTACATTTTGCAGAAATGGGAAGTAATTTAGGGGCTTTATATAGAACTTTATATGTCCATGTGTAATGTTTTTACAGTCTTAACATTTTACTGGATAGTCGTTTTCATTAGCACCTTTCTTCATATGAACAGCATCCAGTATTTTGAACTGTCTTCAATAGGTTGATCTTGTTCTACTGAATCAAACACACATGGCCCTGAATTTTTAGATTAACATGGTATTTCTATGCTATAGAAGACTAAAGAACTCTGGTTTAGAAGTGGAGGGTAAATATTTAATGGAGAAGTAGAAAGTGTACTGACTATCTGTCTGTCACATGCCCCTCCAGAGGAAAGAAACACGTCTCCAGCTATAGCACCCCATATTGATAGTCCATGTCATTGCTCAAGTTGTATTAGCATGTATTTTATTATGCTGACGGGAGGGAGCTGTCCAGTCAGCATAGTAAATCCACCTCTGCAAGAGACAGTAGCTATGTCAGTGGGAAAAGTCCTCCTGCCGACATAGCGCTGTCCACACCAGTGCTTAGGTCGCTGTAACTTACAGCGCTCAAGGTAAGTGGTAGTGTAGACCAAGCCTTAGTGAAAGCAGGCTACCAGTATATTAACTCAAAAGATATTTTAAAACTTTTGTACCTATTTATTCTTTTAGTTGTACCCTGCCAGATAGAAAATTATAAAATCATAGACTTGTTCCTTTCAATGTAATATCTAACCCTCACCAAAAACAAGGTCAGGTCCTAAAGTTCCCTCACCCTATTTGTTCTCCGTATTCTTGTCTATACAAGAAAAATGCACTGATATAACTTTAAATGGTTTTTAAACTGATTTAAAATTATGGAAATCTATGTGTGGACACTCTTATTTCAGTTTATCTTAAACTGATTGCTAATCAGTTTAACCTAAAGTGAAATCAGCCTGTTTTAAACTGCCCATAGGAGTGTCAAACTCACCTTTTTCCATGAGTTTAAAATCACACCTTTATTAAAACTGGTGCAATGAGGATTTATTTATTGTCTGTTTTTCTGATATTTTTTCATAGTTGGAAAGCTCAAGTTTTTGTTACAATGTTTCTGATTAAAGTTAGGGGTATAACGTGGGTGTTATGATACTAGGAAGTATCACCACACCTGTATGCAGTATAGCACCCGGCTGAAAACAAAGCATCTTCAACTACCCTAGGAATGGTGCTGTTGCTTTGTTTTACCACACCTGCCTAGAGTATGTTTGTACTGTTACTGTTTGCAATAGTTAGTCTTTCTCTTTCCTGTTTTCCACCCCCTTTTAGAGAATTTTTCTTTATTTTTTCCCCACCAACCTGTGGTGATAGTGTGAAATCATAGCTCAGAATTTTCCAAGGGTAATTATATTTTATTTGCTATTAATTCTATTTTATAAAAAGTAATAACTCCATTGTGATCTTTCTGAGAATATTTAAAAAAAGAAAAGAATGAAACATTGGGAGTTTTATGGGCAGAATAAGATTTGGTAGCTTTTTGTGGCATTTGGCTTTCTGTAATTTATTTTTATTGCCTTTGATGCATTTTGGTGTCTTAAGGTAATTGTTTTTACTTGATTTTGATTGTGTTAAGGAGGGGGAAAGGAAAGAGAGAGAGAGTCCTTTTCAATACCAAAAATTAAGCCAATATGGTTCAAGGATTTTGATTTGTCTATTTTTAGAGTATTTGTGAACCAGGTCTGGCTGCTTGCAGTTTTGCACCAATAGGAAGTATATTTGATTTACCAAGTGATGCTACACTTGCTTTGTATTAACTCATCAGATGTTAGCTAAAGGTTAATGCTAATTCAGGCTAAAATGTGTGGAATGGAAAAGAAGTTCAAAATCTTCAGTTAACGACTGCAGCAGGCTTAGAGAAAAATTGAAGACATGAAGATAAAGATCAATGAACATGACACTTTTCTAACTGAGAATGCCAACAACTGTAAAGCTCACTGCGAGATCAAATTGATGACCTGAAAAATAAGATAGGATTAAGAAATGTCAGATTGGTGGGGGGTCCTGAAGGCATATCAACAGGAGAAACTGAACTTTTTTTTTTTATCCCATAGTGGATTATGAAGGTGGTAGAGACTGATAACTTTAAATTCCTTTAGCACTGTGTTGTGGTTATGATATTGCTGGAAAGGTCAGTTCATCACCCAGAACAGCACTTGCAGAATATTCATCTCTTGAAATGAGGAATAAACGTTTGAAACTGAATGCATTTGAGTCTGTAATGGGTCCCTCAAGTGTTTTATCCATTTGATGGTCTTGTTTTTCTTTGGCATGCATAGTAGTTAGAAAGATGCTGGCAAATATGAAATTGGCATCTCAGTAGAGGGTTTTTCTGAAAACCAAAATTAACTTCCCCCCCCCCAAGGACAGAAAAGTCTTTCCAGTAAAGGTTTCAAATTGAGACAGGATATAACCTTTCCTACTGTGGTTTTTTTATATATATATTTTATTTTTCTTTTAAAAAAAAATCATACTAACTAAGTTTTACCAAATATTTGTAAATAAAATTTATTGTGTTTGGTGGTGCAGCAGTTAATCCTGCTCACCCGTGGAAATTTGAGTGATTCTCTTGCAGAAAATTGCATTTAAGGCTTTGTGTTATGTTTGTGCTGAATGGAAGATGACTAGAGATAGTTTCAAGGGGAGAGAGAAAATATGGAATCTAGAGCAAAGATCATCTTTATTCCAGAGGATTGTGGGATACCTCCTCCACCATTCCTCACACTCACTCCTTCCTCAAAAGCCCTCTATCACAGCAACCCGCTCTGAGGATATCTACATTGCAGCTGGGAGCTAGCATCCCAGCCCAGGTAAACAGACTCAGGCTAGTGGGGCTCGAGCTAGCACTAAAAATAGCTGTGTGGACATTGAGACTCTAGGCTTGAGCTCAAGTGGCTAGCCTGAGTTTCTGATGCAGCTGCAAGGCCCACACAGCTATTTTGAGCATGTTAGCTTAAGCCCTGCTAGTGCGAGTCTCTGTGCCCGAGCTGGGAGGCTCACTCCCAGCTGCAGCATAGATATACCCTCTGCTTCAGAGAAGGGCTAGCTTCTCTGTAGAGCAAGTCAATACTGCTTCTTGGATTGGCCTCAGGGAGGAACACTAGAGATCAATGTGAGTAGTTCTCAGCCCTTGCTGTCTGGATTATGTTGTGAACCCCTGTGCTGCCTCTTGGCATGATTTACAAAGCTTTTTGTTTTTACTGATGTAGAATATTTTAGTAGAAGGATTAAGTCTCGTTGTCCTCAGTTTAGGTTAGGCTATATGGCTAAATGTCACAGCTGATGTGAATTTTATAGCGGGGAGAGGTGCCACAAGTACTCCTGTTCTTTTTGCGGATACAGACTAATACGGCTGCTACTCTGAAAATTTTCTTTTGTTATTTATCACAGCTCATTCAATGAACTTCTTCCTAGAGGAGTTGATTACAACAAGATCAGTCTTGGTAAAGATATTTTCCAGAGTACTAAAGTCCAAAACCTTTAGCCTCGTGTGGTTTTGGGGGAAGAATATAGAGATGTCAGTCACTAGCTTAGAAATGAGGCCATACTGGTACGCACATCAGTTATATCCAACATATGGGAAAGGTCCAAATAATTATCACTTATCACTAGACACTGATACTTTTTCTGATCCATTCTCCACAACTACACAAGGTAACCCCATCACTGGATGTCAACCTGTTGCTAAATGTCCCCATAAGGTATTCTTCTGAACTTATAAAGGAGGTGTTCCCTCTCTAACAATTGTTTTTTTTTAATAGCAATTACGTCAGCCTGATGGGCATTGGAATGAAGAGTTCTGTCCACAGAACCCCAGTACTCTATTTTCATGTTGAGATAGTGGTTCTCAGGACAAAGCAATCTTTCATCCCTAAAGTCTCAAAGGAGACAGTACTGCAAGCTTTCTGTCCCAAGCCACTGTGTCCAACGGGAAAGCTGTGATACAGCTTTCATGTCTGCACAATAATAAAAATATATCTACACAAAACTGAAGTATTCAGAAGATAGAGTTCATAATTTTGTCTTGTCGCCTAGCTATAAGGAACAAAAAGACTTCAAAGCCTCTGATATCTAGGTGGATCAAATTATGAATATCTGAGGCATACAAGATAAAGAACTCATCGTCTTCTGCACTCATGCAGCATTGTCTCTTGGATTGAGACATATTTCTTAAGAAGAAACCTACAAGGCTCCCCAACTTCCATACTGGAAGTTATGTCATCTCTTCATCAGTAAGGTCATAAGCTGTGCCAGTGATTGACAGGTCTGAGTTCCATCAAGATGCAAACAGGCCTCAAGCCCATTATAGGATCTATGGATCTTACTGTTTGAAGAAATGAAATGTTTATATATGTCCATATAAATGTTTGTAATGCTTTCTGAATTTAACAGTAATGTCTGACACTCCACTGTAAAGTTATATAATACATCATGAATCCAGTTATAAATTCTGGAGATTTTAATATTAGGTTCCATAACTGTGACAGATTACAGATGTGAAGACTTTTAGAAATGCCTTGCTATCCTTAGGATTTTATAATGATATCATGTTCACACATTGCACAGAGAGTTTGCCTTTGAGAACTGCCCACATGGATTCCTGTTCTTGGGATTAACTCGCCCTTGGAATGTGAGCTTGAAATCTTTTGGAAAACTGTCTACTGGGATCAGTGTCTTTACAAACTCCCCTACCCCTTGTGCAGGGTTCCAACAGTGTAAATAGGCCCCAGCCACCCTTCAGTTCTTTCCTGAAGTGTAGAAGATGCAACAAACTCTGAAAACACTCAGTGTCCTCAGTGCTCCCCTTGTCTTTTTGGTCCATTCTCTTCGGTCTGTGGATACTATTTTTATGTATATAATTAGTCAGTATTTTGTGTTAAAAAAATAAAACAGTTTTTCAGCACCCATGCCAGCTCTCTTGGGGGCCAAACACCAAAGGAAGCCTGATATTGCCAGCTATAATAGCAGACTGTCTTGATCTAGGAGGGGAGCACCTGCCATCAGTTCATTGTAATTGCCTTTATCTCCTGGGAAAAGAAAATGTCTTAGCAGGTTTTTAAAGGCAAAATACAATCAGTTGCAAGAACAATCCCCTAAGGACTCAATCCTGCATTAACGTTTCTGTAAATGGGGCAAAGCCCTACCTAATCACTTTTCCACCAGAGACAATACCAAATATCTCTGGATCTCCAAAGGCAGGCAGGACCAACACTGCTAAATGCCATTCTCCTGGATTGGGGCCAGGAGTTACTCATTCTCTCAAATCCTGTTGATCGCAAATACCATCTGGAAGATTGTACAAGAAGGAATCAGAGTACTGTTGAAAGTCCCAACTTGGGGCCATCTAGAATTGATATAAAAGCTGCAAATCCATCTTCCCAATTTACTTGCTCTCTTGTCTCAGGATTGGGATGAGGTTCTCTACCTGAATTCATATTCTTTCAGGCTGACAGCTTATCTTCTGGACTGCTAGAAAACTAAATCAAGAATGTTCTGCGAAAGTCCAAAAGATCCTCCTGGAAAGCAGGAAATCCTCAGCTATGCAAACCTATTTAGTGAAGTGGGAGAGATTCTACATTTAGGTAGCTCAAAAGATAATGGACCTGAGATGATCCTCCATCACTTTCATCTTGGACTGTTTACTCCACTTGGAACAATGAACAGTGTCAGAGTTCAGTCAAAGTCTACCTGGCAGTCACCTTGACTTTCTACCCTTTGAAGGGTGGATCAACAGTTTTCGTTCACCCTGCTGTAACCAAGTTTATGAAAGGGTTGTTCTCTATATTCCCTCTGGGGCACAAGCTACTTACATTATAGTATGTTAATCTTTTTTGAACCTTTGTCAAAATCTTCTCTCTACCATCTCTCTGTGAAAGCAGTATTCCTCAGTGTCATTGCAAAAATCAATGATATGCACTCTCCTTGAATACAGTATTCATTTCTGTGTGCAGTATTGTTGTAGGCATGTATTCATTTCTGGTCATCCTGTCCCAAAAAGGATATAGCAGAAATAATGTGTGTTCAGAGACAGTCCGCAAGAGAATGAGACTGATTAGAGAGGGACATAATATAATTACATGAAATAGGGAGTGGTGTACAGATGGTAAATCCAGCACTCCTGTATGTATTTTCTCAAAATATGAGAACAAGAGACATTCAATTAAATTGAAAGGCTGCAAATGTATAAAAATATTGATAAAAAGAAATACCTTTTGCCAGGGTGTGATTAAACTGTGGAACTTATTGCCACTGGATATCACTGAGGCCAAGAGTTTAGTAAAATTTATAAAAGGATTAGACTTATTATATGGATAATGAGAAAATTGTATTATATAGGATTTAAAAAATAGAAGGGATTTAAACCCACATGCTTTAGAGAATAAGTCAACCTCTAACTGTAAGGAGCTAGGAAGAAACTTCCTTTATGGGTTGGCAGTTTCAAATTGTCAGCTATGGAGTTCTTTCACCTTCCACTGAAGCATCTGTTCCTGACTCATGTCAGAGACAGGAAACTGAACTACAGGAGCTACTGGTTTGATCTAGCACAGGGGTCGGCAACCTTTCAGAAGTGGTGTGCCAAGTCTTCATTTATTCACTCTAATTTAAGGTTTCTCATGCCAGTAGTACATTTTAACGTTTTTAGAAGGTCTCTTTCTATAAGTCTATAATATATAACTAAACTATTGTTGTTGTATGTAAAGTAAATAAGGTTCTTAAAATGTTTAAGAAGCTTCATTTAAAATTAAATTAAAATGCAGAGCCCCCCAGCCACTGAAAAACAGTTTGTGTGCCGCCTTTGGCACGCGTGCCATAGGTTGCCAACCCCTGATCTAGCATGTCAGTTTGTTTTCTTATTCTCATAATATAAACCCATAAAGTTACTCAGATACAAACCTGGTTGTTGATCCTCCCTACACTGTTTCATGAAGATAAGATGATCCTTCATCCTGATTCTAAGTTCCTGTCTAAAGTGATGTCTGATTTCCATTTCAGTCAGGCCATTAACTTGTCTGTACTTTTCCTCAAACTTTATTCATATTCAGGGAGTTCAGGCTTCATACCTTAGAAATCCAGATGTCTGTATAGAACCAAACATATCTGTACATTCCTTGGAATTTTTGCAATTCATCAGTAGAAGACCAGGGGCCTCAGTCCATCTCATGTATACGAGATTATGATCTTGCAGGTATCAGCCACTAGGGGATATCAGAGCACACTCAACTAGGTTATGGTAATTTTTATAGGTGTTTTGTTTTTCCAGAAAGCTAACAATACATATTTAAAAGTTTTAAATGATCAGAAAAGGCAAAAATATTTACAAGTTCCCAGTGATCCTTATGGGTTAATTAGTAGTCAGGAATTCTTTTCATTTTTCTCTATTCCTACTTCTGTCTTTTGTGGGTGGTGAGTAAGAGTTTACCTTTCATTAAACAACTGGTTGAGTGTATTAGGGTGTCTTAGTTTGATCGCTCAGAATCTCTCCCTTTCTCCCATAAAAAGAGAGGTGCTTGCTCCCAGGTATCACAATGCAACATCTCATTGCTGCCGTTTTCAAATAATTCATTTATTCTTTTTAGATATTAATATCACTTTGAATGCAGATTAAAATGTTTAACATACTTTTAAAGTTAGGTTAGTTTGAGCTCTTTAAAGGCTTACAGTACATTTGGTGTTCGCTACAGTTGAAACTATTCTTACTTGACTATTTAATGTGGTACTTGGCAGAATAAAATAGTGTTCCAGTAGATCTTAAACTATATTTCACGTGTTATAGCAGTGAGAGAGTTAAGAAGGCTGGGCTATAACTTTGGTAATAGAACATTCCTTAAAGTATACTAGCACATCCATCAGGCCAACCCCCTAAAATAAACATCAAGGTGCAATAGGTGATATCACTGTTTGCAGAGTTCAGCCTTATTGCTCACAGCTTGCACAACTTGTAGCACACCAGAACACTGTGGAATCAATGGCTCACCAGAGTTTCAAGACATGATTAAAAGACTCAAGAAGGCCCTGAGAGAATTTCCTTTAATGGGGAATTGTGTGAGTGAGTATAGTGGGTGAGTTCCTTTTTTTTCCCCTCTCTCTTGCTGTGGATATTCTTTGTTTGGCAAATGCTTCTGAACTTAGATTTAATGTATGTGCATGCATGTGTCTGGGACAGGGAATTAGTGTATTCTGTACCTTGCCATTCAGTATCAGAATAGCAGACCTATTATAGACAATTTATTTTGAACAAATATGTTTTTATTGGAGGGGTACATACAGGTATGTATAAGATTTGTTGGTGGTAGGATAACCTCAGGTCTTTAAAATGATTCCTCTGGTTTTAAGAACGTTGTACCTGCTTTGATTTAATGTATGTCTTAATTTGAAATGCCTTTGGTTAACTCTTTAATGTGCACATATTTTGATGCATATAATGTGCTGTCTGCACCATTCCCATGCATGTTAATAAAAAGTGATCAATGATTTTGATACTAAATGATTAAAATTACAGCTTTTTGAACTTTGCCATTTTGTCTCTGCTCTGTTACTAACATGTTTTGATGGTTCTTGTTTTTATAATTCTACACTTAAAATTTCACAAGTATGACATTTGAAATAGCATGTGCATACTATACATGGAATTTTGTATTATTCAAAGTACAAGCATGTTTTAGTGTTTGTAGATTGAGTATTGATTTGTTGGGAGACTGCTTTTTGTACTCTATGGCCTGTCAGTTTTGGGTTGGTGTAGAAACGTTTTTTTACAATTTATAACAGGTCTGTTAGGGCACAGTCCTCCTTCTGAGATGCAAATGTAAGATCACCAGTGTATCATGGAAAATCGGCTGCTGTGCTGTGTACACAAGCACAATGGGGCAGGTTTACAAAATACATACTCGTGTTCTAGCTCATCAGAAGTTTGGATTGAGCTCTGAGTTTTCATTTTAAAAGCTAAACTGATATACAAATATAGGGCCAGATCCTGGGAGGTTCTAAGTCTCTCCTTGGTGAAGTGCCTGCCCCGAACTTCTGTTGAAGTTAGGGGTTCTCAGTATCTTTCAGGATCAGACCCAAATCATGAGAGCTATTGAGTTTTTATTCTCAGAAGTTGTTCCCTATTGAGTGTGTATATGTGTGTGTAGACACAGAAATGTCATTAACCAATGTCTAAAATGTTATAAATAGCACCATTCTTGACAATCGCTGATATAACTGCAATAGGCAGCAATTCATTGGGTAAACCTGGACAATACTAATTTTTATTTGGTATATATTTTTCATCATTTTGAACTATATTCAATAAATATAACACTTGTAAAATGACTAAATAGTTGATTTTCAAAGTTTTATTATGATGTAAAGCTATCAGTCTTCACAATTTGATTAAGAAGACTCCTACCAGTTGGGAGCAGGGAAGGATGCATTGCTTGATGCATTCGTGCCTGGGTTTTAATCCTCAGAAATATTTTGTGCAGGTCACTATAAGGAGACAGAATGCTGGATTAGATGGACTATTGGTCTGTATTCCAGTGTGACAATTCCTATTATGTTGCCAGAATTTGAAAATGTAGCTTTAAAATTTTATGCATTTCCTAGAGAGTTTAGGAGTATATTCTCCTCTGTGTAAATGTATAACTCTCATTAAAGCAAAATCCTTATAATTGGTTTAAAAACAAACCTTAATCACTGTTGCTGCCCTATAAATCCTACAGATGCTGTATGAAGTACTGTATTGTTATCTCTGTGCATTGCATGTACTTACATGTATTGACTGTACTCAATTGTATGAAACATTTTGTGATACTTTGGTACGAAAGATGTTTCCTACCAGTAATATTGTAGTAAAAAGTGTATGCACTTTAGTGAGGAGAAAGAAAAACAACTTGATAGAAAGTCATAGTAAAAAATTTGGAGAGGTGAAAGGGACACATTTTTGTTTCCATTTCCCAGTTCTTTGCCTTTTACCCAAAAGCATTTTATTATTCCAAACCTAGTGTTTTACTGATAACATATGGCAGGTAGCTTTGGCCACCAGGTGAATGTTGTTTGTTTGTTTCAGTCAAGTGCCAGATGAAACCACGGTGGAAGAATTGTCTCCTCAGATTCCAAGAGCTGTGTTTGTGAAACAGGACATTGGTGGCAATGCCTCCATCATACCAGTGTCAACTCCCCATGGCCCACAAGGGGAGGAAGAAAAGGAGGAAACTTCAGATTCTTCTGACTTGAGCCCTGGCAGTGCTACATACAGCAATTTAGGTAAGTGCATTTACAAGACAAACTTCAGCCTCCATCCCACTTAGATGGCTTATCTTGATGTGAGGGCTATTGTCTCTTAGATCACCTGACACCCTTTTGAAAATTTTGCATTCTTAAAGAGACATTGACCCCAAACTTCACCTACTTTTAAATATCAGTTTACAGTTCTTTGTTGAAAAAAGATGCTATTGTGTCATGCTTTAGGAGCAACCTGCAGAAGGAAACCAGTGATGAAGTAAAGATTTATTCAAAATTCAGTAAGAATTTCATTTCTAAGCTTTCAAGAAATTATTTAAAACTGAGGGGAGGGGGAATATTTGTAAAAATACAAAAAATAGCCTTTGGGTTATCTGTATTAAATCTCTTGTGTAAGAGATGCCTTTTGAGAGAGCCACAATTTTTCCACATTCTTATATTTCCAAAGCCATTTTACCCGAGAAAAGTTTTGAAATAACTATTGTATAGATTATTTAACTCTTTCAGAACAATTATTAGACTAAAATATTTTTCCTGATATCCTCAGTGAAACGTAGGACTTTTTCTCTTACAATCTAGATGATGATTCCTGGCATATTTTGAAGCATCTTTGTAAATAAGAATATAATTGAATTTTATTCTAAAGAAGTTAGTGATTTACTTTTAAACTTGCAGACCAATTGAAAAGATGTATGTTCTGAAGAATATGCTGCATCATGCATGCAGCCATCAATGAATTCCTGTCCCATATTAAAGAGTTGTAGCTGTTTGGGTTTTTGTGGAAGTTTTTCTGAGAGGTCAAAGGAGGGAAGTTAAATAATTCATTATCAACAAGTGACACCAATATTATAGGCACAATAGATTTTTTTAAGGATTTTTATTTAAAAGTACTGCGAAAATAGAGATATGAGCATATAGATTTCCTAGTAAAACAAAAACAATCAAAAACCACCTATTTCGTACTTCCTTTATTTTCAAAAATATGTGATACTAATCAAAATACTGAAAGATTTTCATTAAGGCCCCAGTCCTGCAGACATTTAAGCATGTTTAACTTTTTGCATATGATGAGTTGGCTGACTGCAATGGGGCTGCTCCTAAGTGTAACGTTAAGCATGTCGACATGTGTTTGCATGATCAAGGCCTAAGTTTTGAAGCCTTCAGTTGTATAAATTCTATAGATAGGTGAGTAATAAATATTCAGTGAAAGTATTGTGGTTGTTATTGGCTAAATAGCAGACAACTGGCTGACTCAGTTTCACAAATGAAGCATTACTTAGCTATTGTTTATAAATCACTTTGAAGATGAAAAGCATAATGTAACTCTTAATATTGTGATAGACCCAGGCCAGTTGGGTACAGCAGAATAGCAGAAGGCAGATATACTGGCCACTGGATTAACAGTTTTCTGTTCACTGACTGACCAGAGCAGGGGCTGCTCCAGACTAATGAAAACATCTGACTCCAATTAACCTGCAAAGAGTCAGGTGAGGCCATTAAGCTAATGTGACCACCTGACTCTAATTAAGGGCCCGCTGATACTATAAAAAGGGCTCACTCCAGTCAGGCAGAGGAGAGCCAGGGAGCCAGAGGAGAGGAAGTGCGGCTGAAGGACTGGTTAATGAAGACACCCTCAAGTTATTGATAAGGGAGCCCTAAGGTAAGGGTGAAGAAGGGAGAAGCAGGAGAGCTGTGGGGAAGTGGCCCAGGGAAATGTAGCAACTCTGGCAGTGAAAGGTTGGCTGCCAACAGCTGCTACCATTAGGATCCCTGGACCGGAACCCGGAGTAGAGGGCAGGCCCAACCCACCACTACAGGAACACCTCCTGGGAGGGGAAGTCAGGACCCTGTCAGGACAGGAGGCTAAACTGTTCTAAAACAAGCCCTAGGGACAACAGAGACTGTGGGAATTCTCTCACCAACCTCCTTGCTGGCTTATGATGAAAAGGGCTCAGTAGACTGTAACCCTGGCCCTAGAGAGAGAAGGGCTACGTGGAGGGTCACAGAGAGCCACTGAGGCTAGCATATACCGCCTAGAAGCACAGGACCCACGGGGACAAGATCAGAGCTCTGCCACAATATGTATTTATTTATTACTAATGTAACAAAATGCTCTAGCTGAGAGGAAGAAACTCAAAGTTTGGGCTCTCCCATGGAATTGTTCAAAGGCATGATGGCTAGTTGTGGTTTTAAGCATGTATTTTTTGGATGTTTTTTTTTTTTTTTTTTTTTTAATAAATTAGGGCACAGCTACACTACAAAGATAGCCAAGTCAGTGGATCTGGTTCACTAACATGTCTATACTATAGATGCCATTTGTAGTGCGGATAGGACCTAGTCATATTTTAGCCATGTCCTATGATCAGGATGTCCTATGATCAAGTATGGCAATTTTAAATCCCTCAAGGTGTGAAATACCACTCATTGCCAGTGGCTGCTTATGTGACAGCTTCCTTTCAGCCCTTAGGTTTCATTCTATTGAAGGACTATTTATATTAAAAATGCCTTTTAAATAGTGACATCAAGAATTTCCTCCTGAGCCATTTGATACATTTCAGCTTAAGTTTCTCATGAAAGGTTTTAATGCTGATGACCATTATTACAGGATACATCTACATTTAAAATGCTACAGCGACACAACTGTGCCGCTGTAGCGTTCCAATGTAGATACTACATATGCCAATAGGAAGGGTTTTCCCAGCGCATAGGTAATTCACCTCCCCAAGAGGCGATAGCTAGGTTGATGGATGAAGTCTTCTGTTAACCTAGTGCTGACTACACTCAGGGTTAGATCAGCTTAACTGTGCCACTCGGAGTGTGGATTTTTCACACACCAGAGCGACATAGTTAAGCTGACTTAATTTTTTAGTGTAGACCAGGCCTCAGATTTTAGAACAAACATGCCTCATGGTGTAAAGACTGATTCTTTCTTCAGTAAGTCACAGGATGCTCAATCCTTTTTCCCTGGGGAACTCCCCCTGAACAGCTAAAGGAGGCAAGAGCAGCTCTCTGCATCCCTCCAGTGGTTCCCCCTCTCCATCACATCAAACATAAGTTGCTTGTATTCACTTTCAAGATCCTTCACAGTCAGTCCCCACCCCTGCATATCATCTCTTATTCACAATCCACGCTCACTTCTGATTGGCCCATGATGACAGCCTCCATTGCCCACTTGTTAAATTTTCAGACAAGCACCTTTTTCTTTCTCCCATACTGCCCTTCACACTGAGGAGGTGTTCCCCGGAAACATCTGCAAAACTACTCATTCTCCTTCTTCAAAATCTTCCTTAAAACTCTCCTTATCTGTGATATCTACAAAAGACTTGACAATGGCTATGCTTTTCGTGTGCTGAGACCCCTGCCTATCATGCTGGCAATATTGACTCATTGTTTCCATGTACTCCCCTATCTGTCTGTCTGTCTACCTATCCTTGTCTCATATACTTAGATTGTAAGCTCTTTGCAGAAGGACTGTCTTTTTGTTGTGTGTTTGTTGGGTGCCTAAAGCAATGGGGTCCTGGTCCATGACTAGGGCTCTGAGGTACTACGGTAATACAAATACTAAATAATGATAATAGTAATAGTAAAGAGGTGATAGACTCATCTGAAATGTGATGATAGAATTTCAGTTCAATCAGTCTGTTGTTTTGCCAGTATATTTCCCAAATACTAATATCCCAGTATAAAGTTATGTAAAATGGTATCCCTTGGCTTTTATTTGGAGCAGACAATATTTCTCTTTCTTGGATTTCTCTCAGATTTTCAGTCACTTAAGTTAGGTTTCCAGGTGTGAAGGAGTTAATAGCTAACCTTAGGCTTGGTCTGGCAAGTTGTAAAAAGCAATGCTGCCATAAATGGCATGGAATTCTCTGGCTCCAGTGCAACTTTTCTTTGCTGGTTTGTTCACTCACCCCTCCTTCTACTACTGAACTGATCAAGTGAGGGCCATGTTGGGAGGTTTTATAAATAATTTCTTTCTTTTTAGGTTTCACCACAGGCAAATGACAAATGTTATTTATTTTATGCAGTCAATAAATTGTACTTGTGTCTGAGAGGGAAGAGGGAAAAAATGATATACTTTGATTTGACTCCATGTCTTCTTCACTGAAACTTGCACCTACAGTTTTATTTCTCTAGTTCAGATTTACAATGGAATGTTTGTACTGTAGTGTAGATCATAGTAAATACATAAATAATTTTTACTTATTATGTTATCATAGTTGTGGTAGGGTTGGTATAGCTCTTCCATTTAAATAAATACCTGTCTCCCGGGGTTTAAAACTCTATATCAGGAGTAGGCAACCTACGGCACGCGTGCCGAAGGCGGCACGCAAGCTGATTTTCAGTGGCACGCACACTGCCTGGGTCCTGGCCACTGGTCTGGGGGGCTCTGAATTTAATTTAATTTTAAATTAAGCTTCTTAAACATTTTAAAAACCTGATTTACTTTACATACAACAGTAGTTTAGTTATATATTATAGACTTATAGAAAGAGACCTTCTAAAAACGTTAAAATGTATTACTGGCACACGAAACCTTAAATTAGAGTGAATAAATGAAGATTCGGCACACCACTTCTGAAAGGTTGCCGACCCTTGCTCTAGATTGATACTTACCTAGTATACTCCAAAAGTTGAATTTGTTTAATTGGAAAAAAAAAAGGAGTTTGGTTTAATTGTTTGTTACCTAAGTGTTAAAAAAAAAAAAATAGGAGCCAGGTTCTGATCTCAGCTATAGCAGAATAACTCTACAGTAACGCCATTGACTTCAGTGGAGTTACTTCAGATTTACACTGATGTAACTGAAACTAGAATATAGCCCTTGTAGTTTACTAGCTTGGATGTTTTGGGGGGCACTTGTAAGTAGGACTATTTCAGTTCAAAATACAGCTTGTGGCAAACTCTATCTATACTGTAAACACAGTCTTTATACTGGGTAGATAAAAATAATAATAGTAATTTAACAGCAGCAAAGTTAATGAAGTTTAAAACTCATCTTCTGCAAATGCACACTACATTTTTTTTACATATTCTTATGGGGGGGTTGTTTTTGTTTTGACAGATAGCACACATCTTAACTTTGTAATTCACATCTGACGAGAATATTCTCTTGTATAAGTAATGCAGCTTTTGAAGTAATTAGAGACATATATTAACCCAGAAGAACTATTCTTATGCACGGGCTACATAAACATTAAAAATCTGTGTAAATATAGAGATATCTGGGACAATACCCAAAATGCTCCTTTTTAAGGACTTTTTACGAAAATTTTGTATGTCTATTTTTGAAAGAGACATTATGCCCTTGTTTTTCTAAAAAGCCTCTGATTTTGCACCTGAAATTTTATGCCAAGAATAATTTTAGGCTTTACAAATTTGCATATGCAGTCAGGTAGTTACACATGTAGAGTAGTATTTTCAAAAGCACTCAGGAACAAAGAATGAAGAACCTACCTACAGGATGGCAGAGTATGCTGGGAAGCAGTGGCTCTGGAAAAGACTTGGGAGTTGTGGTGAATAATTAGGAGAACATGAGCTCCCTGTGCAACACTCTGGCCAAAGGGTGAATGCAATCCATGGATGCATAAAAAGGGAAATATCAAGTACAAGCAATATTCACTTTGTATTTGGCACTGCTCTGACCACTGCTGGAATACTGTGTCCAGTTCTGATAGACACAGTTCAAGAAAGATATTGAAAATTTAGAGAGGGTTCAGAGAAGAGCCATGAGAATGCTTAAAGGATTGAAAACATGCCTTAGAGTGAAAGACTGAAAGAACTCAATCTATTTAGCTTATCAAAGTGAAGGTTAAAGGGTGGTTTTATTGCAGTCTGTAGGGAATTACATAGGTTACAAAATGCTGATAATGGGCTCTTCAGTTTAGCAGATGAAAATGTAACAAGATTCAGTGTCTGAAAGTTGAAGCTAGACAAATTTAGACTAGAAATAAGCTGCACATTTTTAACAGTGAGGGCATAAAAGACTCATGCCTCCCCATACTGGGGGGTACAAGCTAAAGGGGAGGACATGTAACCATCCCACATAGCTCCTCTGCCCAGTGACCCCTCCCTCCCACCTTGCGCCCAGGTTGGGACTGCCACGCTCTCCCCATCCCACGTTACCGGGGGGGCGCTCTGTCCTTCTCTCCCTGTGCCTCCCTCCGCCCCCGCACATTCAGCCACTCTCCCTTGCAGCTGGGTGGGAGAGGATGGAGCCACTTCTGCCTGAGAGGGCCTGGCTGGGAGGCAGTTGTTGGCCCACTCCCTGCCTGGGCTCGGCTGCTGGGGATAGACTGAGCGAGCCAGAGGCTCCCCACTCCCCTGGCATGCTTGGCCCCTGTCCCTGGAAACCAAGTCCGGGCAGGGAGCGGGCCACTGCTGCCTCCCAACCAGACTCTCTCAGGCAGAAGTGGCTCCGTCCCACTCTCCCCCCAGCTGCCAGGGAGAGCAGCCAAATGTGCTGGGGAGTAGGTGTAGGGCAACAAGAATGAGCCCCTCTGCCTAGGGTTGCCAACCCTCTCGGTTTCGCCAGGAGGCTCCCAGAATCTGTCTCTATCTCCCAGAGGCTACTGAAGCCAAATGGGGAGATTTTAGGTGCTAAAAGTCTGGCGGCGCATCAGGGCTAAGGAAGGCTCCCTGCCTGCCCTGGTCCTGCGCTGCTCCCGGAAGCAGCCGGCACATCCCTGCAGCCCACGCTGCCTTTGCCCAGAGCGCTGACTCCATAGCTCCCATTGGCCAGGAGCTACGGCAAATGGGAGCTGTGGGGACAATGCCTCCAGGCAGGGGCAGCACACGGAGCCCCCTGCCCTCCCCCCAGGGGCTGCAGGGATGTGCCGGGAGTGGCGCGGGGTCAGGGCAGGCAGGGAGCCTGCCTTAGCCCTGCTGCGCTGCTGACCGGGAGCCGCCCAAGGTAAGCGCCACCTGGCCAGAGCCCACACCATGAACCCCCCTGTCCCAGCCCTGAGCCAGCACCCCAAACCCCCTCCCACACCCAAACCCTCTGCCCTAGCCCTGAGCTCCCTCCCACAGCTTGCATCCCGCACCCTCTCCCACACCCCAACCTCCTGCCCCACCCAGAGCCCCCTCCAGCACCCAAACTCCCTCCCAGAGCTTGCACCCTCTCACCCCTGCCCCAACCTGGTGAAAGAAAGTGAGTGAGGGTGGGGAAGAGCGAGCGATGGAGGAACGGGAGATGGAGTCAGCGGGGCAGTGCCTCTGAGAAGGGGGATGACGGGGGTGGGGCATTGGGGAAGGGGCAGGGCAAGGGTGTATAGGAGTGTGTGATTAGACAGTTGGCAACCCTACCTCTGCCTCTTGCCCCAAGCAGGCCAATCTTGGGGAGAGCATTTGACACCCCCCCCCCATACCCTTCCTATTTGTCACCTCACTGTGAGGGTAATTAACCATTGGAATAATTTGCAAAGGTTAGTGTTGGATTCCCCATCACTGGAAATTTTAAAATCAAGATTGGATGTTTTTTTCTAAAAGATATGCTCCGGTTCAAACAAGAATTAATTCAGGGGAGTCCTGTGGCCTGTGTTATGCAGGAGGTCAGACTAGACCATCTGACTTCATAGTGATTTTTGACTTTATAATCTGTTCTCTCTCTCTGTGTTTGACTGTGTGTACGTGGGAAAATTGACTTGATCAAACTTGCTCATAGCTGTTACTTATATTGGCACATGCAGCCCATATGTAGAACAGCTCTATGCAACCTCTCCCAAATTGATGGTGAGGAACTGGGGATATATCATGCATATTAGTTACTAAGTGTTACTTTTCCTTTAGCTAGAAATCATTTATTACTATTTTGGTGGTGGATTTCTCTTTATTAATTATTGTGTAATTATTTAATTCACTTAATTTGTATGTGGAGTAGTTTCACATTGTAGTAGCATGGATGCATTGACCGGGCATTTATCAGCAACTGCTACTATGCTTTTGTGAAAGGATGGATTATACTGTTGATAGTTATGTGTTTTTTCTCATGGTTTGTTAGTAATTTGTATTAGTTATAGTCAGAGTGTATCAAGGAGTGAATTATTGTTGTATTAATATTAAAGATCTGTCCAACTGATCCTCTAATTACACAGAGAATCTTTTCCAGAATCTACTTTATGATACAAATGCATGCAGACCAGCTGCAGTATCCAAGCCAAGGGAGCATATTTATAAAATCAAGGGCAATAGGGGGATAATATTGCATTGGGACATAAAGTACATCTCCTGGATATTAATTTTCCTTTCTTTGGGGGAGTGAAAGGGTGGAATGTTTGGGGAATGGATATGAATAAGTTGGAGACTTAGTGGTAGTCCAGGTAGTAGAATTGTCTTGATTAATTAACTGTGTTGTGGAGAGCATGTGGTACAGGCATAGGTGCAGAGGGCAGTTGTCGGGTTAGCTTTGCTGTCTCCTTTTACTGAGACCTTATGTACTTATTTAAGATTTTTCTTTGAAATTGTTGGTCCTCAAATTTCATTTCCTTCTTATTCTGGAAATAGTTCAGCATCAGTTCCTTGTCCTCTTGAACAAACCTGCCAAGACTCTTTCAAAAAGCAGACTTTATTTTCTCCTCTTCAAACTGGAACGTCCAATTTGAGTTCCTTTTCATCTCCCTCTTCATGTTCAGGAATGGTTTTACCACTTTTTTTTTTTTTTTTTTTTTTTTTTTGTGGACTTCATGTATCTCAGGCATTTTACCTCTATGTATCCAGTTTACCTGCTTTCATTACTGCTCTGGGAGATCTATGATGCTGTTGTGGTCACTACAATGAAAAATAAGAAATGACAGCATTAATAAGAAAAGCAATAGCCTATCCATCCCTTGGAATATCAAAAATTAGGATAAAATTAACACTTTCAGTGTAGTTTTGAATTCCAATGTCTTTCCACAAAGCATTTTCTCTTTAGACCAGAGATGGTAATGACATATAATTAGAACAAGACTTAAAAGAATAAAGGGGCATGAGGTACAAATGATTATGAGAATGGGACAATGTAGTGGGGCGGAAGGCCTGAGGGGCTTGTCCTTATTAGCATACTGGACTAATAAAGGTTATTTCTTGCAGGCAAACAGGGGTCTCAGAAATATGTCTGTGCACAGAATGATATTTGAGGCCACATCAGACATTTTTCCAGGCATTAGCTAATGAACCAAATATGTGACCAATTTCAGGAATTTGTACAAAGCCTTGGTTTGAAGGAGGGATTCTCTGAACTACAGTCAAATTTCCTATTATTTTTATAGCACTTTATTTATATATAGTATCTCAAACTACTTGACAGTGGACCCTGCTGAACAGGAATAACAGAAAAGAAAGGTATCCTGTTGCAGCAGTATTAATATAAATAAAATTAGGGCATGTTATTTTCTAAGAGAAGATTTAGAAATAGAGAATAGAATGAAGTTGGAGTTTATGGTAGCTGGCATGTTAGTTGCGTGTCCCTCAGAAACATGAATTCACTGCCTCCCATCAATAGTGTCCCCTTAAAAACAGATGTAATGGGACAAGAAGGCATGGGCTTAATCTTCAGCAAGGGAGATTTAGGTTAGATATTAAGAAAAACTTTCTAACTATAAAATTAGTTAAACCTTGGAATAGGCTTCCAAGGGAGATTGTAAAATCACCATCATTGAAGGCTTTTAAGCAGAGGTTGGACAAACACCTGTCAGGGATGGTCTACTTGGTCCTACTTCAGCACAGGGGGCTGGACTTGATGATCTCTCAAAGTCCCTTCCAGCCCTACATTACTATGATTCAAAGCTAATTCAAGATAAGATTTCAAATCAAGGTATGAAGAATAAATCAGTAGCTTGGATAAGAAAAAATTCCAGACATTTTAAAGCTAACTTAGTGATGTTCCTTAGTGATGTTCCTAGTGATGACCTCAGAAGGATGTTGTGAGGGTTAATGCATGAATGTTCAAAAAGCACTGTAAGGGTCTCAAATGTAAGATGTGATGGCACTGCAGTATTCCTTAAAGCTATCGTTAAAGCTGTCATCTGTATTCAGTTGAGAAAACTATTATAGAGTTAACTTCTTTCCTCTTGTATAGTTTGGAAGCCTTTTAAGGACTTTTTTAAGTGGTAGTTAATATGGAGCCTGTTCCTGCTCTTCATCTGCCTCCAAGGGTGAAGTTCAGACTGTATTCTGTAATATTGAAGAGTCTGTGCAGGAGGCAGTGAAGTGAAGGATGTTAAGAAAGCTGGGGAGAGGTGATAGGCAAGAAGGAGAAACGTTTGTTCTGCCGCTAACCTCTGTTTAAAAGAACTTTTTTTCTTTATGCAGAGAGAGGGGCAGGATTTAAAAGACAAACATTTTTCTTCCTCAGAGAGACTCTATGACATAAAAATGTGGGGCATGCAATGTTGCAGCAAGCCTTTGGAAAGCTGAGCTAGAAGATTTGGCCCTAGAGTCATGAGAAGATTGAACAGGGTTAAGAGCTCAGCATAAAAACAGCACAGATATGAAGCTTTTCAAACACTTAATCCAGATGGATGAATTTCACTAGGAAAAACTTGTCCTTGTGGGGAAGACACTATATTCTGGCATGACAGATCTTACAGATTCATTTCCATGCACTGGGAATATGAGGCAGTGGTTTAAATTGGATCTGAAAAATGTGTACAGTAACTGTTTTTGGACTTGTATGTAAAATGTTCTGATGGGTTCCATCATTGCCAGCAGACATCTCCCTTCTGCACCAGATGGATGAGTGGGCTATCATCAGCCTTCTTGCAGATGTCCTGCTGCTGGAAGACAAAGAAAGGAGCATAAATCCCATTATAAATGCCCCAATGGTACTTTGATGCCCATGATTCCAAGTAGCTGTGCAGGAGCCATAACTATTACAGTGGGAAGAGTCAGGTTCCAAGGGCCAACCTCCTTCCCATCTGATTAGCCTGTGGAGGATGGAGGAGAAACTGCAAACAGGGACTAGAGCAGCAGGGAGATCAGTCATATAGCTTACCCTCACTGCAGGGGCTCCTGCTGTGGCTTGCATGTGCATCTCATTCTAATATGTCTTCCTGTTACTCCCCAAGTTTCTTTTGCAGCCTCTGGTTTAGCTAGCCGTGAAAGCAACATACATTAGGAGACTGTATGCTGAAGTGGTAGCAGACAAGCAGCAATAGTCTCTTTCACCAACCACCAGCAGATATAGTAAGTAAGGAGCTGTACTGTGGAAGAGCATAGGATTCAGGAAATGGACAGGTGAACTTGGAGGCACGGTGTAGACAGAGGCTGTAGACTTTGTCAACAGGCATTTGAGGGAGACTTAAGGAGAGGTGCATAGCCACAGATTTTGTAAGGGGGAATATAAAGAGATGCTGATGTAAGTTAAGATACTCATTTGGGTGGATGAGAAAAAAGGGGTAAGAAGTGGAAAGGAAGGCACTTCCAGGTTGTATAAAGGGGAAAGGGGCGTTAATTTGAATTTGTGCTTTGGGGACCATCCAAATATTTTTATGACCCTGGCTGTGAACTATTTTTCTTTTTGCAGCCCTTGCCAAGACTAACCTTCTCATCTATTTCCTGTACTGCTAGGCTATTACCTGGATCCTCCACTGCCTCCTGTCTTTGGACATTTTTATTTTGTGGGAGCTAAAAGGAGATAGCCTGAGAGAGCAGCCACATGTGGCCTTTCCTGAAGATCATGCCAAACAGAGCTAGCCTGCCATCTGTGGACATAAATCATACAGTTTCTTCCTACTTACAACTCAGTGCCTCTCTTAGTATTATCATGAGGAAATTATCAAAAAGAACTCCAGATACAGTGTTTTACTCCTTCTGAACTTCCAGTGCCTTTCACAGTCCCAAGGAATACAAACCTCCTTAATCTTCGTAATTAAAAGATCTTATCAGCAGTGTGGCCCAATATTCCAGTTGATAGTGCATCTTGGCCTGCAGAGTAGGGGTTAATCATGGATTCTATTACATTAATAACATCTGTGTTTATGTATTTTAAAATCTGAGGGAGGAAAATATTCCCGTGCAAAAGGTTCTGTAATACATTTGTATTAGGTATGAGCCCAAGTAAGGAGGTTCAAATCTGAATTATAACCTACACAAAGTTCTGGGATGTTCGGACTATGGGTTCCAGTCCAGGTCCATTTCTCATTTAGAGACCTTTAGTGGGGCACTCCAAACTTATCCAACAATCAAATAGTTTCATTATCTCTTAATTTGCTGTTCCCTTCTAGATAGAAATGCTCACTTGCTGAACTTGATAGAGTTCATTCTATGCTTGCTCCATTGCATTTGTAGAAATTGGCTTTCTACCTTATCATTATGGTCAATGATCCCCACAGATGTGGTAGAAAATTTACAAAATAAACTCCTCTCAAAATAGCAGTTGATTTATTAGAAACAAAAAAATGCATCATTTTATTTTTATACAAGGAGTGGTTGCCTCACAGAGCAGTATGACTGTCACTCATCCTGTTTCCCCCCTCCCCATTTTGAAGGATTCATAATTGCCTTCTCTAAAATCCACCCAAAACACATTACAGGAAGCTTTATCCTCTCAGGAAGCACATAAAATGTTTGTGTGTAATCAGGCTCTCAGTGGAAATTCAGGGTTCTTGTCTATCCAAAACTGCAGATTGGAATCTCTTGACTGGTTCTAGATCAGGATGTCTATGCATGTAATACTCCCAACACAGCAGCCACTGGCAAATGAGCAAGGGAAAGGGGTGTCAGAGATAGTTACTATTTCTATTAATCTCTGATATTGGGGGTTGCGGTGGGGGAGTAAGCTTATATATTTCTGCAGTCCCAGAACCCAGTCCTGCTTTTACTGAAATGAGTGGGGGAAATCTTCTCAATTAAATGATAGCAGACTTAGGCTCTTACTCTTCTATTTGTTATGAAGTTACTAATGAATTTGCAGAGACAAACTTGATTAACTCTGATATTATTGCCTAGATATCTATAGTGAGCTATTTTTCTTGCAAGTTTCCTGGTTTGTTTTATAATATTTTGAATGTATGTAGCACCTCTCAGATCAGATGATCCCAAAGTGTTTTACAAATTACCATGAGTATATACAAAGAGGGATCACTCCATCCACCAGTGAAATGTAGACACCTCTGGGGTGAAATACAGAAGCACCCACTCAAAGTACAAAACAGTTTAGAACAGGAAATGAGGAAGAATACTGTAATCAGCTGCCTGCAGGGAGAATTAAGGGAGACAGAATGTAATTACCTAGATTGGAATTCTGCTAGAATGCTAGGTTTGACAGGCCATACTTCTGATTTGCATTCTCTTTCGTGTTTTAAGTAAGCTCATGAAATGTAAGATGCTAGCCCAGTTAAACAAGTCAAGGTATTCTTTATGTGATAGTATACATCTGGTGCTGGTTTAGTCACGTTATCTTTTGTCCCTCAAAACTCCAGCCTCACACCTTCACTTTTGGTTAGACTTGGATTTGAGGAGATTGTAATCATCTACAGGGCCGGCTCCAGGGTTTTGACCGCCCCAAGTAGCCAAAAATAAAAAAGCCGCGATCGCGATCTGCGGCGGCAATTCGGTGTAAGGTCCTTCGCTCCGAGCGGGAGTGAGGGACAATCCACCGAATTGCTGCCGAATAGCTGGACCTGCCGCCCCTCTCCGGAGTGGCCGCCCCATGCACCAGCTTGCCAAGCTGGTGCCTGGAGCCGGCCCTGGTCATCTACATCATCCAGCAATTTTCTCAGTTGCCCACTTACACTTCTTTGTGAAGTGTGAATATGCAGTCATAGTAAATCCAAAGGGTTCTAAAGCTTTTGGGTTTGTTTGTTTTTTATTACACAGGTCAGTCCAGAGCAGCCATGATACCTCCAAAGCAGCCCCGGCAGCCAAAGGGAGCTTTGGATGATGCCATTGCCTTTGGGGGAATAGCAGACCAAGAGGCAACTAACAGCTTACAGCCAACACCACCTCCACTGCCAAAGAAAACCATTTTGAGAGCCAACACGGAGCCGATCCCCAAAGAACTCCAGAAGCAGACCCTGGAGAATAATCTCTGTGTTGTGGCCAACCCTACATACGACATTGACACCAACTGGGAAGCAAGCAGTGCCTGCTCTTCAGTCAGCTCAGAACTCAAGGCACTGGACAATGAGTCAGGAGATTCCTTGGACAGGCCTTTAGAAAAAGGAAAAGCAACCAACTCAACAGCCAACAGCATTTCCAGCCTAACCACTGCCAGTATTAAGGATAGGTGTTCCAACAGCATGGAGTCTCTGTCTGGGAGATACATCTCTCAGACTAAGCAGAGCAAGAATATACAGAAGCCACAGAGGCAAGCACTTTATCGAGGAATTGAGAACCGAGAGGAGGTGGTAGGCAAAATCAGAAGCCTTCATACTGATTCACTGAAGAAGTTGGCAAACAAATGTGAAGATCTTTTCATGGCTGGACAGAAAGACCAGCTGCGATTTGGGGTGGACAGCTGGTCAGACTTCAGGCTAACCAGTGACAGGCCATGCTGTGAAGCAGGTGATGCAGTTTACTACCCAGCTTCTTATGCAAAAGATCCCCTCAACAATTATGCAGTCAAGGTAAGATGGAGGTTTCAAAAATGGTTGTCCCAGACATCATTAATATTAATAATAAAACCCTGCGTATTACAGTATAGCTAATTATGCTGTTTGCAATGGCTAATCCATGTAGAGTAATGATCTGCAGCTACTGGCCCTTCTTTCTTTAAAGTGCCACTTTTGTCAATGGCATAATTAACCTTTAGCTGGATCCCCTGTTCGTTATACATCTCGGGCAATTTTTTAAAAGCCACCTACTGTCTTACTAGCTGTTTAGCATACCTATTATGTATTGACATAAGAATGGTATAAACAGCTGTGTTTTTAATGTAAAGACTGCAGGCAGGCTCTTGGAAGCCTTCAGTAGTAGAACCTTTAAGTTCATTTGCATGCAGGGTCACCAAATTCTCATTTTTAATTAGGAGTAATTTCAAAGGTTTATATATATGGCTGTCTGTGAATTTTATTTATATACATTCTTAATTAGCATACCTTTCCATTCCCTTACAAACCCTTACATTCTCACCAGCCATTCTGAAGCCCCATCTTGCCATCGGTGTGGCCTTCTGTGATATATTAAAAATGATTGGAACTGAGGAATTTTGATTGGCTAGTGCTGTATTTCAGTGAAGAAAGAGTTAGCTTTTTTCGTTGAATACTCCATTCCATAGTCCTGGTCAGAAAAACATCCAGGTACTTATTTCATATGCAAATGAACAGTTATCTTACCTAATAAAGGGGTTGTGTTATTTTATCATGTTTGTGATTCATATAGGAGATTTACTCACCCTCCCTTTGGGTGCCCACACCTCCACTGCTAATGAGATGATAATGCTCATCTGATAAGATGTGCTCTAATATGAGGATGACTGGAAGCCAGGAAACCTATGTTCTATTCATTGCTCTGCCATAGACTTCCTATGTGACCTTGAGCAACTGAATGTCTGTAACTCAATTTCCCCAAGTTTAAAATGAAAATTATGATTTTTCTTACCTCACATGGGTATTGTGAGCCTAAATTCATTAATGCTTATAAAACAAGTTGAGTTTCTCAGAGTGATGGTACTGCAGAAGGGCAAAATATAATTATTATTCCCAACCACCTTTATTTATTAAAACAGAATGAGAAGCAAGAAAGTAAGAATGTCAATGCTAACTTGATATAAAATAGGTTCTGAATTTGAAAAGGCATCTCTTTAGGAGGTTTTTCAAGGTTACGTATTGCATTGAAGTGTTGCCACATTCTATTGGGTTTATATTTGTTCAGCCATCCAGGTCCTCTATTGTTGCAAAGATCACAGATGTAATATGGATGCCATTATAAGATGATGAAGTGAACTGTCTGCTGACTCAAAACAATTGAGAACCAGGACATGAATAACTTTATGATGTATTATTTGTCTGGCAATCTTGTCTGGTTGCAAAATCAATGGTCTTCCATTGATTTTTTTTTTTTTTTTTTTTTTTTTGCTTGTAATGATGCAGAAATAGTCTGCCAAGAAGAGGTGGCAGGTGGTTTGCTATTTCATGCACTACGACTGGCCAGCAGATCTAGAGAGAGGGAAGTGTTACATTAAACACTGAATAAAAATGTTTCATTGATGAAAGTTGCTTAAAGCCTTTCCAAACATGCAGTAGAGCTTTTGAATTTGTTTTTTAAATATATTTTGAAAGGAGAGAGTGTAGCCAAATGTGTGCTCTTTTTTTTCTTCTTTGTTACCCAAAACGTTATTATCTTGAAAATCAGTTCACAAACCAACAGGAATTACCATAACCTAGTAGGTATGAAGGACTCTAGAGTGAAGGATCCATAAAATGCCATTGAACCATGGGTCACTATGGATTGTTGTGCTGTCATGGTGAGAGGAAAAGTTAGGCTTGCAAACAACTTCTCTGGCAATGAATGTGATGTAGGAAGATACTTTGACTACAAATGCTCACTGATTTCTTTGTAAGCAAAGCAGTGCTAGCTCAAGGGAATTGCTGTTGTCTTTCCATTTTCTCCCCTTCATATCTTCAAATATTATGCTTTCAACCAAGACTGGCTCACTTTATTTGTGTTTCTTTGATAGATTTTTTTTTATTGCAATGCCATTCTCTAAAATATAGTCAAGGGTTTTACTATAAACTCACCTTTAAAGGGGTCTATAACTCTACCATAACATTTGGCTCCAGATTTTTCAAAAACATATAATGTAAAAAAACAAACAAACAAACAAAATCCATTGAACTCTTGTAAATTAAGAGTATTGGCAAAAATAGCAGGATTTTACTCTCCTACAGATTTTTTTATACTAACTAAATTTTGTAATCATCCATCTATAATGTGAATTCGCTATGCTTCTGGCATTTTAAACCATGAAAAATATAGATATTGAGATCAAATCCTACAATGAACCCATAATATGGACTGTCTATTATTGTTAGACAACTTATAGTAGCAGAAGAATCATACAAGATCTATCTTGAAGGTGTCTTAAGAATTATACACATGGGGCCGTATCTTCAGCTCGCGTAAATATGTGTAGGTCCATTAACTTCAATAGAGCTATGCCAAACTGCATCACCTAAGAATCTGGTCCAGGGCTTGACAAACTCTTACTAGGGTCTATGAATTTATATTAGAACTGAACGAGTTTCTAACAATGGAATATTTTTTCTCCTTTTGTAACTACTTTATAGAAAACAAAAGATAACAAACTGTACAAAACTATACTTAATGTTAAGTGTTGTTATCCATAAGGGATATAGTTTCTAATTATATTAAAAAGCAAAAACTATGTTCCAGTAGTATTAAGAATTAGACTTTGACCAATTGAGTACTGCTGAATTGAGTCTTCAGAAACATCCCAGTAGAATGCACCTTCTGTGTAGATGAGTATACCCAGAACATCCTTTGTTTTATTAATTTTAATTGAAAATGGCAGTTTAATAGGTGTGGTGGAAAACCAGCCTGTCCCCAACTCATTTGTTTTGCCTAGATATTGCAGGAATAAAACTGTTTGTAAGGGTGTGTAATTTTAGTCATGGCATGTGTCAGGACATGCTTGCCTGTTGAATAAATGAGCGTGCAGTTTTTAGCCATGGCATTTGTGATATAAATTTCCATTATTCTCATCTCCCACTAACAAGTGTCCTTTGCAAAAAAGTACAGCAAACTATGTGCAAGTTGCTTTGACTGAAACAATGCAAACCAAAACAATGGCTCCAGTCAGCTCAGAATTGCATTCAAACAAGCAAAAACAAGGCTCTCTTTACAAAGCTTTTATAAAATTCCTGGCTCTTAGGTATTTCCTCTTCACAAACAAGAACTAATCCATGTTCTAAATAATTGGTAGAGCTGGGTCAGTGTGTCTATGTGTGTTTCTCCATAGCAGTGGAACAGGATTCTTATCAGCAGTTCCAGACTTGTAGTGAAAAGGTCACAGTGAAATGCAAGTGAGCAGTGAGGACTAGCTTTTTGTAAAGTGTATTGGACAGGTGCAGCTTGTCTCATCCCAGCATTGGGTGTTATCCTTGAACATACTGAATAAAGCAGCAGTATAGCAAGGACCTAAGTAAAAGAGCATTAGCAGAAATAAGTGATTATTGAGAATCTTATCAGGTTTGGACTGTGAACATGGGTAATTACTGTTTCAGTGATGCAGTGGAGCAACTGGAGTGGAAACTACTTCCACTTTTAAAATTCAATATCAAACATTATCAAGACTGAAATAGCACCAAAAATTATTGAACAGTATTATGCGTACCTGAGATCATAGTTCAGAAGCCATGAACAGTCAGGCAGCAGGAACCATTAAGGAAGTCCTGGCCTGAAGTGTGTGTTTGATATTTTGGCTGCAGGCAGGTGCTGCGTTGTAGCTAATGTGGAGGGGCACGGGGTCTATAATCTATAAACAGGATGGGAGTATATGTAAATGCAAGTACCCTAATTTATGGCTTCATTATATCTTGAGTCCTTGCTTCAGGATGGTGGGAGCTTCCCTTGCAAGCTGTATGATCTTAGAATTCTTGCTAACATGCATTCCCCAAGCCTAAAACATAACAAAACATAAGTAAAATGCTGGCTGGCTGCCTTCCACTGAAAAAAATGTATATTCCTATCTTTGTCTAGTTTGTTAGGGCATGAGAATATTTTTTTGGTAACTCGGGCTCTAAATTGAATGACCTTCCTGGCAAAAGTCTTACAGCAGATCATCCCAATACCTTGTAGCTTGGATCAAGCCAGTTTTATACATTAAACACTTAATCCATTCTAAGTGCAGTCACAGTAGCATTGAGTTTTTATGTCTTGGCATACCAGCAAAAGAGCAGAGCATTACTCCCAAAGCCAGATCAGTGAAACGAGGTCAGTGATCAAACTGGACTCTTAGAAAGCAGGTTGTGCCAAGTACAAGATATCAATATGGGATTAGCAAGCTTTCATTTGGCACTGTATTTAATTTGCAGTTGTGATTTTGTGTAATACAACAAAGTAGCACAGATGGTGCAGTGTTTGTGATCCTCAGTGTTTCTCATTTTCATCACTCTACAATTCATTCCCCACATATCCATCTTGTTTAAGGTTCACCGAGGCCTTGTATGCATAGGCATAGTAGAAATGAGATTCCCTGCTGCTAAAGTGGAAGTCCGCTGACAGTATCCTAGGCTGACGGGACCCATAATGGAAAAATAAAAGCTAATCCAGAGCATTTTTTAGAGTCTTATAACATCAAATTCTTGCTTCCTTGAAGGAAAAGGATAGACAGTGGAAATGGAGAGATCGAGGAACCTAGCTTTGTTGAACTAATGTACAGTTATGGATTTCAAGGACCCCAACTGTAGAGGCTATATATTGACATGGGCACCAGTGGAAAGGAAGGTGGACACATATAATTAGAGCTTAATATTCATATCTCCCTTATTTGTCTTTCCTCTCCTCATAATTTTCTATCACAGCGTACCGAGGTTGGGGGGAGGGATAGCTCAGTGGTTTGAGCATTGGCCTGCTAAACCCAGGGTTGTGAGTTCAATCCTTGAGGGGGCCACTTAGGGATTTGGGGCAAAAATCAGTACTTGGTCCTGCTAGTGAAGGCAGGGGGCTGGACTAGATGACCTTTCAAGGTCCCTTCCAGTTCTATGAGATATGATATGATATGATATACTCTGCATCCTTCAACCCATTCTTTAAGAGCTCTAAAAACATAGGATTTGCCATACTGGATCAATCAATTCCTTCTTCAAGTGACTGCATGTGTGCATTCAGTTCTTGGGGTTGATGCACCCAGCACTTGAGCCTCAAACTTTTTCCCTCAATGGTATCCATTGAGTGGCTCAAGCTTTCCCTCCTGCTGTGTGCCACTGCATACAGGTATAAAGGCAGAACTGCTCCTAGCCCACCTCAGTTCCTTCTTACCGCCTATGACAGTCGTTGGAACTTTTCTATACCAGAATTCTTTCTCCCAGCCTTTGTGACCATAGTGTATGTGTGTAGTTTATCTAGTGTCTAGTCTTTAGTGTCATTAGGATAGTTAGTAACATTTATATATATCATATATACTCATTCATAAGCTGAATTTTTTTAGTAAAAAAGGGAAGCACCAGAGTGCACCTGAAACCTAAGCACTCCTCCTCCAAATCGGTGCCTAAGTCAGCTCTAGCTTCACAAGGGGCACTGTCAACTTCTTTGGCACCACAACAAGAGACCATCTTGGTGCTAAATATCCCAGAGGTGTTTGCAGAGGCAAGAAACTTACTCTGCCTCATGGTGCCAGTGTCTCCTTTCTTACAGAAGTCCAGTCCTTCAGCACTACTGCCACTTCTGCCAGCAGTTCAGCTTCCAGTTCTACAGTTGTCTGCTCCCCAGACAGGCTGTCTCTCTGTATCATCCAAAGGGAAGTCTTCTATGATGGCATCACTCCATCCATTGCCAAGTTCTCACACAGGTCCCCAGCACCAACTGGATCAGCCCAACCATGGTCAGAGAAAGGAGAATCCTCAATATCAGACTCGGAGGTGGGACTTTGCATATCACAACCCTAAAGGAGTAGCCACCAGTCTGGACAAGATCCTCTCTTCCCACCTATCACCATGACCCTTCAATGTAAGGTGACCAGATAGCAAGTGTGAAAAATCGGGACGGGGGCGAGGAGGTAATAGGCACCTATATAAGAAAAAGCCCCCAAAATCAGGACTGTCCCTATAAAATTGGAACATCTGGTCACCCTACTTCAATGAGACGTACCCTGGAAATATGTCTGGGACAGCGGGGCCCTGCCCTGTATCAGTGGCCATTTTGGAATCCTTGAGGTTTTCCCCCAGCTTCCATATCTTCCCTACACCAGGCATACTCGGTGACCTCAGGTAGTAGGCTTGAATCTACACCCAGAACGGCTCCATCCCCAGAGTCTGGCACCAGACCCAGTACAGAGCATCAAGAGGAGGTTCCAGAACCAGAACAACAGCTGATTAGAAGAGATTCTATCCCCTCCAGTCTTGGCTTCTTCTTCGTCCTATCCAGATGAGGCCATTTCATCTGGCACGACTTCTCCTCCTCCTGATGATTGTAAAGTTTACCAGTTGTTGTTAAAGAAAGTGGCTGCAGACCTAGGTGTACAGGTCAAAGAGGTCAGGGAGTCCTCATGTCTCCTGGTTGACATTTTATCATCCGGGGTCCCTCCAGAGTAGCTCTGCCAGTTAACAAGGTCACCGATAAAGGTCATAACAAGGTCACCGATAAAGACTTTATGGCCATCCTGTTTGCCTCCCACCTCTAAAAGGGCGGAAAGTACTATGTGTCCTCCCAAGGGTTTGAGTATCTTTATACTCACCCACCTCTGAGCTCATTAGTCATCAGAGCAACTAATGAGAGAGAATGACAGGGGCATCAGTCTGCCACCCCCAACTCAGACGACACTAAGAGGCTAGAATTATTCAGCAGAAAGATTATATATTATTCAACAGGGGGGTTACAGCTGTGTATCACTAACAAATCGTCTCTGTTGGGAGGATACAATTTTAATTAGTGGGGTTCCATGGAAAAGTTCAAGGAGCTGCTTCTGGAGAATGCTAGCCAGAAGTTCTCTTCTATGGTCAATGAGGGCAGACTAGTCTCAAGAACTTCACTGCAGGCAGCACTGGATGCAGCAGACTTGGCAGCTAGAACCACGGCCTCTGCAGTGGTCATGTGTGGATCATACTGGCTTGTACTATCAAGTACTTGCCATTTGAGGGTCCTTCTCTATTCTCTGACCAGACAGAGAGCAAGCTCCACGGACTTACAAACTCTAGAGCTACTCTGAAGTCCTTAGGTCTGTACACACCTGCCCCAGTCAGGAAGTTGTATCGGTCACAGTAGAGACAGTGATATCCCGCTCTTCCTCGTCAGGACCTATCAAAAAAGAGGTCCAGAGGTTAGAGACGCAGGCCTACCCCTCCTGCTGCTTCAGCCCTGACTCCAGGCCCCTCAAGACACTCAGGAACGCCAAAGCAGTCAATTTTGATGGGCCAGTTGAAGTCAACATACTAGTCTCCATATCTCCAGACCTGAACCCCCACACCTTCACAAACAGTCCGTTCCACTTCCACAGTGCTTGGTCCCAGATTACATCAGACCAGTAGGTCTTGAGCACTGTTGAAGTGGGATATACTCTCCAGTTTGCTTTTGCCCCTAGCTGCCATTCTCCCTTCCTATCCCTCTCCAGGACCACTCTCACAAGAAACTCCTTATCCAGGAAGTTTGTTGCTCCTTAGCTTGGGATCCAGAGATGAGGTTCCATGTGGTCTCAGAGGGAAGGGATTTTATTTCCAACATCTCCTAAACCCAAAAGCAAAAAGGTGTCATAGACCAATTTTAGACCTGCATCATCTCAACAAATACTTTAAAAGGATAAAGTTTTGCATGGTCACCCTAGTTTCTATTATCCTTTCCTACATCCTTAGTACTGGTATGCCTCCCTCGACTTAAAAGATACCTATGTCCATGTGACAGTCAATCAAGCTCAAAAGAAATACCTCCAATTTCTTGTAAGTCAGAATCATAACCAGTTTACCTTTCAGCCTGTCAGCAGCTCCCAGGATCTTTACAAAGGTCAAGGCAGTAGTAGCTGCATTCCTCAAAAGATTGGGAGTGTAGGTTTACCCCCGCCTAGATGATTGGCTTGTCAAAGGCCAGTCCAAACGGCAAGTGCAGAGCAGTATTGCCCATATGCAGTCAACAGTCAATTTTCTGGGACTGTTAATCAGCACAGAAAAGTCTCTCCTCTCCCCACTCAGAGGATAGAGATTTTAGGGCTGTACTTGACTCGTCTCAAGCCAGGGCCTTCCACACTCCAGGTTCCAGGCAATTTGATAAATTGTTATAGATTTGAAGGTTCACCTATTCACAAAAGCTTTGAAGCTTCTGAGTCATATGGCCTCTTGCACCTACATGGTTCAATATGCCAGGCTGCAACTCACAGGTACTCAGAATGTGCTTGCAGATGCTCGCAGCAGGACTTTCGTGACCAACCACAAATGGGAACTACACAACTATGGTCTTTCATCCTGGGGGGACTCCAGTAATAGATCTCTCTGCTGCCCACACCAACACCAAATGCCCACTCCCAAGGTGATGCTCTGGTCATCAGCTGGTCAGGCCGGATCACCTACCACTCCTGCTCTGTGTCCTTCACAAGATTTGGTGGGAGAGAGCAATAGTCATGCTGATTACCTCGTTCTGGCCTTGCCAGTTCTGGTTTCCTCCTCTTCTCCCCATGTCAAAGCATCCTCCACTCCCACTACCAACATTCCCAGAACTGCTCACACAACACAACTGCAGGATCAGACATCCCGATCTGCAGACGGATCACCTGAGATCCTGGTTTTTGGATGGTCATCTTCGCTAGCACAAGAATGCTAGTCAGCATTGCAAGACATCCTCTCGAGTAGAAGGAAGGCGTCGACAAGGTGGTCCTACGCAAGCCAAGTGGAAACATTTTACCTCCTGGGTCCAACAGAAAGGACCCAGGAGGTAAACATTTTACCTCCTGAGATCATAGGCATTCCTCTCCTCTTGGACTATCTCCTATCCCTGAAGGCATTGGGGCTTGCTCTCAGTTCCATCCAGATGCATGTAGCAATCATTAGTTCTTTCCACCCCCTCTGGGGAGGAGCACTCTCATCTATTGACTGTTCGGTTCTGGAAGGGCCTCATGCAGACATATCCTCCCGTTCAACCCATCGCTCCCCAGGGAGACCTCAACCTTGTCCTCATAGCACTGATGAAATCGCCCTTCAAATCTCTGGCTTGCTGCTCCCTTTCCCTTCTTTCCATGAAGGTCGCTTTCCTCATAGCTATTACTTCTGCGAGAAAGGTGGGCGAATTGGAGTGCATGATGGCAGACCCTCCTTTCATCATGTTCCATAAGGACAAAGTTTCCCTGTGTTTGCATCCTAAGTTTCTGCCTAAAGTGGTTTCCTGCTTTCACCTCAATCAACCCATATATTTTACCTCTCTTCTTTCCTAAGCTGCATGCCTTAGAGGAGGAACGGCACCTTCACTGCCTTGATGATCATAGGGCCTTGCCCTTTTACCTACAGAGGACGAAGCTGTTCAGGAAGTCTCCTAGACTATTTGTTGCTATAGCAGAAAGGATTACAAGGCAAGTCATCTCCACTCAGAGAATTTCTAAGTGGGTTTTGGGGTGCATTACACTCTATCAATTGTTGGGACTGTCTCCACCCTTGTGATATGAGCCCATTCCATGAGAGTGCAAGCATCAAATAAAGCCACACTTCACCACATGCCACTCAGACATATGTAGGGCGGCCGTGTGGTGTTCGGTACACGCCTTCTCTTCCCATTATGCTCTGGTGTAAGACTCTGCAACAGATACCTTGTTCAGTCCGACTGTCCTCCGTTCCACAGTTCCAGCATCTTTCTCGCACCTTCATCCTAACTAGATATTGTTTGTCAGCCACCCTTAGTGGAATACAATAGGAACCATCACTCGAAGAAGAAGAAGAAGGTGGTTACTTACCAGTAACTAAAGATTCTTTGAGATGTGTGGTTCCTGTCAGTATTCCAGTCCCACCCTCCTTCCGTTTTGCTGCAGGTCTGGTTGATTTGTGGTGGAAAAGATCAATCACTCTCCACCCAGAGAATTTCTTCCTGGATCACATCCTGCATATACATGTACTATGACTCAGATAATGTTGTTCCACCTGACACAGTCAAAGCTCATTTGACAAGGTCACAATTGGCAACAATGGCCTTTCTGGTACAAGTTCCAGTTGCAGACATTTGTAGAGTGGCAGCCTGGTCCTTGGTCCACATGTTTGCCTCCCTCTATGCTGTGGCTCAAGACTCCAGAGACTATGCTAGAGTGGGATGAGTTGTTCTCCAATTTTTATTGAAATAGACTCTGATCCTGCCTACAATCTTATGGCTTGTGAGTCACTAAGAGTGGAATGCACATGTGCAATCACTCAAAGAAGAAAAAACTGTTACTAACCTGTTCTGTAGCTGTTGTTTGAGATGTGTTGCATGCCTCCATTACACAACCTGCCCTCCTACATCTCTTCATCGGAGTTATGGCAAGAAGGAATTGAGGGGGGCTGGAGCACCTCTGCCCTTTATACCTGCATCCTGTGGTGTGCAGCAGCAGAGGGAGCTGAGCCGCTCAATGGGTACTGCTGAGGAAAAAAGTTTCCAATGGCTGGGCACACCAACATCAAGAGTGGAATGAATATGTACAACACATCTTGAAGAGCCACAGTTATTACGGAACAGGGTAATAGTTTTTTCCATCAAGTGCATTATCACGTATCATGCCTTCATAGCTCAACTACTGATGCTTCACTGGACAAGATGCTAAATGCCCATCAGCATAGCTTCTTTCAGTGCTTGTCTTTGATCAATTAATAAATCAGGATCCATCTTTTTACCTTACTGGACTCTGTAATAAAGATTCAGAGTAGCACGTGGGTAAAAAGGCAGCAGGATTTCTACTATAGTCTAGCCTGTTATGATGGAAGGACACAGTAGGGCTTTGGAAATCCTGCACAGAGAACGGCTTTGTTTATTTACTCTTAACTATGACATAGGACTAATTGTCTCTAATAAAGAAGAAGCTGCCCCTGTAACACCTTTGGCAGTTAATGGTGGGTGGTCTAGAACCCTTATTATCACCATCAGATTTTATAGACCATCACTGCTGTCCTATAAATGGTTTAAAAGGGGACCCTCATTAATGTTAATGTGACTCACAGAGTGAAATTCCCACATACTGTTTTAAAATTTTAGGTAATATTTGGGCATTATTATTCTATATATAAAATGCCCTATAATGTCATTGTGGTCATTGAAGTATGGAGATCAGTAGTCATTAGCTACATAAGAGATTAGAATCCTCTACCTCGATTCCTAAATGGCAGCACGCAGTGAAAGTTTGAATAGAAACTTCCAGATGGAAGATGATGAGACCCTATGAGGGCTTTGTTCACAGCAGTAATCTTTTTTTTAACTGCAAGTAGTACAGTGGATGCCTGTAAATATACTTTATGTTCATTAAACTGCCTACAGACAGGAAAACTTAATGTGTCTCTGCTGATTTCACTGCATTTTCCTTTTTCTGACAAAATATTTGTCAGTACTGAGGGACTCCGACCTGCCCTATCTAAAACTTGAGCACTTGTCCAGATTCATGAAGCTGTGTCTTAAAGCGGGGAGGGGGGTCTGAAGAGCAATTAGACACTCTTCTGAATGCCAAATTTTTGCTGGTTTCAATTCAGACCTTCTCTTAAGTGCAACTGCTTTATGAATTCAGATGTGACTGATTTGTCTTCAGACTCTCATCTTTGAGTGCTGTGGGGAGGCAGTCTGGCTTTTCATTTCCTTTTGTCAATTTACACAGCCAGTATATATTGTACATTGTATTTGAATATAGTCAGCAGTTTAATCAGCTTTAAATAGCCCAGCTGCCTCTTTCAGTTTTCACATTATTTTGTTTGTAAACAAAGACCAGACAACACATCTCTAATCAGATCTGAGTTCTCCCCCTGCTTTTTGTACATGTCATAGATACATACATACATTTTCTCCTTATAGAACAAGGACCTTATGAGAATTTTTCCTGATGTTTTCTCCCAATAGTGCCACTTAGTCTCAAAAGTGTCATTACATTTTGAAGTTTCATTAAAAGTGATTGGTTGTCATCTTTAACAAAATATTAAGGGGAAATCTTTTTTCTGTTGGTCATTCATCATTTTGCCATTGATTACAATGATTACAGGATTTAGTCTTAACTGTATATCTCCTTGCTACAACAGTAGCCTACAGTGTTGCTGTACAGGAGACAGGGCCGGCTCCAGGGTTTTGGCCGCCCCAAGCAGCCCAAAAAAAAAAAAAAAAGCCGCGATCTGCGGCGGCAATTCGGCGGAAGGTCCTTCGCTCCGAGCAGGAGTGAGGGACCGTCCACCGAATTGCCGCCGGATAGCTGGACCTGCCGCCCCTCTCCGGAGTGGCCACCCCAAGCACCTGCTTGCCAAGCTGGTGCCTGCCCTGACAGGAGAATATGTAATATTTCATTCTAAATAACAACGGTGGCCTGAAACAATACCTCAGATCTAAAAAACTCTTGAACTTCGAAGTTTGGATCTATACAGTACTCTCTGTGTGTGTGTGTGTGTGTGTGTGTGTATATATATATATAGTCTTTTGTCTGGTGAAAACAATTTCCCTGGAACCGAACCCCCTCATTTACATTAATTCTGATGGGGAAATTGGATTCGCTTAACATCGTTTCGCTTAAAGTCGCATTTTTCAGGAACATAACTACAACATTAAGTGAGGAGTTACTGTATTTGGATCCAGATTTCCCCAGTGGCCGTGATCTCCCCTCCCTACCCTACCCCCCTTACAATAAAACAAAACAAAAAACAGATCCAAACACTCCAAACATTTATGTACACCTACACACCAAATTTGGGGAGAGATTGGAGCTGGATTGGAACTTTACACCTAAGGACCAACTCTAATTTTAAAGCCCATATATTCAGAGATTAATAGTTCATGTAAATTATGTTGCTAGGTCTGCTGCTATTCTAAGCTTGGTAGTAATTAAAAAAAAAATTGAGAGGTGTGGCACACTGACATCTTCCATTGGAGTAGTAGATGCCCATAAAAACTTCTGAATCAAAATTTCAAAAATAGTTTGGCAGTTTAAAAAAAAGAGGGGGGGGGGCAGATGCAGGAAGGGAGAGGGAAAAGGGCTGCCTAGCAGTGTAATATGAGGTATTGGAGTTCAGGAGGTAGTCTCGATCCCTTGCTTCTTGGCTCTTATGGGGTGGGGATTAAAATAAACCCTTGTATTGCTATTTAGAAATCCTTCTGTGCCATCAAATAGAGACGCATAGATGGGTTCAAAAGTAATGCATCCCAGCTCACCTTTGTTTGAAGTAGCATCAGTGTGAGCTAGTTAGGAGGCATTAAGGATCGTTCCAAGACTCTTTGGGTGAAATAAAATGTGGTACAGTAGTTATTTACAGATCCTATTTTCTACTTTTCTTACAAAAAATAAGTTTGACTTTTAAAATGAAACTATTTTTGGGTGAGTAGTTTATAATTTGGGCTAGGTCATTTTGGTATTAAAAAAACCCCAAATTATTATTATTTGAAAAATGGCTGCTGCATGAGCACAGTAATTATTTCCTAGAATTTAATACTCCTATCTAAATTAACATCATAAGAGGTTCAATAATCAAGATTAATGAGACACCTATCATATGAAAAATGGTAATGTGGAGATCTGGAGATATCTATATATTTAACTGTAACTCTTTGAGTGAGGTAAATGGATTATGAACTCTGTGTTACCAAACACACACATACAAACCATCCTGTACCAAAACCACCCTTCATTCTATTGCTCTTCTGAAAGTCACAGATGGAGGAAAATACAGTGCCACTTGGGTTGAATACATAGAAACACCATTTCCTTGTGAAGCAGCTCAGATGACTTGGAGTGATGTATAATTTTGGTCTGCATAGATCATCTTGAGCCTTAATCTATACATAATCTACTGTAAATGTCAGGATATAAATTCACAGAGTTGCTCTCCCTTGATTATGATTATTTATTATACACTTTTTTCCTAGCACAAGAGAATATTCTTTATTGGTGTTAAAGGCAATAAATAAATAAATAAAATTCATACCCACCCACGCCTGGTAACACTGGTTTCACAGTACAACTTGTCAGACTAGTGGTAAATTTCATTGGCTTGGTGGAGTTAATGAATTTACTTCTCCCAACTCACTCTGAAAACAATACATCCTTTCTTCCAATTGTTTAATGACAAACAGTCACTGAACAGGACTAACAAGTTGCTATTTTTAGAATGGGTAAAGTCAGATGCTCATCTATCATCATGAGAGCAGAAACACAAACCAGGTTACAAATATCAAAGCATGGAATGGAAATATAAAATGAAGGGAGATGCCTTGCATAGAACTCAATATGGAAACTGAAGATGACTTTTGGATAGAAAAGGGACACACCACTTTATTTTTTCTAATCTCTCTGGTTTTACATTAAATTCAGGGGGCTGGATGGCTTGATGGATTAGAAATGAGGTATGCAGCCTTGCACCTCCAGGTTGCCAGTTCTAATTCAGCAGTGACGAAAAGTTGGTCTGACAACATTTTGATGGCCTATGCAAAATGAGCTGCGGATCTTTAGTCCATTTCTTATAGATAAGTGTCCCACATCATAGAGAAACATCACCCCAACTGGAATGAATTGCCACCCTTGCTGCCCATCCCAAGGAAGAGGCCAAAGACTTAACTGGTATGGAAACTGAACTACCCTCACACACCTTCAAAATGTTTTTCCAGATGAAGTTTGAGGCACATTAGTGGTATGGTGTGCAGCAAGCCACCCCTTTTGCTGCCTATACTGTACCAATTCTTTAATGAAGCAGGGGACTTAAGCATCCAAGACTGTCAGCTGACACATTTCACTTCATGCATGTTTGCAGGATCAGGGCCACGTAGTCGCTATCACTTTCTGTATTTTTAAAAGACTTTGGGGGATATTCCATTGGTGAGGTTAGGATTAGCTCACCTTTCTCCAACCATTTAAAAATGCATTCTGAGTGTAAATTACAAAGAGTCAGTGCTCAGATATAGTAACAATCAGCATTCACTCCTGAAAGTGGTGCATTTTCCTTCTTAAATAAAATTGACTAGAAAATGCATTTTGTAAATTTGCTTTGCCTGTACATGACAGTGATAAACAGGCAATTTAAACTCCAGTGTGTCTGTGTTTTGGGAGGCTCAGGTATTTGTGATGTATTGGAACAGTCACAGGATCAGAGGGAGGAGGATTGCATCAAAAATTTAGTCACCTAGCATATCTAATTGCATATGATTATCTGACAGTGCACTTTTCTGATCTGCAAACACAGAGGACTTAATCTACACTATTAGCAACTCTAAATTACTGGAAAACACATAAAAGATGAAAAACATACTTTTTTTTTAATTAAGGGCCAGTCTGACTCGTCTTGCACAATATCTGAAGGAAAGCTAGTCAGAGCCCTGGACTCTTGGAGTGTAATTATTATGCATGGCTATTGAACTAGTCTTCTTAAAGTTCATATGGAGAGGCAAGTTCAGCACTTTCCCTCTGTACTAGCCATCAGAACTAGACTGGCACAGGAAGCTGCACATACTGTATCCTGTAAAAGGCATAATAGCCACTGCTCTGGCCTGCACTCCCAGAGCCTTTGTATCTGTCTCTAATATCTCCTACCATAGTGATTGACCTCTACTGTGGAAAGTGGATGTAGAGACACAATGTAGGCCTAAGTGTTCAACGATTTATCTGTTAAACAAGTAGAATATCAGTGAGTCTCTACAGAGATAATATAATTGTTGGGGGATCCATTGCCTTCATTACAGGCATTTATAACTTCCCAAAATGTTCAGAGCCACCACCAACTTAAAAAAAATCCTGATGATAATGGCACAGACCTCAAAGATGCTTGTTTTGATAGTGTGATAGCATTACAGAGCTGCTGCTGAAAGTGCGTGAAGGGACCACAATCTAACATGAAGCTGTTTGAAATGGATTTTCTAATGACACCCCAGTTTTCTTTCCTAATGTAAAGAGCATTGCTATAGCTCAAGCACTAAACTCACATACTCAGCACACACTATCAATCTAAGGATCCACTTTTTCCATTTATTTATCATTTTCAATCACAATCATCAGTAAAATCATAGTGATTAACAAATAGTAAAGACAAAATTCCAAAGAAATAATGATTTCCTCTCCCCCAGAATTACAGTTTGTCAAGTATAAGTCCTTAAATGATTTTGGATTCTATATTAGAAAAAACAGACAGCTACCAAGTATTCCCAAAAATTGTAAGAAACTGCAAGAAATACATGATGCCATACATTCATATTAATTAATATACAGAAAAATGCTACAACATATCAAAACATTTTACTGAAAATCAGAAAGAATACTGTGCCATAATTGTCCTCTGGCCCATCTATACCCTAATCACTCTGGTCTTCCTTCACATTGTTTAGATATGAGTTAAGCCAAGCTTTAGCTTCATCAAAATCCAAAAAGCAACCTCTTCCTGTCTTCCCTCAACCTGAGCTTTGCACATAGAAAGTACTGCTGTAGTTATACCAGCTGATCACTTAGGTCCCAATCCTGCAAAGAATTAAGTATGTGAGCATAAAGACTGTCTGCTTTGGCCAATGTACATGGCAGTTACTTTCTCTGTTGGGCCTGTCCTGTAGTAGGTGACTTCTGGGTACTCTTCTGGCTCTGTCAATCTGTTTCTTCACTTCAGCAGGTGGGTATTGTAGTTGTAAGAATGCTTGATAGAGATCTTGTAGGTGTTTGTCTCTGTCTGAGGAGTTGGAGCAAATGTGGTTGTATCTTAGAGCTTGGCTGTAAACAATGGATCATGTGGTGTGGTCTGGATGAA
This sequence comes from Trachemys scripta elegans, assembly GCF_013100865.1. Classification (NCBI taxonomy): domain Eukaryota; kingdom Metazoa; phylum Chordata; order Testudines; family Emydidae; genus Trachemys; species Trachemys scripta. The sequence continues at coordinate 49,645,223 of NC_048307.1, forward strand.
AGCTGGAGGCATGTAGGTAAGTATAGCGGTCAGTAGGTTTACGCAAAAGAATAAATTGACCCAAATCAGATGTCAAGAATTATAACATTCAAAAACCAGTTGGAGAACACTTCAACCTCCCTGGTCACTCAATTACAGACCTCAAAGTCGTAATACCGCAACAAAAAAACTTCAAAAACAGACTCCAACAAGAAACTGCAGAATTGTAATTAATTTGCAAACTGGACACCATTAAATTAGGCTTGAATAAAGACTGGGAGTGGATGGGTCATTACACAAAGTAAAAACTATTTCCCCATGCTAATTTTTTCCCCTACTGTTACTCACACCTTCTTGTCAACTGTTGGAAATGGGCCATCCTGATTATCACGACAGAAGTTTTTTTTTCCTACTGATAATAGCCCACCTTAATTGATTACTCTCGTTACAGTTGATATGGCAACACCCATTTTTTCATGTTCTCTGAGTATATATATCTTCCTACTGTATTTTCCATTGCATGTATCCGATGAAGCGGGTTTTAGCCCACGAAAGCTTATGCTCAAATAAATTTGTTAGTCTTTAAGGTGCCACAAGTACTCCTCATTCTTTTTGAAAAAATTGGCTTTGTTTAGTCTGGAAAAGAGAAGACTGAGAAGGAACATGAGAACAGTTTTCAAGTATGTAAAAGGTTGTTACAAGGAGGAGGAAGAAAAATTGTTTTTCTTAAACTCTGAGGATAGGACATGAAGCAATGGGCTTAAATTGCAGCAAGGGGAGTTTAGGTTGGATATTAGGAAAAACTTCCTGTCAGGGTGGAATAAATTGCCTAAGGAAGTTGTGGAGTCTCCATCATTGGAAATTTTTAAAAGCAGGTTAGACAAACACCAGTCAGAAATCGTCTAGATAATACTAGTCCTGCCATGAGTGCAGGGGACTGGACTAGATGACCTCTCGAGGTCCCTTCCAGTTCTATGATTCTATAAGAAATATATAAAATAAAATCTCCAGTGGGCTGTGTCATCACTTAATACCTCATGATATATTTCAAAAATTAATAAGTAGAAGTCCAGAGTCCTTAGCTTCCACTCCAAAAAGCAATCAATGTAAGACAAATAAAAACATATATGAGTTTCAAAGTATGCTCCCAAAGGGCAGAGGGGAGGGTTTTTAAGCCCTCACTCTCCCTAATTTCCAGTATTTGGGGTGGGGTTGGCAGCAGGCAGCCCTGTGCACATTTAAAAAGAAAAAAACGTTTACAAATGAAAAGTTATAATAATTGACTTTGGTTTTGTGCTCTTTTCTGCCAACAGATTTGTAAGAGCAAAGCTAAAGAATCCCAACAGTATTACCACAGCTTGGCTATCAGACAGAGTCTGGCTATTAACTTTAACATCCAACAGGACTGTGGCCATTTCTTAGCTGATGTACCTGTTCGCCTCCTTCCATGGGAGGATCCCAATGCACCTGAGGTGGAGGAGGAAGATGAACAGGAAGAAGAGGTAGAAGATGAGGAAAAGAACAAAGAAACCCCTTCTTGTTTGGAGGCTTCACAGAAAGACAACTCAGGCAGTGAGCGGACCAACAGCAAGCAGCGCAGCCGTGTTGTGGTCATCACACGGGAGGTACCATTCCTAACGGTGGCTGACTTTGTGCGAGAGTCCACAGCCCGCCATGCAAATAACCCAGACTTCTATGAAAGACAGGTGTGTCTACTGCTCTTACAGCTGTGTTCAGGCCTGGAGCACCTGAAACCCTATCACATCACACACTGTGATCTGCGCTTGGAGAACCTGCTGCTGGTTCACTACAGACCAAGGGGAGGCCTTCTGAACTATGAGCCTGTGGAGCCCAATCCCAACGCAGCTTGCCCAGCCAGGCTAATTGTGAGCAATTTCTCACAGGCCAAGCAAAAGAGACATATGGTAGATCCAGAGGTGCTACGGGACCAATCCCGCCTGGCCCCGGAGATCATCACTGCCACACAGTACAAAAAGTGTGATGAGTTCCAAACTGGCATCCTCATCTATGAAATGCTGCACTTACCCAACCCCTTTGATGAGAATCCAGAGCTGAAGGAGAAGGAATATACCCGTGCTGACCTCCCCAGGATCCCCTCCCGTTCCCTCTATTCCTATGGGCTCCAGCAACTCGCCAGCTGCCTGCTGAATCCCAATCCTTCAGAGAGAATCCTTATTTCTGAGGCCAAGGGAATCCTTCAGTGTTTGTTATGGGGTCCACGTGAGGATTTGTTCCACACTCTGAGCTCATGTTCCAGCCCAGTACGGAAGGATGCTGTGCTGCAGAACTGGCTGGACATCAAACGGACGCTGCTGATGATCAAGTTTGCAGAGAAGTCCTTGGACAGGGAGTGTGGAGTCACCCTTGAAGACTGGCTTTGTTCTCAATATCTGGCATTTGCCACTACAGACTCACTCAGTCGCATTGTGAAAATCATGCAGCAACACTAGTTTGTACAAGCTGTTGCTTTTCCTCAACCCCGTACTCCTTGCTCTATTCTGCTCCCACCCTCTTTATTCTAGGGTTCACACTTTGCACAACTTCTGAAAAAAATAGTCTAGATCTCAAAGCTAGCAATCCTGAGCAAATGGGTTCTAATTGGAAATACTGTCTCCTATTGAAGATACGATGGAGACTTTATTCAATTCCTAGGCCTTCCATGTTTAATCATATGTACAATGGTTGCAATTGGATTATATACCTCCTAGGTTGGATTAATTTTTTAACAGATTGAAAAAGGAGAGAGAAAAATCTTAAGGAGACAACTATTTTTATATTACTATAGAGAATGAATTCCCCATCTCCTCTGGATGGATCCTACCATTTCTAGTGGTAGCTTCTGCAGAAAAAGCAGTGACCATTTATGACCATCAACAGATTAATTCATCATAAATGTGAATCAAATGATCCACCAAAGTTAAGAGCCTCTGACCACAAAAATATTGCCTCTGCTCCATCCCCCGTGAAAGGTTCAGCCTCTCAGTCTAGGATGAAGCTCATCCACATAGTCTTCTCATTCAGGTAGATTTTTTTTCTCCTACTCTTAAATTCTTTATTTTCCTCCCAACTGAGGTAGTCCTCTGATCCCAGCAAGTAATCAATAGGCAGCAATCATCAGTGTCCAATATTGTTGCCTTCTCTGACTTGCTAGCTGTCCATATCCCTTCTGATCACGGGTCCTGGATTCCAAGGATCCTGCCTTAATCAGCCCATGATCATCAACCTGTAGTATCTCCACTGAAAAGCAAACGGAACATGCATGTTTCTCTTCCCACCAGTATATAGGACCGGAAAGTCATGTATTGTAGATATAACAGTGTTAAACAAAAGCAACATAACATACCAAGAACAACTGAAACATCCCTCCCACCCTAAAAGGCACTAAACCCTGGGCTTAAAATGAACTGAAATTACATAACCAATCCTCCTTCAGTTGCTGCTATGCATCAGGTATCAAAATAGCAGCCTCCTTCTTTGTGTTTTATTTTGGTTTGCTAGCCACTTGTGGCATATTGCAAAGCAGGACTGAATTGGCAGTGCTGGTGTGTTGGCAGGAGATAGCTACACAGACAAGCACTAAACAATTCTAACAGGCCACATGGAGATGGTTTTACTTCAAATGCATTTCTCTGGGGGGAAAACAAAGGGGAAAACACTACTATTTAATTACTGAGAGACCTGTAAAGTTTGGCAGCTGTAACTAACAGTGACCTGATCTATTTTCCCCACAGCAGTATTTGGCTACAAATCTTCTATCAGTAACTAATGTTTACTAGTATACTAGCTGCTTCAGACAACACCCTAAAAATCCCTAAAAATGGAATGGCTGTCGACATAACTCAGAGATCATTGCAGATATAGATTTAGAGTAAGGGGGCACTAGTGGATATTAAGGAGACAGGTTAAAAAAAAAAAATCCAACCTGAAGGAATTTTTCACCTTTAGAGGCAGCTGCTGGTTTTTTCTTTCCTGAGATAGCGACCTTTCCTATGGAACGCCTACAATCATACAGATGCTCTCTTTGCTCAGTATTGCTAGGTTCTCAATTGTCTCAAATATCTCTGAAGAACACAAGGGGGGCAAACGAAAGGTGTTATTTAATATTCTGAGATGGGTGATGGAAAGCATATAGCCCAAGTTTTGAGCCTGTGCTTCTCTCCTATGGATATATGTGCAATTCTTGTATGTATTTTTTTAAATCTGTATATTACAGTGTTTACGTTACTTACCAGACTTTACCTGATGCTAGATCTGCAAACCCTTCCTTTACTTTCCTGGCACATAAATGCGCAGAGTTATATGTGTTGTTTATATGGATTGATATTTCATTTTTCATTGTTCGTTAAATCTGTGAGAAACCAGTTTACTTCAGTCTTGAAAACAAATAGCCACTTTTTATAGCATATGCATGCTTGGACCAGATGCATGGAAACTGAACAAACAGTCCTGCAGGCATGAGGTCAGTGAAACTAGCTCCATGTACACACCGCATATTTGAAGGGGGTGAAATTTGGCATCTGTCCGAGCCAAACTTTGTGGAATGTGGAAGCCTACATTGATTGTGCAGTAATATATAGAATATTTTTGTGGACTTTTTAAACGTTTTTAAACTTTCTGATGAAATATCCTTTTGTCTGATTCATCTGTATCAGAGAGGGATCAGGAAGGATAAGGATCATGTATTTTAATGTGATATATATCACTTAAAAATATCGCAAAGAGTTAATGCAAAAAGAGTGCAGCGCACTTAAGCACAAATGCAGTGCATTGAGTTGATGACTTCCACCACTTTGGGAAAGAGGCTTTCTACATAATGCTGAACAAACTTGTGGTAGAAGCCTTTACAAAGAATTGCACAATCATTAAATGCAGCCCTGTTTCATGTGGGCACAGAATCGTGTAATGCCTTATGGCTTATATACACTGAGCATGAGTTGACAGCTCACTTAAATGCTACCTGCAAACTACCAGACAGTCACCAACCCTTTAAGCTAAGCACAGGACATTGCTTCTTCTTGTTCCCCTGGTCTGGTTTAGTGTTGGTTTTTGTTTTGTTTTTAAGTGGCACCTATCTGCACATAACTTCTCACCTAACAAATATATGCTGTATGAGCAGCACATGGACCACTGGCCATTGCAGTAGGCACATTCCTTTAGGCTGCCTGGTTTGGTTGGGTTTTCTTTTCTTTTTTTTGTGTATGTGGACACATGTTCTCAGTGTCACTTTCATGTCAACACGCACATGCAAAGTTGAATATTGAATGTTTTACAACCTTATGTATTTAACACAGCTGGTCCGAAGCCTTTATATGTCTTTGTTCTTTAAATATCTAATTTCAGTTCATATTGTTTGTGATTAAATTTAAACCAGTACTCATTTTAGTTCTGCAGTATAATCAAGCATGGATGAATGTTCACTACCGCACTCTTTATTGTGCAGCACTGGGTAACCTTTAGCAATTTGTAAAATCAATGTGATTTTTTTTTTCTTTTTAAGAACAAAAGAATGGTCAAGGAGGACAAACACAAACTGGCAAGAGCTTCCATTCCTTGGTGATTCTGGGGCTGCTTTTGCAGACATCCTTGAGGATCATAACTCTGTTTATGGGGGTCCTCTGTGCTGATTAAGAACCACACCGCACAAATATCTGAGAATGTATGCATGAAATTGACTGTAAACAAACAAAAGCAAAAAGCGGGGGGGGGGGGTGCTACAGCTTAATTTCTAAACAAATGAGAAAAAAAACTGTTTCCTTGTCAATGGGATTCTTTATGTATCAGGAATGGGACCCCTGCCTATGTACTTGCATGTGGACATATACATGCACAGAGTTTGGATTTTTAAGTAGTGTAGCACTTTTAGTTGAGCTCAAGAAATGAGACGAGCTGCAATTCTAAGATAACAGTATTGATTGTAAATATATATTTTTCTATTACTAAAAGCTGCCATTTCACTATTTTTTAAATATAAATTATACAGATTTTCAAGTTCAAAATAAGATCTGGAAAATCATGTAATTGTTTGATGAAGCATTAGAATTAGTGGTTCCTGAAGCTTTTAGAGCCACTAAAAATCTTTTTAACATTTTGGATGGAACAACCTAGATCAGCAATTGAATGCCCAATGTATAGTGCCTTGTCAAAGAATTAGAATAGTAATGGAGAGAATCAGTCAGAATCTCTCTCCACCTGCTAACAGCCCTATAAATAATACTACCTACATAGGGTATGCATACACACCAGCTGGATACCACACAGGGTATGTATACACACTGTGATTCCCAATGTGGGTAGACAGATACGTGCTAGCTCTGCTCAAGCTAGTGCCTAAAAACAGCATCTTGGCCACGATGCCTCAGGCTAGCCACCTAAATATCATCCCGTCTGATCCCCCTCCCGCCCCCAATACATACTCAGGCAACTAACCCAAGCCACCATCCTTGCTGCTGTGGCTACACTGCTACTTTTAGGCACTAGCTTGAGCCTTACACCTCCCAACTGCTGCGTAGACATACCCATAAATATAAAACGATGACTACAAAATAAAATGCTGCACTTCATATGATGCTGAGTTAATCAATTTAATGAAAGGAACATTTTCTGGAAGGTCAGTTACATGAACAAGTTCCTTTGAAGTTGCTCATAGTACCAAAATAAACCCCAAATGACAGCAGGCCTCTGGATTTTTCACATTTGAAATTGAGACTCAGCACTGGGTGAGAAACAGATGAGATGTCACTTGGTCTAGACATAATACACTAAAATTCAAGAGTCCTATTGCTTTGACAATCTATTACAGACACTCCAACTCCAGAAGATGAAGAGACTGAATAGCTTGGGAAGAAGAGAATGTGTGTAAGATGTGCAGCTCCTCATATTATATATAGGGGATATGCTGCACACAGGGCCGGCTCTAGGATTTTTGCCGCCTCTAGGATTTTTGCCCCCCCCCCCCCCATTTTTTTCTTACCCCACCCCCGGCCCCACCTCAACTCCGCCCCTTCCCCAAATCCCCAGCCCTGCCTCCTCCCCCCAGGCTCTCAAGCCTAGGAGGGAGGGGGAGAAGCGGCACACACGCCGCGGCCACTCGGAGTCTCCTCCTCCCTCCCAGGCTCTCAAGCCTGGGAGGGAGGGGGAGCAGCGGCACGCAAATCAGCTGTTTCGCGCGCCGCGGCTGCTTGGGATCTCCCCCTCCCTCCCAGGCTCTGAAGCCTGGGAGGGAGGGAGAGCAGCGGTGCGCGAGCGGCAGCAGCAGCGGAGGTGAGCTAGGGCAGCCGGGGCACATTTTTAGGGGCGGCATTCTGGCGCCGGCCATGCTTGTTTTGCTGGTGCCTAGAGCCAGCCCTGGCTGCACATACTTCTATGTGCTGTGGAGGCATTGATGCAAACCACTGTTAGTTTAGGAGTTTTGGAAAACAAGAATCTGTTTATAGAATGTGGATTTCTTGTGTGTTTCCTAAAAAATGGATAAGTAAACCCAGTTTATCTTCCAAGCCTCAGATCTGGTCCAGTGAATATATATGGTTCAGGTGAACATCTAGACAGAATTTAGATGCCACAGCCACTACAAAAGCTCATATGGAAATCTCCAGAAATGAGAGAATGCAGAATTTTTTCTAAGGGCTCTGGAATGTCAGAAAATAGAAGGCTTCTTGTTAAAATTCAGATGTCAAATGAAGACTAAGAAGTCGGTACTGAAGTAAGAAATCTCAGCTTATTGGAATACTATGGGGCTGGAAATCCCAATCTGCAATCCAGTGTGTACATAGTATTTACAGAAGGTCTGACATTATCCTACCATCTTTCAAGCTCCAACATCCACTCCAAATTTTCTTTAGGGATCTGCCAACAGCACCACAGGATCTGCATGCATCATCTGGACATTGTAGAGCAGGGGGATTCTGATAGGTTAGAGGGAAGAATATATACTTTAAATAAATCTAGTGCATGTTGGCAATCAAACACTGGGGAGGTTACCCAGATGCTTCCTACTCCAGCTCCCTAGCTTTTGTCTGAAAAACTTGTCAGTTGTTGCTGAAATAGAAATATCTCAAGGGCATTACCCCATTCAGAAGCCTTACCTAAATGAGTATATGTTAACATTTTTTCCTGTTTTCAACTAGGGACCTAGTCCTTCTCTTCCTGAAGCCAATGAGAGAGTGTTTTGCCTTTGGGAGCAGTTATAGGCAGCAGTATCAAACCCTTCAGCACACTTCCCCTTCCCTCCTCCCCCCCCCCGTATCCCCCACACACACACACAACTTGATACAGATTGAACATTGTTTCCTGGCAGGTGTAGTTAATGGGTAGTACTCCCCACATCACTGGGTCATCATGTTTACACTGATTTAATGGAAGTGATGCTGCTGCAATTCCTGAAATCCCAGAGTACACTCATAGCCGTTCCGTCAAATGCTGTCTATTTAAAGAGGAGCTTGCTGTGTAGTGCAGCCCATATACATTGCTATGAGTGGAACAGAATCTGTGGACTGCAGTGTGGACGCTGGAGGCCCAGGTGCAGAAATTCTAAACCTATGGTCAATATTCAGTGTAGATGCTCAATCCCTGGACTTGCAAACCCAGGGTCTCAGTTCCTGAATCCCACTAACCCTGGCCTTACATTGCAGTGTAGACATACCCTGTGATCTGCTGCACCAAATCACTCCCTTAGATTAAACCAAAAGAGGCTTTTATATTGAGATGATTTAAATATATAGTAGATAATACCAAAGAAATGTAGAGCAGAACTTTAAATGCTTCAGTAATCATACTGTTCCCAAAACTCAGTTCAGTGGAAATGGTCCATAAACCAGCACACAGATTCCAAACAGATTTCAAGAGCAGGGGAAAAAACAATTAAAAATGCTTCTGTAAAAGAAACTCTGGGTAGAACTTTTAATGTAAAGTGACTACAACTCTGAAAGAACCATAGAGAAGTCTCATAATCCCTCCTCCTGACCATTTGTTGTGTTATGACGAATTTCTACTAGATGTTTGTCTAGATTATATTATTCACTTTGTATTATTCACTATTTGAAGGATTATGGTTTGAATAGACATAATATAAAGAACTTTGTGCTTGGGAGATTTCTTTATGAATTTAAATTATTTTCTATAAGCCTCCTTGCATTAGACCAGTGTTTTTCAAAGTTCAGGTCGCAACCCAGGACTGGGTCACCTTGCTCAGCACCCAGGGACCCTAGCAACTCTGGTTAGCTCCGCCGACTGGGAGGTTAAAAGTCCCATCGGCAGTGCTGCCCAGCTAAGGCAGACCAGTGCCTACCTATTCCAACACCGCGCTGCACCCCGGAAGCAGCCAGCAGCAGGTTCAGCTTCTAGGCAGGAGAGCCACAGGGCTCTGTGCGCTGCCCCCGCCCTGAGCACCGGCTCCACACTCCTATTGGCCGGGAACCAGCTGATGGGAGCTGTGGGGGGGTGCCTGTGGGCAAGAGCCACGCGGAGCTGCTTGTGTGCCTCCACTTAAAAGCCGGACCTGCTGCTGGCCACTTCCGGGGCGCAGTGCCAGGACTGGCAGGTAGACTGCCTCTGCATCCCGACTGCGCCACTAACGGGAGCTGCCGGAGGTAAGCCCACACCCCAATCCCCTGCCCCAGCCCGGAGCCCCCTCCTAACCCGGAGCCCCTTCCTGCACCCCAAACCCCTCATCCCCAGCCCCACCCCAGAGCCTGCACCCCCAGCCCAGAGCCCTGACCCTCTCCCACACCCCAACGCCCTACCTCAACCCTGAGCCCTCCCAAATCTGGAGCGCCTCCTGCACCCCAAACCCGTCATCCCTGGCCCCAACCCTGACCTCTCCCACACTCCAATCCCCAGCCCAGAGCCCCCTCCCACACCCTAAACCCCTCATTCCCGGCCCCACCCTGCAGCCCTCACTCCCACACCCCAACTCTCTGCCCCAGCCCTGAGCCCCTCCCAAACCCCTCATCCCCAGCTCTGTTGGGTTGCAGGCATTAACAATTTTCTTCAACTGGGTTGCCAGGAAAAAAGTTTGAAAACCACTGCATTAGATGTTTGGCACTCCACTCAACACCTAGTTAGAGACTGAATTAAGTCTACAGAAGATTTTAGAAATGGCAGTGGGGCATGAAATACTCAACTTATCTGTACCTAAGCATCTCGCTATTCTAAAGAACTTGTTTTATACTTCAGTTTAAGAGGAGCCATCTCATCCTTTGTTTTCTTAAATCCAGGAAGAAGGTTTCAGGGATTTAGAAGAGGTTGGAATGTTTTTTATATGAGAGAAATATATGTTCATATATATATATATATAAATTTTATTGTACTACAAAAAATTCACTTTGCCCCTCTTCTGTTTTGTGTGTGTATATATATATTCTATACAGCATATAATATATGCTGTAAATTTGCTTGAATTTTAACATACCAGTTTCATAAAACTAATGACACCTCTTTATGAAAAACTATTTCAAAACTCTGGTTCTTTTTCTTTGATTTGTTGGTTGCAGAAAGTTTTGCAGCTCAAATCCTTGTGGTCTTTTTTTCTTTTAATTCTTAATTATGCTGAACATTTAAGTGTAAAAACACTTGTTTTTCATAAAAGGAGATAAACTTATTTTTAAATAAGAGATTCCTAAACTGGTGATCTTTTATAAATGGGATTTCTTTAAAATTCCTCAGATAAGAGATTTTTTTTTTTATTTTGACGCCATTGTCCTGGGTAAGCTTTGTGTTTGGAATTCCTGATTGCATTGCTTTATCTGGTGCTTCATATCTATATTGACACATTCTATATAAATAAGTGTATAAACTCCAAGCCTTCCTTTGCCATCAGGGGGCAGTTACACTCTGGTTTGCTGTGGTACTTTGCTGTGTACTTTGTGGCATTCATGTTACTGTGTAAATAAACTAGTTTTATTACACTGAAAGTCAAATGTGGTTGTCTCACTTTTCTATCTTTCTTTCCTCTTTAGGTTTTCAGACACCAGGGAGTTGCACTGGAAAATACTGTGTTTACAGTAAATATGCCTGAACATGGCCTCTTGTTGAATTATGGCAAATGCAGAAAAAAAATGTTTTACTGCAAGGGAGCTGAATGTCCTTTACTAATGTCCATTGTATTAACAAGGCAGATACAATGTTTAATGTCTCCTGGTCCATACAGAGAGATCAGACATACCATAATTAGGGCAGAGAATAATTCAGTCTTCATGTTCATTCCTCCCTGTGGCTTCTTTGCACTGTTCTATCAGTGTACTCCAACCACGAGGGATTAACCTTTTCTGAAGTGAAGAGAATTCACACTCCACATTCATTTGGTCTTGGGCTTCCCTCTGACTTCTTAAAACATTCCATTTCTGCCGTCAAGGGAAACCTACTTCTTGGGAGTGAGAGCCAGGGGTTTGCCTAGACCCCCCCTCCCCTCCAGGGGAGTATACACCTCCTCTGAATTTCCCCATCACCCCTCCTCCCCAGTTACATGCAGTGTTGCCAATTTAGTCATTGGTTGGAAATCTGAATTGAAATTGAAACATTAATACACACTTTAAAAGAATACACAGTATATCAGAAAATACTTGTACCTGAGAAAGCATAATGGGTTTGAAAAGTATGAACAAAGACTAGCTTCCTCATATAGCTATTATTTATGACAATGTTGGCACATTTGTTTCGGCTATATTGGCCTACCTAATAATTTCAAATTATGATTTGTAAGCAAGATCTGAATGAGCTCTCCCCTGACAGCTAGTGATGAGCCAGTCGTGGTTAGAAAGGTTTCAGGACCAGACTGTATTTACATGAACAACCCACTCTGCCTAGGTATCCGGCAGACAGAGCTGTGTTGCCCAAATGATCAATTTTGGCTGGTGTTGGGTTACAAATCACTTAAGTATTAAATGTGGGGGTCATGAAATGTTGTTATCCTTATTGTATGAGTAAAGGGCATCATCGCTATCTCGAGAGGTCATTATCTTAGAGAGTTTCTATACTAAACTTTATTATAGGTTTCAGAGTGGTAGTCATGTTAGTCTGTATCAGCAAAAACAACGAGGAGTCCTTGTGGCACCTTAGAAACTCTACGCAAAAGGATAAATGGACACAAATCTGACATCAGGAATTATAACATTCAAAAACCAGTAGGAGAACACTTCAATCTCCCTGGTCACTCAATAACAGACCTAAAAGTGGCAATTCTTCAACAAAAAAACTTCAAAAACAGATTCCAATGTGAAACTGCAGAACTGGAATTAATTTCAAACTGGACACCATCATATTAGGCCTGAATAAAGACACGGAGTGTTTGGGTCATTACAAAACCTAATTTCCCCCATACTAATTTCCCCTACTGTTACTCACCCCTTCTTGTCAACTGTTTGAAATGGGCCACTCTCATTACCACTATAAAAAATTATTTTTCCTCCTTTGGTATCCTACTGTTAATTGAATTGTCTCGTTAGACTGACCTCCCACTTGAGATGTCAACTCCCATCTTTTCATGTGCTGTGTATTTATACCTGCTACTATATTTTCCACTCCATGCATCTGATGAAGTGGGTTCTAGCCCACAAAAGCTTATGCCCAAATAAATTAGTCTCTAAGGTGCCACAAGGACTCCTCGTTTTTATTATTATAATTATTTTTATGTAAGAACAGCTATATTGGGTCAGACCAATGGTCCATCTATCCCAGTATCCTGTCTTCCCACAGTGACTATTCCAAGTGCTTCAGAGGGAATGAAAAGAACAGGGAAGCATGGAATGATTCATCCCCTGTCGTCCACTCCCAGCTTCTGGTGAACAGAGGCTAGGGACACTCAAAGCATGGTATTGCATCCCTGCCCATCCTGGCTAATAGCCATTGGTGGACCTAACCTCCATGAACTTATCTAGTTCTTTTTTGAACCTTGTTATAATTTTGGCCTTAACAACATCCCTGGCAAAAAGTTCCATGAGTGACTGCATTGTGTGAAGAAATACTTCCTTTTGTTTGTTTTAAACTTGCTGCCTATTAATTTCATTGGGTGACCTCTGGTTCTTGTGTTAAGTGAAGGGGTAAATAACACTTCCTTATTCATTTTCTCCACACCAATCAAGATGTTATAAGCCTCTATCATATCCACCTGTGACAAAGTTCCTCCTCTACCTTGGTGGGTCCTGCGCTTATTGGCAGATTTGCTCGCTTCACAGATCCACCCTGTGGGTCAGGAAACAGTCCAGAGACCTTCCCCTCTGGTAGAAGCTATAGTCCAGGTCAATGCCTCCTGTATTTGATCAAGAGTTGGGAGGTATGTGGGGAACCAGGGCCCACCCTCTACTCCGGGTTCCAGCCCAGGGCCCTGTGGACTGCAGCTGTCTATAGTGCCTCCTGTAACAGCTGCATGACAGCTACAACTCCCTGGGCTACTTCCCCATGGCCTCCTCCCAACACCTTCTTTGTCCTAACCACCAGACCTTCCTCCTGATGTCTGATAACGCTTGTGCTCCTCAGTCCTCTAGCAGCACACCCTCTCACTCTCAGCTCCTTGTGCCTCTTGCTCCCAGCTCCTCACACTCACTTCCTCTCCTCTGGTTCCCCCTGGCTTGACTGGAATGAGCCCCTTTATAGCATCAGAGGGGCCTTAATTAGAGTCAGGTGCTTAACTGCCTCATCTGACTCTTAGCAGGTTAATTGGAGTCAGGTGGTCTATTAGCCTGGAGCAGCCCCTGCTCTGGTCACTCAGGGAACAGAAAACTACTTATCCAGTGACCAGTATATCTCCCTTCTGCTACTCTGCTGTTCCCAACTGGTCTGGGTCTATCACAGCCCCCCTTAGTCATCTCTTTTCCAAGCTGAAAGTCCCAGTCTTTTTAATCTCTCCTCATATGGAATCTGTTCCATACCTCTAATAATTTTTGTTGCCCTTCTCTGTACCTTTTCCAATTCCAATTTATCTTTTTTGAGATGGGGTGACCAGAACTGCACGCAATATTCAAGATGTGGACATATCATGGATTTATATAGTAAAAGTGGAGGAGCTTGGTTTGCCAGACTGATCAGCTAAGCCAGTACTGGCAACCTGTATGAGAAGGCTGCAAAGCACCATGCCTCTGGACTGCATCAACATGCAGAAAGCCTTATAAGCCAGTCACTGTCAAAGCCAGTTTTAGAAGAACTTAATGAGGCTGTTAAGAATGCTGGAGACACAACTCAGTTTATGTGAACCAACATGGCTGTTGTATCTCTTGCTTAAATAGAAAATATGATGCCACACACTACATCATTGGAGACCAATGTTAAGTGCATTGTAACCTGTAAATCCTGAAGTTGGACACTGGTTTCGAACAAGACTGGCAAATGCTCACTATCTTTCTGAAAAAACTCATCTGACTCTCTAGAAGCATGCGGTGCAACAGTGAAAGACTCAGCAGCTGAAAAAGTGAAGAACACTCTCACCATATTCAAAATATCTGCATACATGGCTGATGAATGCACCAATGCAAATAGGCATCAAGTATTAAGTCATTGTGTATGTTATCTTGATGTCCGTGGTAGGCCAGTAGATGCATTCTAGATGTTCAGGTTATAGAAGACACATCAGCTTCATCTGTGACATCTTAGAAGAGTTAAATGCTTGTAAATTGAACCCCAAACAGAGGGCTGCTTGTGCATTTGATGGAGCTACAAACTTCTCTGGAAGACATAGAGGAGTACAAGCTTTTCTCAGAGAAAAGTGTAATCCTATACGCGCTGCAGAGGCCATCTACTCCAGCTAGCGCTAGTACAAGCTTCAGAATCTTCAAAAGACATTAAAAAGCCATACATTTAATGGCTTTTTATCCTCTTTTTTTCAGCAAGAGTCCAAAAGGACTGAACGTCTTGGAAACAAATAGAAGATACACTGGGATTGAAGTTCAAATTAGTCCAACCTAGGAAAACCTTCTGGCTTTCTCATGAGCGATTCTTGGCTGTTGTCTTAAAATTACTGCAACAGTTATTACTGGCTTTGGAAAGTATCCACCAAGATAGGACAGATCTAAGTAGTGAGGCTGGTGGACTAGTTTTGTTACTAAGTTCAGAGAAGACTATCACCATTCTCTCTTGTAAGTCTACTGTTGAAACCACTTGGTTCATTAAACAATGTCATCCAGGCATCTGCTACAACAGTAGTAGAACTTTGATCCAAGGGCAGCTTCTCTTGTTGGACAATCAGAGAGATATCCATTGAAAATGTACTGGAAGAAACAAAGACTTCAATCCAGAAGTTGACTAATGAAGGTACTTACATTGACTCCTTAAGTGAAGAGGACAAAAAGTGTTTGTTAAATCAGCTGAACAAATACACAGACTTGATTCTTACAAATCTACAGTAGCGATTTCTGGATTCTACTCAACCTCCACGTAGCTTTTACAGATGCCTGTCTTATAAAACACCTATAGCTGAGTGGAGTGAGGCACTACCAGCAATAGGGCTGCTATGTGATCAGAATAGAGAATTTTGAACACAGAGTGGAATATCATACGACGAACGAATGAAGATTTAACTTCAACTTCTTTATCATCACTAGTGGTTCGACCCAATCTTTGTGCTATGTTTCCTGGGATGAAAGAAGTAGGAATTCATCTCTTGCTACTCCCAGTCACAACAGTGACAGTTGAGCATTCTTTTTCTTTTGAATAGAATTTTGTGTTCTGAAAGAAGTTGCCTTCTGCCTGATCCTGAGCATATCATGAAGGACTGGAAGTAACGGACACACAAGAAGACACCAAAGAGTGCAAAATTACAACAAGAAACCAAGACAGATGTAGATGTTGTGCTTCATAGTAGGCTTGAGCAGCCAGCTTTAATTTTTGTGATGATTTTAAAACATGAGTTAAATCTAATAAAATGGTCGTGAAACATTTTTCTGTTTTTACTATGGTGCCATACAGCCCACCTTTGCCCTCACAGTCTCAACCCTCGTCAGCCCTCATACCCCACACCCCAACACCGAATATTCTAACACCCACCCCTAATTTCAATTCCTGGGGAAAACACTGGTGAGAGCTAAATCCTCTAAAGCCAACATAGCTTAAGTTGTTTCGTCTTGTGTCTGAGTACCCTCTAGTGGCAACAATGGAAACTACAGGCACTTATGTGAACTCCAGGCATATTTTGTGAAGACCAAGCCAACTCTAAAGTTCTGTCTTACCCTAGGGATATTTTCTAACGGTTTGTCACAGTTGCTAGCACCAATTCAGCTCCACCAGTGTTAACAATGATGGAAGCCCTACTGTAAACCAGCTGCTGCTGATATATTAACCACCATGTTGATTAGAGCTGCTCTGAGAAAAATGACATGACACACTGATTAAAATGGTGATGGCAGCATGCCTACCTAGGGCTCTCATTGTTGATAATAAAGCTGAGCCAGTGTTAGCAATTTCCCTAGTATAGACAGGGCTTAAACGACCTGCTGTGAAGAAATAAAATGGCTTCAGTGATTTTTTTATATGTTGTGACAAAGCAGGATGCCTCCAAGGCATTCATCTGCCGCAGAATTCACATTTCATCTGATCCGTTACTTTGAAGCATACGGCCGAATGGAGGGTCCATTCAAAAGCAGATGGGATAATATATGTCTTTCACAATCATGTAGACACACTTCAGTGACAGTGAGACAAAATAGCCCCGTTTCATAGAAAGATTTCATAGTCAACAGTAGCTACAGATGCTAATTTATTAGTGTAGAACAGATGATACTGCGACCATTTGGAGCCATTCTGTGGTTCTGCATGAGAACAGCACTATTTGCAAAATTCTGTTTTAAACCTTGAGGGCTTGATTGTCCTCATACCCTGGCTTTATGCTGGTTTAATTCCATTGACTACAGTGAGGTTACTCTAGATGGTAACTGTGATCAGAATCAGACCCCCAAAGTTTAACTTTGCTATGCACTCACATGCATGTTTTAATGTGCAGACACTGTCTCAAAGCCCTTTCCAAAACAGCAAACTGAATTCTAGCTATTGTCCTCATCCATTTCAAAAACACACTGCTAACCATGATTCTGTAGGTGTCAGTAAATATGTAACATATCTAATGAAGTGACAGAAGGCATTTTGGCATTGCTGAAGTAATCTCTATTCTCTTTAACAAACTGTCATGGACTGAGGTAAACAAAAACGTGTTGGTAAGATCCAGTGACAACTATAACATACCACTCAGGAAAAATGACAGCCAAAAAATGTCTTAGGCCTTCTCCACACACAATAATTGTACCAGCTTCATTAAAAGCTGTTTAAAAACCAATTTAGTTAAATCAATGCAAACTCTTATGTAGACACACTTATTTGATCTGAATCTGCCTGTACAGGTTTAGCTTGTGCCTGTATATTTATCAACACAAGCTGAACCAATATGAACCAGATTTAAAGCAATATAATGAGTGTCCACACAGGGTTTTGCATCAGTTTTAAAACACACCTTTAGATAAACTGGTGCAACTTCTGTGTGTAGGACCGAACCTCTGCGCTTGTCAAGGAAACTTAAACACGAAAGCTCTGGGGCCATGAACATGCCACAGCCCTTAGTGTCCTAGAAAACTCAATTTGGCCCCTGCTGACCTCCAACTCATTTGCTGCTACCCTCTCAGTATGTGTGAATCACCCTCTGTCTCCTCCTACCTCCCCCACCTTCCCCCACCCTCTCGCTCCCCCTACTTAGCTCTATTGGTTTTAACCCTCAATCAGATAGAAGTAGCTCAGAGCAAACTGTTCAACTCACCCATTTGCTGTATCCCATCCAAGCAACTGTCACATTTCTAGTGTCAATGGGCCAAATTCACCCCTGGTGTAGCTTCATGGACTTCAGTTCAGTACCCTGTCTGTGTAGCAATGGGGAATACAGCTCTCCTGAAGCAGGGCCATAACTGCAGGGCTTCTAGTTAAAAAATTAACTTCTGTGCTGAGTAAAAACTGCACTGCAGTCACTGCCTGGCTGCTCACCGTGTGCGACCTGTATATAAAAACAAGTTATTTCAGCTACACAGGAGAGAAAAGGGACTGGGTCATTACCCCTCATAACCTACTGGGAGGGAAAGGTGTGTGCCATCTTATCCTCAGATTATTCTGGGTGCTGACCTGGACTAATACACAGTGAGTAGGTAGACTCGGTTGTTAGCACTCTATTGGATGCAGAAGAAACTTCATGGTTGATTTCATTCAAACAAGTGATCCCTGTACCTGACAATAACAAAGCAACCAACTTAAAGAAGAGTTGACACCATCAGAAACAGCTCGACTAGACATAGATAGCCCCACACTAAAGCACTGCAGTGAGTAACCGCAGCTGTTCCCAAGCTCAAAGGGAAGATTCTATAATATTATGAGCGTATCACACTTAACACAACCCAAACACACACAACTGCTAACCAGTATCCTGGCCCTAACAGCTACTACAGAGATCCCTATGTATGCATTTTTGCAGTATACAGTATATCTTCCACCTTTCACATGTTGTGTGGTACTTTACTTTGTGCAGAGGTGCTTGACAAGCATCCATCGAGACCTGAACTATTGATCTTCTTCCAGTGCTTGCACATGTCCATTCCAATATAGGTGTGTGCAACCAAGCACAGTTGCCAGAATTTTTTCCCTTGGTGGTATCCGTCGGGTTGCCGTCAATTTTTTCCCTTGGTGGTATCCGTCAAGTGCCCCCTGGTGCCGCAGGCTCATAGCACCGGTATAAGGGGCCCTGCCAAGCCCACACCCTTTTAGGTCCTTCTTACCACCCATGATGGTTGCTGGCACTTCCTTCGTTGCTCAGGCAATATTTTGTAGTAGTTTCCTTCTCAATTGTGTATATAGTTATCGTAGTTAGTTAGTTTGAAAGTAGTTTTAGTAATCATAGTAATTAAAGTAGCTTGGACATCTCTACACTTACTGGAGAGGCTTGTCCGCTCTCCAGTGCCGGGGTATGCCTCAGTCACCGGGCTTTAAGCCCTGCTCTTCCTGTAGCAAGTTGATGCCACTGAGCAACCCACACTCAAGTTGCCTCCAGTGTTTTGGAGAAGCTCACAGGAAGGATCGCTGTCAGATCTGCAGGGAGTTCAAGCCCTGCACCCAGAAAGACGGGGCAGCGAGGCTGAAGGTCCTCCTGATGGAGACAGCCTAGAGGCCAGCCTCAGAGCTGCAATCAGACTCTGCGCCGACTCTCGGCACTATTCCTCCTTGCCAGTGCCTAAGGAGGCACTATAAACACCAAGACAAAAGTCACTTCCCGGTACCAAAAGGCATTCCACCTATGTAGTCTTCATCTGGAATATCTTCTACTTTTGAAGCAGCAAGGCCTGGCTCTTTCTTCAGTCAAGGGGTCCACCTGGTGATTATTTCGCCTTTCATCCTAAGGTCGACGATAGGTCGGTTTTCTCACATGAAATGGTAATTTGTTTTCTCAAAGGCCTGGAGAGGGTGTTCCCTCAGATAAAGGAACTGGTCCCCCCGTCCCCAGGACCTAAATCTTGTCCTGTCAAAACTGATGGGCCTGTCCTTCAAGCCACTAGCGACATGCTCACTGGTGCACCTCTCTTGGAAGGTGGCCTTTTTGGTGGCCATTACGTCAGCCAGGAGAGTTTCAGAGATCCAAGCCCTCACCTCGGAGCCCTTGTATACAACCTCTTCAAAGACAAAGTGCAGCTACACCCACATCCAAAGTTCCTCCCAAAAGTGCTTTCTCAACTCCACTGCAACCAATCGATTTTTATACCAGCATTCTACCCTAGGCTGCACGCAGATAGGGAAGAACAGCACCTGCACTCCTTGGATGTTAGATGGGCCCTGGCATTCTATATTTAGAGGACCAAAAGGATCTGTAGATCACCGCAGCTCTTCATAGCGATAGCTGAGAGAATGAAAGGGCTCCCATCTCTGCTCAGAGGATTTCATCCTGGATCATGGTGTGTATCCATATGTGTTAGGACTTCGCAAGGGTCCACCCTCTGCCAAACCTGACTGCTCATTCCACAAAGTCTAGGCCTCTTCAGCAGTTTTCCTAGCTCAAGTCCCTATTCAAGATATCTGCAGGGCTGCGACCTAGTCATCAGCACACACATTCTCAGCGCACTGTGCCATTACTCAACAAGCCAGAGACAATGCCTACTTTGGCCTTGCAATGTTGCAGTCTGTTTGTCCTTAAAGTCTGAGCCCACTTCCTATGCAACTGCTTATGAGTCACCTACATTGGAATGGATAAGAAAAAAAAAAGGTAACTAACCTTTTGTAACTGTTGTTCTTCAAGATGTGTTGTACATATCTCTATTCCAAGACCTGCCAGTCATCCCCTTTCTTGGAGTGATCAGTAAGAAAAAACTGAAAGGGCGCGGCTCAGCAGGACCCCTTATATAGGCTCTATGAGCATGCAGCACCAGGGGGACACCAGATCTGACCCGACAGATACTGCTAAGGGAAAAAATTACGGCAACTGTGCTCCAGGCATGCACACACCTATATTGGAATGGACATGTGCAACACATCTTGAAGAACAACAGTTTCAGAAGTTTAGTGACCATTTTTGATCAGTTGTCCCTGTAGTGGTTGGCAACCTGCATCAGCAGCAAGATCCTACCACTGAAACCCCAGTCCCCATCCACAACACAATACAGTTTTGTTCTGAACTGAGCAAGTGTCAGTGCTGAAAAAGAAACAACCATGCACGTTATCTCACTCACTGAGCAAAATAAGGGAAAATCCACATCCTGTGTTGTATCAGAAATGGCATTTTCCTCTCATAAATGATGCCATTGGCTTCTGTACGGTATAAAAAAGTGCTCAGGTATTGTGGCGATGGATATGATGTTGGAAACTAGATAGGCCTATTAGATGAGTTTTTCTTCTCTTAAAATCAACATGACTCCAAAATATTCATATATTGATAGATTTTTAAGGCCAGTAGGGGCCATTAGATCATCTAGTCTGAACACTCTTAGAACATAGGCCATAGAATTTCACTCAGTTACCCCTGTATTGAGCCCAATAATTTGTGTCTGACTAAAGTCTTGATTTGAAGACAACAAGAGATGGAGAATCCATCACATCTCTTGGTAGATAAGCATTTTGACTTTGAATGATGCCTTCAATCTTCTGAGGTTCACCTGTCACTACTGTTGCCATCCTGTCAGGGGATTGAAACCATGGCTTACAGTACTATGAGTTCACCTTTCACTTCTGAAGACCTACGCTCAAGTCCTGCTCGGATTACCTAGGTTTGTCTCTTCTCGCTATTGGTATCAGTCCACCTCACTCAAACAAAAAAGAAACCCAACATGCCCTTAGCGTCTGCTCTACTGGGACTCTGATATTAGGGATGCTATAGGTTGAGATGCATGGGGACACTTAAATAGTGCCTGATGCAAGGCAATACTATAGGTTCATGAGCAGAAAATCAATACACACAAAGAAACCCAAAATTATGTAAATCTTGAACTTCCTCCATCAGTGTCTCCTGCTATTGTACCCTGAGCATATAAAGCCAGTTGTGACTTTTCCTTTTGTTTTTGTTATGACAGGTGACTTTTAGTTACATCACCACTAGAACTGATTCATGACACACATGGAGGAGGACTGCAAAGCCCAGTAAAGGTCATCTTAGCAAAAGGCACTGAAATCATTGCTACATTTTATACTAGTGTAATATGTGGCTGTAACTGGGAGATTTGTTGCAAATGTGTTTTTATACGTACTCCTCTTCATGGCCGCCAACAGACCATATCAATCTTTCTGGTCAGGGCATAAATGGGATGCTGCAGCCTTACGGTCAGTGCAGTCAACCCATTTTGTACACTATCCATTAATGACATGTCCCATGTTAATACTATATCATATCTTCTTAGTAGTATTATTTATTATTTGTATTACTGTAGTCAGAGACCAGGATTCCACTGTGCTCGGTGCTGGGTAAACAGAAGAAAAAAAGTCCCTGCCTCCAAGGATCTTACAATCCAAGTGAAAGACAAGTGATAACAGATGGGGATAGCCAGATAGATGAAGGAGTGCAAGGAAACAATGGTTCCTACACATCACCAACTTAAACATTGTCATGTTTTTTCTAGGCATCACAGCAAAGGAGGGATTTGAAGGTGGATAATAAGGCAGCTTTGCAGATGTTTATGGAGAACCCCTCCCAAGAGAGATGGGCAACATGGGAGAAAACATGAAGGTGCTTGTTTGAAAATTCGAGTGAGTGATGGAGGCTGGCTTCATGGGCTGATTGGAGGTGAGTGCCCACAGCTTGATAGTAATAAGAGCTGATAGGTAGGGTGGGGAATGACCACAAAGGGCCTGGCAAATGAATAGAGGCAGCTTATCTCTGATGGAATAAAGGAGGAGAAACCAGGGAAGGGATGCAAAGCAAGAAGTAACATGGTCAAAGTGACGGGCATAGAAAATGATTTTAGCTGCAGCATTCTGAATGGCTCTGAACAGGTTCGATAGGATTTTCAAAGGCCAGAGAGAAGGATGATGATGAGAACTCAGATAAGAGTTTTAGCTATGTGCATGGATAACAGAGCCATATCTTGGAGGTGTTATCCAGAAAGAATCAGCAAGGTTTAGACATAGCCTGTATATGAGAACCTAAATAGAGGTCTGAGTCAACTGTGATGCCGAGGCTCTGGGCATGAGTGACTGGCAGGATGGTAGTGTTGTCCACAATGCTTGAGAAAGAAGGTAGCTTGGGGGGGAAGGTTGGGGCATGTCAGGGGAAGGGGGAGATTAGGAGCTCTGTTTTGCTATATTGAGCTTGAGCTGACAGCTAGACATTCAAGAGATGTCAGAAAGACAGGAGAAGATATTAGTTCAGATAGAAGGAGATAGGTCTGGAGTAAAGATGTAGACCTGTGGGTTATCAGCATAGATGGCAGTTGAATTTGTTTTCAGATGAGATTACCCTGAGGTAGTGTGTAGTGGGAGAAGAGAAGGGAACCAAAGACAGAGTCCTGAGGAATCCTCACAGGAAGTTGGAGGATGGAGGAGGAGGATCCTCTGAAGGACATGCTGAAGGAGTTATTAGAGCAGTGGTCCCCAAACTGTGGGGTGTGGAAGAACGTCCGGGGGGGAGGTGGCGCAGCGGGGCCCAGGCCAGCCCCCCTGGGGGGTGGAAAGGGAGTGCCACCCAGGCCCGTTCTTCCCTCAGGTCCACTCCAGCCCCAGCTGCAGCCCCCGACTCAGCTCCCGGCCGCAGCCCCGCTCCCAGCCTGAGGGGCCCAGACACATTCTATTACTGGTAAGGGGGAGGCACGAGAGGAAAAGTTTGGACACCATTGGATTAGAGCGATGGGAGAACCAAGAGAACACAGAGTCATGGAAGCCAAGGGAGTACCATATTTCAAGAAGAGCATGGCTGATGGTGTCAAAGGGTAGCTGACAGGTCAAGGCGGAGGAGGGTGGAGTACTGTTCTGAGCTTCAGTGAGGAGAGGTCACTAGAGACTTTGGCAAGAGCAGTTTCAGTGGAGTGCAAAGAATGGATGATGGATTGGAGGTGGTCTAGGGTGGAATTGGAGCAAAGGAACTCCAAACAGTGATTGTAGACTGCACATAAAATGAGCTTAGAGAGAGAAAGGAGATGGGGCAGTACCTGGAGAGGCATGTCAGGGTCAAGGATGGATTTTTTTTAAGATAGAAGAGACTAGAGCAAGCTTGTATTGTGAGGAGAAAGAGCTAAAGGAGAAGCAGAAGTTAAGGAGAAGTGTTAACCTGGCATCACAAGAGCTAAATATGTCTCATCCTCATGGTTTTATTGTGTCAGAGTGATCCAAGGTATTTTGGTTTGGGTTTCTTTGAGCAGGGGTCAGAAGGTTTAATATAATTCAATGACCAGTAATTTAAAAAAAAAAAAAACTTTTCTACCAAGTGTAGTGTCATTCTGCCATCTAGAGGACAAGATGATAAAAGCAGCTAATCTAAAATAAATCTGATTCTCTGTGGTGGATGAAGTGGTGAAAGCCATTTAAAAAAAAACACAGTTTCAGTCTGTAACAGTTCTAATATCAAATCTGTGGTTAGTGGTGAATTGTACTGGCCCAGGACCACATTACACTGATTCTACAGAGTCATTTCTGCACACAGCATAAGAAGATTAACCTTAATAAGCCAAATTCCTATACAATTGAGTTGATGGACAATGAATAGAGTTCTGCCTTTCAAGAGTGGGAACAGGATATAGATTTTGACTAATGAAAGCACAAGGTCTGGAACTGAAATAAAGGCCATAAAATGATCCCGACCCCTTACATGAAGGATCAGATTGCTGTCTACTTATGCCAATATCCTGCCTCCATCAGTGGCCAATATCAGATTCATCAGAGGAAAGGGAATACTCCATAATCTACACAAAAATTGCACAGCTGACTGGGTATCTAGAGTGAGCAAGTCTCTTTCCAAACATTCACCAATTTATTCCTGAAAGCCTGAGATTTATTTTCTCCCATATCAATGCTCTAGTGCAGAGGTTGGCAACCTTTCAGAAGTGGTGTGCCGAGTCTTCATTTATTCACTCTAATTTAAGGTTTTGCGTGCCAGTTATACATTTTAACATTTTAAAAAGGTCTCTTTCTATAAGTCTATAATATATAACTAAACTATTGTTGTATGTAAAGTAAATAAGGATTTTAAAATGTTTAAGAAGCTTCATTTAAAATTAAATTAAAATGCAGAGCCCCCTGGACCGGTGGCCAGGACCCCGGCAGTGTGAGTGCCACTGAAAGTCAGCTCGTGTGCCGCCTTCGGCACGTGTGCCATAGGTTGCCTACCCCGCTCTAGTGTGTGTATCAGTAGCTGTACAGTGTTCACTACCAAAGAGCCAACAATTAACACATACTAACGTGGGACTGTACAAGAGAGACTGCATTATGGCTCAGAGGCTGTGGTGTGGTACCTCTTCACAGACACTGTTTTTTAATGGCAATAACTGTAAATGCTTGATAACTTATAAGTTATAAAATTATTCACTGCTTTTTAAAATTCAGCCCCACAGTTTGTCTCTGACCTTCTGCAGCAGTGAATCCAATAGATTGCCTCTGTGTTGCATGAAGCATTTCCCTTTGAATTTACTGCTCTGAATGCCCCAATCTCTCTTCACCCATAAATTCTGCCATACCATCCCACTGTCTTCATTGCCTTTATCTGGTCTTTTCAGTATGTACAGTTTCTTCTCAGATGAGATGACCAAAACTGAACTGAGGATGTAGGAAAGGATATACTATCATTCAATAAAAATATTGTAATATTTTTCTTCTCTCTTTATTATGGAATCCAAGCATCCAATTTGCCTGACGCTGGGCAGAATCTCCATGGCAAGATGCTTACGAAGACACCTAGATCTTTTACTTCTGAAGGTTCTGTAAGCTCAGAGCATTAAAGAAAAGTTTAGAGTATGTGAATTAGCCTGTTTAACCAAGTTAAATCTCACCAGCCATTTTGCTGCCTGACATTCCAGATTGCTTTGGTCCATTTGGAGGTCTCATAACCCCCTCCTTACTTTAAACTAGTCATTGATAGATTTCACAGCAGACCATTCACTTCTTCCTGCATATCATCAATAAACACCTTAAGCAACACTGATCCCTAGGCACTATTAATGTCTTTCCTCTCCAAGGAATATGTACTCATCATGAATCATTGTTTCCTAGAGTTTCAATGTTTTTTATTTCACTCACGCTGGGTCAGAATCTATAAAATGTGTGCCTTCCCCAGTCTCAGACAAATTGCTTTTGATTATAGTAATTATTACATGGTTCTTACACAGCACTTTCCATCCACATATCTCAATGTGCTTTATAAAGGAAGGACAGTATCATTATTCCCATTTTACAAATGGGGAAACTGAAGCACAAGGAAGGGATGTGACTTGTCCATGGTCACCTAGAAGGCCAGTGGCCTAAGTCCCAGTCCAGTGCTCTATCAACTAAGCCAGACTGCCTCCTATAATATTTCCCATAACTACACAAACACTAATCCACACAAGGCCACCTTTGATACTCAACCAGTTATGGACATAGCAAAACTACCTATAACATTGTAACCCCATTTTACAAGTATCTTCTACTAATAGTTGCTTGAGCAGGAAAACGGTATCATTATGCAGCTTCCAAAAGGCAGATGAAATCCCTGAGGGCATTTTAATAGTTCAGTTCTGCATCAGTTAAATCACTGGGACTTTTGCTACAGATTTCAATGGGACCAGACCCTAAAACAGAGATTAGGGAAACGTACCTGTCGTCTGCCAGCATTTTCCTGTTTCACTGTTCCCTTCTGCCTGAGATCACAGCCCTGTGTGTTCTGTTTTGCAAGAATCAGCACGGGCTTTGAAGTTAGGACAGAATACCTCTCTCTTGTGACAGCTCGCATGCTTCAGCATTACTGAACAGACTCTTATCAGGAGCCTTGGAGAACAGGTTTCAGGTGCTCAGCTAATCTGTCAACATGAACGGATCCATGCCACTAATTCCCTAGGAATCTTTATGAAAACGAACATATGTTCGCCTATGGTGTAGAGGAACATACTGAGCCTCAAACCTTTTGATACATTATTATGCTGATTGAGTTATTCAGCATCTATTGCAAGCTTCAAAGCACTTTACAGGAACACATATTATAACCATTTAAGGTTCACATCACTTCCCCCTCACTGAAATGCAGCCTCCCTGGGGTAGAACGTTGCAGCTATTATAACCATAGCAGTCATACTACAAAGTAGCTGAAGGAGAGAAACTGTAGAGGAATTAGTATCCAGTTAAAGCAATGGGAATTTAGGCAGAAAGAAATCACTCAGTTATAGAAATTTGGCTGAACACTAGTGCTAGCTACCTATCACTGTGAAACCTCAAATGGTCAGGGCTTCTGCATTATGGCTTAACAAAGCAGCAATATCTCCAACAGCCCAGTGCAGCCTCCCACACCAAGTTGGGGCTTGGGTACAGTAATGACACACTAGAAAGAGCACCCTCTACTGAGCAACAGACTACAGGACTCCCTTCGTCTTGACCACTCAAGTGCCTGGGAGCTGATTACAATGGGAATTTGAAAAATCACAAACTGTATTCTTCTCTGGTGGTCACTTCCTGAACAGCTGGGCTTAAGACATTACAGCAAAACACTAATGCAAATGTACTGGTAGATATTAAAATTTTATTAAAGGTAATGTTAAAAAAATTATATAATACATAGGTTGGAAAAAGAGTGTCTATACATCTGGGTATAGTGTTTAGATTATCCACAAATATAAAGTTAGTTTTTAAAAGTCATATGATACATAATCAGCAATAACCCAAATTTAGGTGAATAGATTTAATAATACAGTTTAGATATTAGAATCCGAATACTCGTGTACATCAGTCATGAAAAGTTGTACATGGATTTGGTTGTGGGAAGCAAAATATATCAGTGAGTGGAGATTGTCCCTCAATAATTGAGAATTAGGTTGGTTGTCTATTTAGAAAATACAATCCATGAGGAAATTGTTTGTTACTTTCCTGACTGCGCTTATCATCAGCACTCCAGCTCATCCCTCCTAGTATTGCCAATGTCCAGTGATGTGTTCTATGTAGATGTCCCTCAACCACCTGATTGCGTCCGACACTGAGTTGCCGCATCAGCCGAGCGAAGCGTTGGTGACTATTGTAATAAAACAAGGAAGATACTTGACAAGCACATCAAAAAAAGTACTTGCTCTGGTTAAGCAGAATTGTAAAAAGCTGCATTACAGGTGCAAAGTAACAGAGGGTCCTGTGGCAGGTGCTGATTACAGGTGCAGTAAATCTGTGGACAACCACTGTGCCTTTGGCTTTGCCACATCCCACTGTGACATTGCCACTGGTCCACATCCCATCTAGTCTCACTCAGGTGTTTTGGAGGTCTCAGCAGGCATGGCTGTCCCCTTCAGAAACCTAGGGGCAGAAGCTATGCTTCACACCCCTGCCTTCTTTATATAGAGAAATCTAGACAGAAAGCCAGCTTTTACCTTTATGTACTGAACTGTCTAACCTTGAAAATTATAGAACATATAGGGCCAGAACTGGCTTAGACAGGCTTCAGTGAAGCTAAGCCAATTTACACCAGTTGAGGATCTGGCCTGCAAGTGCAGTTAATTAGTTGCAATGATTTTGAGGGGAAATCATGTGAGATTTACAGATTTTCTGTATTTCTGTCAATACTCTTCCTGTCACTGTAACTAAAATAAGTGTCTGAACCTGTTATCCATATGACCACAGGCTGCATATCACAGTGACAAGGGCACAGAGCAGCTCCCATAATGCCAATAACAGCGTCTGGCTAACACAACTTTTTAATATCACCTTCCTTCCCTATGCTCTTTTTTCTTTGATTTTATTCAGAATTCCCCCCTTTTATTAATTAAATGTCAACTTTCTATATATCTTGTAATCAGATTATCCATTAAACCAGCCTAAAGCAGTCAAAATTGATTAAAATAAAGGGTGGCTGTTACATTATTTTTAATACAAATGATTTGGTTCATGAGGCTTGGATTGAATTAAATGTGAAATCAAGTTAACTAGGGAATTAATTAAATTGGAAGTATCTGATTGCAATATTTCCTACCTCTCCAAATAACAGAAAGGGGCTGGTGGTATTACCGTGTATTCACTTTCTTCCCTGAAAACACAGAAGAGGATTTGGTTATTTACTGTATATGGGAAGTGCTGATTTATGCCAGAGATTGTGTGATGAGTACTCAAAATCCTAAGCAATTTTTAAAGGGACATAGCATAATAGCAAAGGGAACAGACTGGATAATAGCCACGTGTTAGCACTACAGCTGAAGAATAAGCTTGTTCCTGGGTTCTTATAATAATGCACAATATGGGCTGGAATTCCAGAACTCCTGAACAACCACAATTCCAGTGGAAGTCAACTGAAGCTGTGCGGGCTCAGCAGCTCTGAAAATCAAGCCGTAGATCTTATTGCAAATGGCATAACTTCCCATTTTGGTTGTCCTCCATGTATTTTGTCATCATTACTTTATGATAATCCCATCTTCTCAGTCACACAGTGAGCTCCATCTAAAGTGCATTCATGATGAATTTGATATGAAAACCCATGTAATGATTTCTAATTTGGATGCATTTACTGGCTCTGAATAGCACAGTATTTTAAAGAGTCCAGGCTGCTGTCCTGAGCAATCAATAGATCGATATTGGCTCCAGGAACAATCTGAGGGGAGGAGCTGAGTTTTGCTTCTCTGTTTTAAAATTCACCTTCCCAGAGCCTGCAACATGTCAAGAATTTCATCCCTGTTCTCCCCTCTGAATTCTGCCTTTGCATAATAAATGTGTGGGCATGATGTGCTTTGTTTTATTCTTTTGGGTGAGCTTTTAAACTGCTTTCGGAGAAATATTTTAATTGACTTAGATGGATTGTTTTTCCCCCCTGCTTTGTGATAAATGCTAATTATTTAGCTGAGTAGATTGGTTGGTCCTTATAACTATTTGGCTTCCCCTATAAATGTGTACAATTACATTTTTCCTTATTTAAATGTATTTCTTTGTACTAACAAAGTGGTGCACCAAGTGCAGTGAGCAGATCATTCCTTTCAGTATAGTTTAAATGCAGTAGCCTGCCCTGCAAAAGCTATAAGCAAAGCAAAAGAAAAATCTTGGCATCCTGAAGTTATGACCTAATTCTCTCCTTCTTGTCTCTAATGAGATTCCTCTTCCTCGCTCCAAAATGTTTTAGGTTCAGAATAGCTGCCCTTATACAGAACAATCCTTCCTCTCTGCTCCAGATAGGTCACTTCAAGAACAAAGGAAATAATTGTGAGTAACCGTCTGGAACACAAAACAGCCCCAGTGCTTACCCTGATGGTGAGTGCCTGGGTTGTGAAACACTTTAGTTTTTTAGAAAAGGCTTTGCTTGTGTAAAATACAGCTGCATTTCAGATGATAGAGAAGGAATGACTTTACGCAATTGATTTTATAAAGTTATCTGTACCCACTTTCAACCAGGAAAAGTTACCTGAATCTGATAATGGAATGGAATGCACAATGGCTCGTTCCTGGGGAAATGCTCTAATGTGCATATGTCAGCTCTATGGTTGGGTGGTGTTAAATGCAGAAAAGTGTCCTGCATTTTGGAAGCTGGGGTGGCTTGGGGTGGGGAATCATGCACTTCACAAAGAGATTGATCCCGCTCTCATACATGCAGGGCCAGATTCTGAGCTGGTGCAAATCGCCACAGTGCCCCACTCCTCCCTACCCAACGTGTGCGCACATACACACACTGAAGGCCATGGAGCAACACCAGCTGAGAACCTGGTTCATGGTGTTCAAACTGAAGGAGGGGTAGGCTTGTCACCTGCCTTTGGTAGTGTATTTTATGTATGTACTATATCTTTTAGATGGTAAAACAGCATGATAACAAGCCTAATCACACCTAGACATTTTAAAGGCTGCATTATAAAACCATAGAAACTGGAAGCTCAGAATGAAAGCTGTCAGGTCCTTAGCCACATATAGATGGCACGGGGAGCAGCTAGGAGAGAGATAATTCTTAAAAACATGACCATGCATCTGTAATTCCAGCATATGTTAATCTCATATGGGAGTATCACTATAGTATCACCATTTTTGGTGAAATGCGACAGCTAGGAGCCACTACATCATGTCTATTTCCACAAGGACAGCCCACCCAAGGAGTCCCCAGTTCATAGTTTATTATGATCCTTGTGGTATGTGACACTGCTGCATTCTTTGCCCCATTAGCTCTTAGCTAGTTAATGTCTGTGTGGCACTTTAAAAATGTAAAGTGTTCTATGCAGTCCTGTAAATTCCCTCCTTTCCCCCAGGAAATTCACTGTCCTAAAGGGGAAACTCCATTGAATCATACTGGAAACCTGTCCCTTCCTTCTTGCAGAACAGGTGGCATGTAACATACCACCATGACTGTGCTGTAACATACCACCTGTTCTGCAGGAAGTAATGAGTGCTAAGCAGCAGTAATGAGCCAAAACATGAGAGGGGCTGAACATCTAGAGCACTCAATGACTTCAGTGGTTCTCAGCATCATGCAGGATATGGCCTGTTGTTGTTATCCATTCTTCAACCTTTATCAAGCATCTATGTAATAGAGGATCTTCACGTATTAGTACGAAGGGCAGTTATTCTGTTAATATGCTACAGCCAGCAGGGTGCATCCAAGAGCTTTAGCTGTCTCATGAGTTTCATTCAAACAAATTTAGGACATCTAGCAATGATTTCCCATTGGCTACCATGGCTGCAAGGACCAAAATTCAGGGCCTCTGCTCCCTCCTCCTCCCCCCCTCCCGCCCCCCCCCACACATTATCCCCAAACTCCTATGCCAGGAGAGCTAGGGATGAGTGGAAGGTTCAGAGCCACTGAACTGATGTGTGCCTCTGTAAGAGGAGTATAGGGGAGCAGTGGATGAGAGGCTTGCAGTGAATGACTTGCTCCATTTGTCCCCTTGGAAAGCAGACCACATGTCATTTTCTGGCATGAGGAGGCAGCTTTGTTCTTATGGACAGAAAATACAAAACAACCACATTCAGAACAAGAAAGGGCATGAGATGGGAGGCTAATACGAGGGGGAAAGGAGTCCAGGAGAGCTGGCTGTATTTTAAAGAAGCCTTATTGAGGGTGCAGGAACAAACCATCCCCATGTGCAGAAAGAATAGCAAATATGGCAGACAACCAGCTTGGCTTAACAGAGAAATCTTCACTGAGCTTAAACTCAAAAAGGAAGCTTACAAGAAGTGGAAACTTTGACAGATGACTAGGGAGGAGTATAAAAATATTATTCGAGCATGCAGGGGTGTAATCAGGAAGGCCAAAGCACAACTGGAGTTGCAGCTAGCAAGGGATGTGAAGGGTAACAAGAAGGGTTTCTACAGGTATATTAGCAACAAGAAGAAGGTCAGGGAAAGTGTGGAACCCTTACTGAACAGGGGAGGCAACCTAGTGACAGATGACGTGGAAAAAGTTGAAGTACTCAATGGGGTTTTTTTGCCTCGGTCTTCACAGACAAGGTCCATTCCAAAACTGCTGCACAGTATGGGGAGGAGGTAAACAGCCCTCAGTAGTGAAAGAACAGGTTAAGGACTATTTAGAAAAGCTGGACATGCACAAGTCCATGGGGCCGGATGCAATGCATCCAAGGGTGCTGAGGGAATTGGCTGATGTGATTGTAGAGCCATTGGGCATTATCTTTGAAAACTCATGGTGATCGGGGGAGGTCCCAGATGATTGGAAAAAGGGAAATATAATGCCCATCTTTAAAAAAGGGAAGAACAAGAATCCAGGGAATTACAGATCGGTCAGCCTCATGTCAGTCCCTGGGAAAATCATGGAGCAGGTCCTCAAGGAATCCATTTTGAAGCACTTGAAGGAGAGGAAGGTGATCAGGAATAGTCAACATGGATTCACCAAGGGCAAGTCATGCCTGACCAACCTGATTGCCTTCTATGATGAGATAACTGGCTCTGTGGATATGGGGAAAGCATGATATACCTTGACTTTAGCAAAGCTTTTGATATGGTCTCCCACAGTATTCTTGCCAGCAGGTTAAAGAAGCGTGGATTGGATGAATGGACTATAAGGTGGATAGAAAGCTGGCTAGATCGTCGGGATCAACGGGTAGTGATCAATGGCTCCATGTCTAGTTGGCAGGTGGTATCAAGTGGAGTGCCCCAGGGGTCAGTCCTGGGGCTGGTTTTGTTCAACATCTTCATTAATGATCTGGATGATGGGCTGGATTGCACCGTCAGCAAGTTCGTGGATAACACTAAGCTGGGGGGAGCGGTAGATACGCCGAAGGATAGGGATAGGGTCCAGAGTGACCTAGACAAATTAGAGGATTGGGCCAAAACAAATCTGATGAGGTTAAACAAGGACAAGTGCAGAGTCCTGCACTTAGGATGGAAAAATCCCATGCACTGCTACAGGCTGGGGACCGACTGGCTGAGCAGCAGTTCTGAATAAGAGGACCTGGGGATTACAGTAGACGAGAAGCTGTATATGAGTCAACTGTGTGCCCTTGTTGCCAAGAAGGCTAATGGCATATTGGACTGCATTAGTAGGAGCATTGCCAGCAGATCGAGGGAAGTGATTATTCCTCTCTATTTGGCCCTCTGGTGGGGCCACATCTGGAGTATTGCATCCAGTTTTGGGCCCCTCACTACAGAAAGGATGTGGACAAATTGGAGAGAGTCTAGCGGAGGGTAATGAAAATAATTAGGGAGCTGGGGCACATGACTTATAAGGAGAGACTGAGGGAACTGGGCTTATTTAGTCTGCAGAAGAGAAGAGTGAGGGGGGATTTGATAGGAGCCTTCAACTATCTGAAGGGGGGTTCCAAAGAGGATGGAGCTAGGCTGGTCTCAGTGGTGACAGAACAAGGAGCAATGGTCTCAAGTTGCAGTGATGGAGGTCTAGGTTGGATATTAGGAAAAACTATTTCACTAGGATGGTGGTGAAGCACTAGAATGGGTTACCTAAGGAGGTGGTGGAATCTCCATCCTTAGAGGTTTTTAAGGCCTGGCTTGACAAAGCTCTGGCTGGAATGATTTAGTTAGGGTTGGTCCTGCTTTGAGCAGGGAGTTGGACTAGCTTACCACCTGAGGTCTCTTCCAACCCTAATCTGCTATGATTCTATGATGATTCTAGACCACCACATCCAGCAGGCCCTGATTTTGTTAAAGGAGAGATAAACGGAATCTGTTCACAGGTAGACATGCCACCTTCCACTAGTGTATGTAAGTGGAGGGGTTTCTGTGCCCCATAATGAAACAGCAACCATTCTCTTTCTATCTCCTTGGCTTTTCCTAGGTTATTGGAAGCCGTAATACACTGGACTGGGAATAAGGGAAAGGGGTGCAAAGATTTATTTGACGCCTCTGGCATGGCCAGTTCTTCCTCTGTAACTAGCACTGTCCCAAGATGCACTTCGTCTCATTTAAAACATTAGGATGGATTATTTGAGGCTCATTCCTATTTCAGTCACTTCAAAGTCCTAGTGAAGAATATGGATCCTGGATCCAACTCCCACTGGAGACAATCGGAAACTTTCCAGAGACTTCAGCAGGAGCTGGTTCTGGCCAGGGAAGTAGGGTGACCAGATGTCCCGATTTTATAGGGACAGTCCTGATTTTTGGGTCTTTTTCTTATATAGGCTCCTATTACCCCCTCACCCCCTGTCCCAATTTTTCACACTTGCTGTCTGGGTCACCCTACAGGGAAGGGATAATTCTAAAGGGATAATTCTAAAAGACATAACATTCCTCCTTCCCTTATTAGTGTAATCTTCTTTGTGCCTCTAACAACCCCGTCTTCACACTGCCCATCGTATATTGAAGATGTGCCAATTTAGAGAAAGCCTGACCCTGCAGTATTCTGCTGTAGCAATTTGGGCTTTTTTTCTGAGCAATATGAGAGAGTCTGATTCTACTGACTAAAATCCATCACAGAAGCCCTCTCTTTAACTCTTCCCAGCTGGAATAGTTTGCTGTGTGGGAGGACTGAGTGATCTATGCCTGACAGTGATGATAAAAGTAAGAATGGAACACAGCAGCTATTTTTACTGCAAACGTATCATCATTGGATGAAAAAAGCAAGAGTGGAAAAAACTGTGCAAGCCATTGTTTGTTTCTTTTTCATAAAATCCCAACAATGTATTTGAAAAGGTTATACTGAAGTTAAGAAACTCCAAATTTGACCTCTTTCCCTTTTGTTTTCAAAGTCAAAGTGATTCTTTACATTATTTTTATTAAATAAAATCCTTCAATGTTTTTTTCTTGCCGTAATCAATCAGTTGCTGTAACCCAGCATCCATGAGCCACACAATCTTAATAAACCAGAGTGCATAACCCATTGCTTCTGAGTAACCCTACAATATTAAACCAGTGAATGTACATTTCTTTTGGTAAGGAAGCATTACTAAGCCCCCAAGGAGTTAGAATAGACTATTCTGAACCTTCATTTATCACTAGCTGCAAACAAAAAATGGAGAAAAAAGTAAGTTTTGAAATGGTTGAAGATAACCTCTCCAATGTCTTTTTAAGCTTACTGGCCTCTTTGTAACAGATTGCTTTGATGATGTTTCTGTTGAACTCTCAGATAAGACCACATGTTATTTTAACATTCAGAAAATGTCCAAAATATCCTCCCACCATCCTTGTAGCTTTCAAAGGCCCAGGAGTTTGACACCCCCCGCCCCCGCACGTGACAACAGATTCTCTCTGCAAGAGTCCTTTGAAGCCCTTTACTTACTGATGAAGCAAACACATTTGTTCTACTGTGTTCACCCCCTGCTATCATTTCACTAGCCACCCCTAGCATATCCTTTGCTGTCAGCTTCAGCAAAAAAATCATCACTTGCAAAGCACAGAACATGAGCTACTGAAGTCCTACTACCCCTTCCATTCTCCCTCCTCCCTCCCCCGTAATGCATCAAACTGGCTGAGT
Source organism: Trachemys scripta elegans (assembly GCF_013100865.1). Classification (NCBI taxonomy): domain Eukaryota; kingdom Metazoa; phylum Chordata; order Testudines; family Emydidae; genus Trachemys; species Trachemys scripta. The sequence goes on from NC_048307.1 coordinate 49,680,645, forward strand.
GACTTTGTAACCAGGTTTGGCACATTGCTCTGAAATGTAAAGAAGCAGCTCTCCAATGAATCAACAGGAGTGCTGCATGACAGAGCCTCCAATGAACGAATGGCCTTAGTAACAGCATCCCATAGCAGCCACTTGACTGTTGCTGACGGAAAGGTGTATAAATTATCCTCCTAAACACGGACACTTGATGTTGTTGCTAAGTTCATGTTCTATTCTAGCCCCAGAGCACTTTACATGTGAAATTAAGGAGGAAGCATTGTGCACACGGAAACCCACAAACTGGAAATCTATGGATGAAGAATAAACTGTTGGTTTTGGAGGGATATTATGGTTCTTTGGGAAAAGGGCCTGATTTTCCATGCTGTTACACCAGGTCTGGGATGGTACAACTCCACTGAAATAGGTGGAGTTTATGATGTAACCAACTGGAGAATTCTCTGTCTGCTCTATGCTTAAATGAAAATGAATAGAATTCTTGGCTTCTAGTGGGTTTTGTTGCATGTCAACATACATGTAAATAGTTAGTTATATATAAAATGCCAGCAGATGGCGCTTAAGAATATGTAGTATAGTTCTGGGTTTTGTAGGACTGATCAAACTTATTGTGCACTGCAAATGCCTTCTTCTGGCAGCTCTTTGCATCAGCTCTTAAGAGTTTCTGCCAGTCATGCAGAACTCTGTCTCCTAGTGCTATGCTATTCAAATCAAATGTGCCTATCTTGAGGCCAACCACCAAAGACATCAGTGCAGCAGTAGAGCAACATGGCATGGCAGCAACGGTGGCATGTTTCAGGAGGACAGCACTAACAGCAGCAGTGACGTGACAATGTTGATAACTAGATCTACATTAGTTCAGTATTAAAGTTGGCATGGCAATATTTTATTTTGCAAAATTCTGCAATTTGTCAGATAAATGTGGAGGCTCCAGCATGGCATTGGGGAGCACAGGCCACTGGCTGTACAGAGGTGGGAGATCACTGTGCAACTCCTCCCCAGGACTCAGCGGTGAGACTGCACACAACCCTGACACAGCACAAGGACCGGGCCTGCCCCAGAAACACCCCAGGGCCCTGCCCCTCTGTGCCAGATGTGGGCAGGCAGTCTCACCAAGGCAGGTTCCAAGTGTGGAGAGGCTTAGTGGGGGGATCCAGGTGTGGGTAGAGAGGGTTCGATGTCAGACAATCTGGGTGTGGGCAGCTCAATGGGGAATCTGGGTGCGGGAGTATCTGGATGCAGAGGGGCTTGTTGGGGGTTCTGGGTACAATGATAATGGGACTCTGCAAGTGGGGGCCCCGGTGAAGGTAATAGATTTAAAGAGTCAAGTCTATACAATTAGCAACGGGTAGGGAAACACTGGGCACTGAAATTTAGCATAAGATTAACATTCAGCCCTTTGTCCTGAGCCCCTTTTGGATATCTGCAGGGGGCTACTTCCCCACCAGCTCAGGTGGACCATATATGCACTCATTACTCCAACTAATGCCAGTCAGAAAAATTTAATTGAAACAATTTTCCATTTCAAAATGCCATTTCAGTGTTGCCATTTTGTGTGTGAAATCATGTATAAGATAAGCATTCAGTATACTAATTAGGTGACCAGTTATTTCCAATATCCTTGTGTATGTCTGCATTCATTTTTCCTGGCTAGTGAAAACAGCTGCTCCTGTAATTCATACATTCAGAGCTTATCTTATTTTGCTTGGGGCTCAGGGGTCTGGGTTTTGGGGGGATAGAGCTCAGCAGGGGGGTCTGGGTGTGGGGAGCTCAGTGGGGGGGGTCCAGATGCTGGAGAAGCGGGGGCTCAGCGGGGTGTTGATCCAGGTGCAGCTGGCTGGGGCTCGGTAGGGTGGGGATCTGGGTGTGGGTGGCTCGCTGGGTGGTCCAGGTGCAGGGGGAGTGGGGATAGTCGGGGGGGTTCTGGGTGCAGAGAAGGGTGAGGCTCAGCAGGAGGATCTGAGTGTGAGGGGATCTGGATGCATAGGGGTTGGGCAGATGGGGGAGCAGCTCCCTGTACAGGGATCCCTCCCCTGTAGCTGAGGAACAATGGATGTAGGAAGCGCAGGGGGAGTTTGCAGAACTTCTTACAGCCATAAGAGAAATCTGGGGGTAGGTCTGACATGGCCCCGGATGCCTTGCAGGGGAAGAGGAAGTGCCGCTCTCCTCAGCCCAGCTGGGACTAGCAGCTGAGCCCGGCGCAGGGTAGGAGCCACCAGCCGGATCTTCCCCAGTCCCATCCTTTGCCCCACAGTGATTTACCTCTCTGCCAGCTGCCCTGGGCATCCAAAATGTACTGCTGGGGAGGGTCTCATGACCGTTCTTGTAGCTTCCCTTGGCTTCCCTGTCAGAAAGTCATTTTTCTGCGGGGAAGCAAAGAAATCTGGGAGGGACATAAATTATGTGCATACGCAGTGGTGCAGATTTCCCCCAGGCAGGGCCGGCTTTAGCAGGTGCCGGGCCCCACGCCTGGACGCGAATTGTCTCGTGCCCCCCCCCGCCATGACTCCGCCCCCTCCCTGCCCCATTGGATCCCTCCCCAAATCCCCGCCCTGGCCCCGCCTCTTCCCCAAGCACGCCGCATTCCTCCTCCTCACCCCTCCTTCCCAGGCTTGCGCTGATCAACTGTATGGCGGCGCAAGCACTGGAGGGAGGGGGGAGGAGGAGGAATGCGGCCTGCGGCTTTTTTTTTTCGCTCCGCCAGCAGCCCCGGACATTGCGGGGCCCTCTTAGGCGCTGGGCCCCATTCCGAAGAATCGGCCAAATCGGCTTAAAGCCGGCCCTGCCCCCAGGAGTAAACCTCTCTTTGCCTTTAGTATATTTTTATGGCAAGAGTCACCAGATGCCACTGTTACACACAATCTTACAAGTTCTTTTTCTTAGAGAGTCTTTGAAGAAATGCTGTATTATTGTTAGTTCAATTATGCAGCTTCTTTGGCAGGGGAGGAGATGCTGCAAACTAAGTTTTATTTCTCCCTTAATCTCTTCATCTAAAGCAGCGGTTCTCAAACTGTGGGTCGGGACCCCAAAGTGGGTTGCAATTTAATGGGGTCACCAGGGCTGGCTTAGACTTGCTGAGGTCCAGGGCTGGAGCCTGAGCCCCACCACCTAGGGCCCAAGCCAAAGCCTGAGGGCTTCAGCCCTGGGTGATGGGACTCAGGTACAAAGCCCCCTGCTTGGGTCTGAAGCCCTTGGGCTTCAGCTCCCCTCCCGCCCACCTGGGGCGGTGGAGCTCTGGGTTTGGCTCCCCCACCCAGGGAGGCTGGGTTCGGGCAGGCTCAGGCTTTGGTCCCCTCTCTTGGGGTCATGTAGTTATTTTTGTTGTCAGAAGGGGGTTGCAGTGCAATGAAGTTTGAGAACCCCTAATCTAAAGATTCTTGGTGCAAAGCAGTTTACTGAGAATTTGGGCCATGGTGTTGGGCTGAGTTTTCTAAAAGAGGGGTTTGCATACGATTAGTGGCCACCCCAGTTAACAACTGATATCTGTAGTGTAAATAAACAAGTTGCACAAAAAAAATACCCAGGTTTCACATAGTTTATTTCACCCACAAACCCCAAATAGGTTATCACTCAGCAGAGCCGCAACAATACCAGTCTATAAAATGGGTACCATATAATAATTAACACCAATCTCCCAGTGAGGTGGTGAAGGTTAATTAATGTGTATAAAGTAATTGGGCTGCTCAGGTTAAAGTAATTATAAAATAACAACAAATTCCTATTTATTATTAACACAACTCCATTTAACTCCACCTTTTACATCTTCCATCTGAAATGTCACATACCACACATCTGCTTCAGTCAGAGGAGAATTTTAAAAGACAATCAATACAAATATTCATACGATAGATCCTTCCCTTCCCCCTCTTCAACACCTTTTAAAAACAGGATTTATCTAATTAAAATATATTAGGAGTTACATGCATAATTCCTTTGTGTGTCAGAGGAACAATAGTCCCCCCATGGTTTTATACACAGAAATATTTACAGCATTGATTTGAGTTGTTCCATGATGTATGTAGAAATGCCCTGTAGGTGGCAGCAAACAGAATGCACGGTAGTAAATATTGTCAAGGTGAAAAAGTATAAACTGGTACAAAACATTCAACACGGACAGTCAACCATATTAGTTAAATCTTATTTAATCTATTATGAACTGACCTCATCTGTTTTGTATATTATGGAGAGAGACACCAAAAACAGCCTGATTCAAAGGAGATAGCACATAAGGAACAGGATTAAGCATTTAGCAGCACAAGACAATATTTTTGCCAATTTCATAAAATTCTGAATTATTTGAACCATTTGCCCTGCAAATTGAAGGCTATCACTAAATATTTCTTTGCATGAATCAAAAAGGCCATTAAAAATAATTTCAGCTGAGGGCAATTTGTTATGAAATGAAGGTCAAGCTCATTAGATCATTGTGGCAGGTATCCTAATAACATCCTGACAAAAATGAGCTAACATTATAAAAACTGTATAATTATTTTGTTTGAAATATTAGGTCATTGTTAAATGAGTGCTAAAATATATCTTATAGTGGAGGACATAAATTCTTCCCCTGAAAAATTGGCCTTCAAATGTCACAAGGGTTAGAGAGGGGCTGTGGACTCTGAACAAAGCCTGCCATTTCCATTTGGATGATGGCATTACCTTTTGCCTGATATAATCTGCTTCTTTTGTTGCTACACCTGTGTGGTGAGCTGTGATTGGCTGGCTGATGTTACCCAGAATACTGCATAGACACAATGAGAAACTAGAATGAGCTGGAGAGATGTTTTATTTTTCCTTGTAGCCAGTGAGGGAAAATGGCATTTGCCAACCGGAAAAAAACAAATATTGTTAGGGAGGAAGACACTTTTACAAACAGCTGAGCGTAGGGTGACCAGATGAGGGGAAGAAAATATCGGGACACATGGGGGGGCGGGGAGGTGCAGAACAACAACACCAAAAAGATGAGTCCTGTCAGCTGAGCAAAAAAAAAAAAAAAAAGCCGAGTCCAAAACTGACTTGTGGAAAAGGGCTTGATCTTGCAAGCTTGATTGTTCAAGATGCTGAACCTTCTAGCTGAATCCAGCAAAACACTTGAGGCATGTGAATGGTCCTGTTGACTTCAGTGGAACTACTCATGTAACTCAGTGCAACTTTAAGCACAAACTGAAGTGCTTTCCTGCTCAGCACCTTGCAGGACTGAGCCCAAAGTGCAAAGAGCACCAGGCAAACATCACTCTGTGCTTGGCTTATGACAGGATGGGTGAAACTTTACCAACTAGGGGAGATAAGGTGGGTGAGGTAATATCTTTTATTGAACCAACTTCTGTTGATGAGACAAGCATACACAAAGCTCTTCTTCAGCTCTGGGAAACTAACTCAGGCCTTGGCTACACTTGCAGATGTACAGCACTATGAGTTAAACCTGACTTCGTACAGCTGAGTAGGGAAAGCGCTGCAGTCTGTCCACACTGACAGCTGCCCAGTGCACTGTCGTGGCCACATTTGCAGCATTTACTGCGCCATTGGGAGTGGTGCATTATGGGCAGCTATCCCACAGAGCATCTCTTCCCATCCTGGCGCAGTGGGTTGTGGGAAGGGGACGTGGGTGCGGGGCATGCTGGATCCTGTCCCAATACCCCGTGATGCATCGCTTCGCATCCCAGAAATCCCTTTGTTTCCGTCCACCTTTGGCGCCATCTTTCAACGGTTTCTGTGCAGCGCAATCTGTCTGCAGGAAATGGAGCCCGAACTGCTGAGGCGTATGCTGACTTATCTCTCCAGCACGTCACTTTTGGCTGTCAAACTATTCCTTAAGATCCAAAGTGACAGTGAGAGTGAGGAGTCCGATGATGCTATCGAGCCGCGTAAGGGGTACGACACGAAATTGCTTGTGGCATTCACAGACATGCTCAGCACCGTGGAACGTCGCTTTTGGGCTCGGGAAACAAGCACCGAGTGGTGGGATCACATCGTCTGGGATGACGAGCAGTGGCTGCAGAAATTTCGTATGAAAAAAGCCACTTTCATGGGACTGTGTGAGGAGCTTGCCCCCACCCTGCGGCACAAGGACACGAGATTGAGAGCTGCCCTGCCAGTGGAGAAGCGGGTGGCTATTGCAATCTGGAAGCTGGCAACTCCAGACAGCTACTGGTCGGTCGCAAACCAGTTTGGAGTGGGAAAGTCGACCACTGGAATCGTGTTGATGCAAGTTTGCAGGGCCATTAATCACATCCTACTCAGAAGAACCGTGACTCTGGGTAACGTGCAGGACATAGTGGATGGCTTTGCACAAATGGGGTTCCCTAACTGTGGAGGGGCGATAGATAGGACGCACATTCCTATTCTGGCAGCACCCCACCTAGGATCCGAGTACGTTAATCGGAAGGGGTATTTCTCTATGGTTCTCCAGGCGCTTGTGGATCACCGTGGGCGTTTCATTGACATTAACACAGGCTGGCCTGGAAAGGTGCATGATGCACGCATCTTTCAGAACACTTGGCTGTTCAGGAAGATGCAGGCCGGGACTTTTTTCCCAGAGCGGAAGATCACGGTAGGGGAAGTTGAAATACCCATTGTGATCCTTGGAGACCCCGCTTACCCGTTAATGCCGTGGCTCATGAAACCCTACACAGGGAACCTTGACAGCAGCAAGGAACGGTTCAACTACAGGCTGAACTGGTGCTGAATGACTGTGGAGTGTGCCTTTGGCCGTTTAAAGGCCTACTGGTAATCTCTGTATGGGAAGTTGGACTTGGCCGAAAACAGCATCCCCGCGGTTATATCCGCGTGCTGTGCCCTCCATAATATTTGTGAAGGGAAGGGTGAAAGCTTCACTCAGGCATGGACCTCCGAGGTTCAACACCTGGAGGCTGAATTTGCACAGCCAGAGAGCAGGGCTATTACAGGGGCCCAGCCCGGGGCTGCAAGGATTAGGGATGCCTTGAGGAAGCAATCTGAGGCTGAAAACTAGCAGTGATATCTAGTGCCCTGCAGGGGAGTGAAGTGCAGTAGTTCCAATCTTTAGGAGTCAGTGTTTGCTAAGCAGACAAGCAGACTTGCAGTGCCTGTTTATTTCCTGGGCTAAGGAGTCTTTTACTTTATGCAATAATAAAGAATATTTTCAAAGCCAAAAAATCCATTTATTGAAAAGAAAAAAAAATTATTTATTGAAAAGAAACAAGGGGGTGGAGTGGGGAACGGTACAATCACAGATTCGTGTATGTCCTGTCTGGTGTGCTGTGCAGTGAGTGCTGCACTTCAGGATAGCTATACTGCATGGTGATGGGGGTTGAGTGCAGAGGGTAAGGGTCGTGGTTTTCAGGGCTGGGTGGTGAAGATACTGGTGTTAGAGGCAGCTGGTGGTGTGAAGAACACAGAAGTTGGGGAAAGTGGGTTGGAGGTGACAGTGGGGCACAACGGAAAGAGTTTTGGGACAAGGGCTGTAGGGGGGGTGGCGTTTGCGGTACTGCTCCTTCTGCATGGCTACAAGCTCCTGGATAGCGTCTGCTTGGCGCTCCAGGATGCTTATGAGCCAATCTGTGCTTTGCTGCCGGTGCGTTGCATTTTCCTGGCGGATCCTGCTTTCTCTCTCCCTCCAGTCCTGTGCTTTCTCATTCTCTTTAATAGATTGCCGCATCACTTCTTGCAGCATGTCTTCTTTGCTTTTTCGCGGTCTCTTCCTGAGTCTTTGCAGTCTCTGAGCAGGTGATAAGAGGGATGGCTGAGGTCTCAAGGTTGATGCAGCTGTATAGGCAAAATGCAACATTTAACATAGGCAGCATTGTTTATACCAGACAGAGTAATGATTTCCCCCGCACTTAAGGAGTAGAAAACACACGGGGTCTACACGACTGCATAATTTTCCCGTCCGAAACAGAGCACACATATCCCACGGGAGCCTCAAAATGGTGAGTAAGGGGGACTGATTGTTTCAGGGCTGCACTGTCCTCTGGGTTTCTGTGCCTTGGGGAGAGCCAACAGCTTCAGGGGGCACCTACACTGAACACTGGCCCAACATTTTCCACAGGAGTTCGTCCTGGACGGTATCTCGCTGCTGAGGGTGACCTGGGAAGCAAGGGAGGGTCTTCTACTACAATGCGGCCTCTGCCCTGGCCCATATGCAGCTTGCCTGTGTGCAACAATGGTCCCCCCGCCCCTTGCAGCACAGTGGCGCGGACACGTTAGCCTGGCAGGGACAAGGACCATGGTGGCTATCCCGATAAACCTGCGCAAGCGCATTGCACACGTTCTGGATGAGAGATTCGAGGAGATTACTGAGGCCGATTACCGCGATGTGATAAACCACATCAATGCACTATTCCGCATCTAGGCATGCATGCCTAACCCTCCTCTCCCAAAGAGCCCGCACCGAAAAAATTCCTTCCCAGAAAAAAAACCGCTTACCGGGAACCTGCTCTTCTGTTTGTCCTCCACCAAGTACTGGCCGCTGCGACTGGCTACCTTCCTCCTGGCTCGAGAAGAGCTCCTGGCTGCATGGCTCCAGGGATTCTGGTGTGTCTCCATCCGGCCCACCACCATCACTCCCATTTTCCTCCTCGTCCTCTTTCTCCTCCCCCCCCCCACCGGCTCTGAAGTGTCCATGGTGGTGCTCGGAGTGGAGGTGGGGTTAACCCCAAGTATCGCATCCAGCTCTTTGTAGAATCGGCAGGTCGCGGGGGGAGCACCCGCGCGGCTGTTTGCGTCGCGGGCTTTGCGGTAGGCACTCCGCAGCTCCTTCACTTTAATCCTGCACAGCAGGGCATTCCGGTCATAGCCCCTTTCCATCATGTCCTTTGATACCTTCCCGAAGGTATCGTAATTCCTAAGTCTGGAGCGCAGCTGGGACTGTACAGCTTCCTCCCCCCAAACACTCGCCATTACTCCATGCTGGGGCTCGCTTGGCGCGTGGAGGCATGGTCACCTGGAAAGATTCGCTGATAGCACTCCACGCCACGCCGGGTTGAGCAAACAGGAAGGGGATTTTTAAAATTCCCGGGGAATGTAAAGGGTTGGTCACATGGTTGGTTACCTGAGGCCAGGGCAGTAGAGTTTGAACTGATGACCAGAGTGGCTAGAACAGGCGTTGTGGGATATTGCCGAATACTTCTGGAGGCCAGTCACAGCGCATTGGGCAGCCACACTGGCACCGCAGCGCTGCAGTGGCAGCGCAATACACGCTATTCCTCTCGGGGACGTGGAGTACATGCAGCGCTGCAGCCACGGAGATACAGCGCTGCAAATGCCTTGCCAGTGTGGACGGGGAGTGAGTTACAGCGCTGGGGGCGGCTTTACAGTGCTGTAACTCGCAAGTGCAGCCAAGGCCTCAGAGTGTCACTGCTAAATGCAAGGTGGAACAGATTATTTAGCATAAGTAGCTGACATATATTTCAAGGGACCTTTCAAGATGATGTAGATGCCAGGTTTTGGAGTACCTTGCAGCTGCTACAGATGGTGCGGGGAGTGACTAGTACAGCTGCTTCTCAGAAATGAAAAGAGCCAAGTCTTTATTTGTAACTGTCTTTTCTTTAAGATTAATTGTTTTACAAACAAGTAATGAGCTAGAGTAAGTCGCAATGACAATGTTACTTAGGGATGGAAATGGTAAGAGTGCACTTGGGCTCCAGCCTATTTTATGTAATGAGCTAATGATATGATGAGAAAAGATCTCAATAGGACTTTAGTAAAAGAAAGATTCTAGGCATTAGGAGATCCTGGACCATTGGTTGCAAACTAAGAAGAAACAATGCATGAGGTTCTAATGAATAGGTTAGGCCCAGATCCTGCAAATACTTAGCCACATGCTTAACTTTACTCTTGATTAGTCGTATCAGAGCTATAGGCTAAACTGGGAAAATCTGAACTTTGATTCTCCACCAGTCCAGCTCTGAGTGGGACCAATGATGAAAGCTACAGTATAGCCAAGACACAGGTGTTTTTACTATCCTTGCATTTACTTGTCTTTGCACTTGTTTGGTATGTTCCTTTTATGATGTATTGTTGACAAATACAGTACAACTTTGGTTGATCAGAAGAATGTTCCCAGTACACAGTAATATAACTAACAACAGAATACAGTAGTGGGAGTTTATGTGCTCCACTTCAGAGAAAGCCTGCAGTGGCAGGCACTTTTTCCTTGCACTCCTTTTGCATGTTGTTTTTGTAGTTATGAAATAGGAACCCTGCAGCAGATCTTTGGCTTAAGATGTACATTTAATCAGGCTGTTTGTCCTTTCATCTCTAATAGACTGAAATGCAAGTGCTGGTGTAGACGGAAATTTTAAGAATGGTAGAACCTCATTATACAAATGTGGGATCTGCCGAAAGTAAAGGGAGCTGACAGGAAGGCACTAGCTAAGCCCATGTATAACTGTCTTTGCTTCTAACTGGATTCCTGTTGCTGTCAAGAATTTTTTTTGACGCAGAAGCTATATATATTTCCCAGGAAGAACTGGGAGCAGCTCTGAAAGGGCTTTTATTCTCTCATGTTCGATTCACAGTAACGTTCAGTGTACACGCTGGATCCTTTGCAGAAATAAAATCAATCCAGAAATCAGTTGCTCTGTCTTTGTTGATTTCTCTTCCGCAATCCATTCAAAACGCAAGTGCTAAAACCATCTTCCTTAGCCTAGTGACTTCACTCAGATACACCCCTCCTCTTTGCACACACTTTGAATCCTTCTTTTTTAGTGTCAAGTTTAAGGCCATGTCTACACTAGAGAGCTTACAGCAGCACAACTGTATGATGCCGCTGCACCACTGTAAAAGATCTCCTGTTTAGCCACTCTATGCCAACGAGGGAGCTCTTCTGTCAACATAATTAAACCAGCCGCAATGAGCGGTGGTAGCTATGTCAGTGGGAGAGCGTCTCCTGATGACATAGTGCTGTCCACACCAGTGCTTCTGTTGGTGAAACTTATGTTGCTTGGGTGGGGGAGGGGGCAACATAACACCCCAGAGCAACGTAAGTTATACCGACACAAGTGCTAGTGTAGACATAGCCTAAGCTTCTCAGCCTCACCTCTGAGCCTTTTCACTACTCTCTCCCTCCTGACTTATTTCTACTCTACTCTGCCAATGATACCAACCTTAATCACCACTTGACTACTTCTCTGCTTTGTCTTCACTACCAAAGAAAGGTGTATTTTTACAGCAGGATAATGAATGTATGTTAGCTGTCTCTCAGTAACATCCTAGTGGAGATAAGACAGTGTAGATTTACCATGAGGTACATGAGGTGAGGTCAGCCACAGGTGGGGAGATAGCTAGGTGATGTCCACACTATCTCACAGTAAAAATTACAGGTGCCTTGTCTCCACTAGGATTTTACAGCAAGATAGCTTTTTTTTGCACTCACAATAGCCTCTGAAGTGTCTCCCTGCATTCTTCCACATTGACACATGGAATAGCCTCTCCAAACTTGTATGGAAAAGCACTATCTTCTCCTCCATCAATTCCCTCCTAGCATGTCTACTGGGATGTCTACCAGCAAACTGCCAACTGATCATGGCTACAGAGCAAGTGGGGATTACTGATATTTACTTAGGCCTTGTCTATATCAGAGATTTGTAGTGGTACAAACGTTCCTTATTACAGCAAAAGTGCCTTGAGTCCAAACACAAACTATCTTACATCAGTGTATCTCTCCACTTAAACAGAATTAGTTAAATTGCTTTGCAATTGTAGCAACTATTTCTGTGGAGTTAAATTAGTTTAGTGGCAATGTGGACCCTGTTACAACGGCTGAGCATACCCCACTGGACAAACTCAGAGGATGGTACCTCTTCAGAGGCAGACTGAAGTCAATGGGAGGCATGATAGTGGAATTTGGCCATTATTTCATACATAGCATCCTTTACAGACAATGTAACCAGTAAATATTTTACACAGCATCAGGTATAAGCTAAAGAGTAGCGAGAGTTATAAAGGAGTATGTAAAGATAAGGCAGGGACTCACTGACAGGAAGAGAGACAGGAGTCAAAAAGAAGAAAGTAACCCTACCTTGTAAGCCCCTACTCTCCCATCCCCATCCCAAGGTCCTCTCACAATCCAAGAAAAGCTGGATGTTCTTGCTAAAATGATCAGCAGAGTAACTGCTAATAATGGTGACAATTAAAACAGTTATTAGGCTTAAGAGTTAACATCACATTTTGATTAATAGGAGCAGTTCACACCCTTGAGATACCATTTTAGACTAACTCAAGCTCTGTCTATGCTATAAACATGATCTCATTAGGAGAGCTAGTTACAACAACTATGTCTAACTCAGTAACAACACAGTTATAAGTTATAGTGTAGATGGGACCTAACCATGTCCTTGTAACCAGTCATAAGCTTTTAAATGAAAGCTCAAAAGCTGCAGAAACGAATGGGACCATCAGGGAAGTATCTGTGTGGGACACTACCACCTACTAATTAGCTTCAGGAGACACATTTCCAATAGATGAGCCAGCAGGAGCCTGAGGACAGTTGTAAGCAGGAGAGAGATGAGGCCAAGATTGGATGAGTGAGCAAACAGGAAAGGGACTGTCAAAGAGGTTACCAGATTGGAGAGAGCCTGTACAGAACTTTGAATATCAGGAGGGACAGTCCGAAGATTTCTCCCTTTTTCATAGCACTGAACAAGCTGAACAAACATCTGAAAAACAGATTAACTTGGCCAGAGAATCTAAAGCCAACACAGATCTATTCCTAGTTAAACAAAATTCCAGAGCAGTAAATGCAGTGTTAATATACTTCTGGGTAATCTGCCAGCAAATGTAATTTATTTTAACAAGAGTGCTCTGTTTCTGAATGGAATTATTTGTTACTTTGTTTTTGAATTATTGTATTGGTTTGGCCTTCAGCTATAGACAGTATTGTATTAATCAGATTGGCCTAACTATAGGCTTTTATCCTAATACTGTGGCTTTTGTGGTATTTCTCAGACCCAAAAGGATTGCCTACAAAATCCCAGCACCTATCACAGTGCCATGGCTGTTGGCACCAAAACCATATATTAGAATAAAAAGGGAACAGAAAGTCCTATTAGGTTACAAAGACAGATGTTGAATCCTGCCACTTCTTGAAGTCACTTAAAATTAGGGATAAATCATATATCTTTGCTTTCCTAATAGATTGAAAACACTGTAATTTTTTTTTCATATGGTAGAAAGAAACCAAATAGATGGGGGAGTTAATCAGTTAAGGGGATAACCTCAGCCTTTTTATTGTCTTTTGTAGTCAGATATGTTCCTTATTCTCTACAAATCACCTTTGGCTCTAAAATGGACCTCACATACAGTATTTGAAGGGTAATGTGAACTATTCCTCCCCCACTTATGTTATCTGAAATTCACAACTTGCAGATCCATCAAAGAGTGAGGAGCAGCAAAAACTTCATCTTGTAAGCATGGTGTGACTCCTGCAAGATAATTTAATACAAATGTAGGGCAATTAAATTATTGCAGGTTCTAACCTGTGCTCCCACAAGTTGTTAAATAAGGTGGGTAGGGCTCAAACCGGTGAGAGGGTTTTTTTTCTCTAGAAAACATCAAAGAATATCTGAAATCATCATGTCCCAGATACTTACAACTGAAGGCCCCAATATAAAACACCAACAAAAGTGGACACCGGCTTTTAGCGAGAGCTGATCCTGAAAGACAACTGATCACTAGAAATTGTGACTGGGAAAACTAAATTCCACTCTATGTGCCTGACATCTGAAATAATTCCTAAGTGCTTGGTGTGTTTATGACGCCAAGCCCTCAGATTCTCATGAACTTCCCCAAATCCTGCAAAATTAAAACCTTTTTGAATTGTTTAATCTGTCTCCTCAGCAGTTGAAGAGTCTAGTTATTTTGTTTACATGATTAAAATGGATTAAATAGTATGAACAGTTAACTACATCACATTTATGTGACCCCATAAAAAGTCAAGTAGAAAATAATTAATCTTTGGTTTGATTAATGCACTACTGCAGGTTCAAATTATCCTCTGACTCAGAAATTAGATTGCCATTTTGTTGTCTCCATCTTTTTCCAGCCACACAAATGAGTTCAACAGATGTGAGGATAGCATTGTGTAGTCTCAAAATGGCTTTGGGAACTAGAGTGTGAAATGTCTGTAGATTTGAACATCATTTTTTCCTTAGATGATAATCCAGATACCTGTTAGAGGTAACAGATCCTTCTAATTTACTACCCACACACTTTTACAAGTTTATCCTGGAAGCCCCATATCATGGTCCCCATCCTTTCATATGCGGAGAACTGCAGCAACTCTCTTCAAAGCCCCACAATGGCCCCTTAATCAGCGAGAGGAGTCATAATTGATGTGAGGGGCTGTATTCTCCTATGCCAAGCTCCAGTTATAGCACTTCAGCCCCACCCAACCTCTACTAGTCTGGAAGGCATGAAACTAGGAACCCAAACCTCCAAGTGGCAGAGCAGTACTATATTATTATTATTATTTATTATAATCATATTAGCCACTATAGGGACCCACTCTGCTAGGCATACCCATAGTAAGCAATGGTCCCTGAGTTAAAGAGTTGACAGTCTAAATAAACCAGACAAGAGTGCAGGAAGTATTACTATCTCTGCTTACGGACCATGCTTAGGGCTTGTCTACACTGGGAACTTATTCTGAAATAAGGTGAGAATTGAAAGTGTTATAGCTATTCTGGAATAACTCACCATATGGACCCTTTATTTCAGAATAAGAGTGTTCTAGTCAATTTTCCCATGGAGTCAGATGCCCATTACAGTAGTATCTGAGGCCCAGATCCACAAAAGGACTTAGATGCTGTTACATTCAGCATTGCCAGATGTAGAATATCACAGGAACAGCTCTACAATTCACAAAGTCTGAGTAAGGCACTTAGGCACCTACACAATGAATGGGGAGCGATAGGTGCTTTAGAATGAGATCTACAGAGGTGCATATCTCTGCTTGTGATTCACAAACTGGAGGAAAATAGGCATTCAGATGCTTAAGTTGCGTGTAGGGCCTCAGCTAATAGGCATTCTTAGAGGCTGTCTACTGGATTGGGCCCCTTAGGTGTGGTCACACAGAACAGCTGGGGAAAGAGGAAGAGGACCTCCCTTATAAATTATAACCTTTAGCCTCACGGTTAGCATACTCATCCAACATGTAGAAGGCTACTGGTTCAAGTCCTCCCTGCCTGATGGGAAGGGATTTGAATAGGGATCTGACACCTCTCAAGTATGTGCCCTAACCACTAGGCTATACAGCCATTCTAATCTTTTTTACTAGCCTAATTAATACTTATTTAATTAAAGTGGAACAACTTCAACAGAAGAGATTGAGGGAGCTGCTGTACATCAGCACATTCCATAGGCTAGTGGTAAAAGCACGTGTGAGCAGTTGTAGATCACTGTTCAAATACCTTCTCCTGAGGGGCATGCGCTGGAATTTAAATTTGACCGCTTTTGGAGGGGTGCGTTATACCATATCAACACATGCATATACATCATATGCAAGGAAATAACAGTACACACACCATTTCAGTGAAAATACATGCACCATGGAGCCATCTGAATAAATGTATTCACAAGTACTTGGCTGCGGCAGTGTCATAGAGCTCCTCTGGCCCCAGGGCTGCAGTGGGGACAGGGCCGGCTCCAGGCACCAGGCAACCAAGCACATGCTTGGGGCGGCACCTGGTAAGGGGCGGCCAATCTTGGGGTGGCGGGGGGCAGTGCGGCGCAGCATTCCGCGGGGGGCGGGGGGCGCTCCGGCGGCTCGGCGTGCGGTGGGGCGGCGCTCGGGGAGGGTTCCGGGGGACAATGAGGGACAAGGTCCCTCCTCCTGCAATATGTAGATGACTTGTTAATTGCCGCTGTGGGTCTAATCCCTTGCCTTAAAGCCACTGTGAGCCTCCTAAACTTTGCTGGACTCCGAGGATATCGGGTAGCACAGAGTAAGGCTCAGATTGCCCTCACAGAAGTACAATACTTAGGGCTTCACATAAGGCAGGGAGAGCGCCAGCTTTCAAACGAAAGAAAGGAAGTTATCTGCCAAATTCCTATCCCAAGCAATCGTAAACGGCTCAGGGTGTTTCTGGGCATGGCAGGCTTCTGCAGAATATGGATCCCAGAGTTTTGACTGTGGGCTAAACCCTTGTACGAATGCATTAAGGGAGTGGATCACGACCCCTTTCACTGGTCCTCAGAAGCCGACAAGGCATTTAAGGCTTTAAAAAGGAAAGCTATTGGACACCAGAGGTTGTACCAAGTGGAATCCTCAAAAGTGGGTGTGCTCGCCCTGGTTTGTTGCTTCAAAGCTCTGTATAGAAGTTATTTTACTGGAAGTGTTTATAATGGCAATGTGTATGTGTTCATTGTTGGGAAAAGGTGTATGAGTGAAAAGTGGAAGTTTCCTTTGTAGGTTAAAAGAAGCCAAGAAAGGGAGAAGGAAAAAGAACAGAACGAGTTAACTGGAAAATATAGCTAGCAAGCTCAGTCCAAAGATAAGATGCTGGCCCCATCCAAGGACATTGTTCACAGCTAAGACTTGGCTGACAACCAAGAAAAGGGGGGCCTGAATGTGCCCAAGCAACTATGAGATCTGCAAAATACTGCCAGGCATTAATGAAATGTGTTAGGTTTCTTTTCTCACAGATAAAAGAAGTGCTAACCAAAGACCGTAGCAGCCCTGGGTCTGCTGGACCTCACTAAGCCGCTCCAACTGTATGTGCATGGAAGGAAAGGGGTAGCCCTGGGAGTGCTTACTCAGTTATTGGGCACCTGGAAACATCCCGTGGCATATTTCTCTAAACAACTGGATCAAGTTGCCAAAGGGTGGCCAGCATGTTTACAGGCGGTCGCAGCAACTGTCCTAGTGCTTGGGGAAGCCAAGAAACTGACACTGGGGGGAATTGTGCAAGTGTATACTCCCCACATGGTCCAAGCCCTGCTGGATACTAAGGGTGGTCTCTGGCTTACACAGGCTCGGGTAGCTCGGTATCAGGCTAAACTGTTAGAAAATCCTGAAGTTACCCTACAGACCTGTCCCTCCCTTAACCCAGCCACCTTGTTACCGGAGACAGAGGAGCAGGAACACGACTGTTTGGAGGTCATAGATGCCCAATACTCCAGCTGCCCGGACTTAAAAGATCAGCCGCTCCCTAATGCAGACTGTGAGTGGTACACCGACGGCAGTGGTACTGTTACAAACGGACAAAGGAGGGATGGCTCCACTCCATGGAAGGAAAAATCCTCCTACCGAAGAATCTAATATGGCTAGTGCTACAGAAACTACATCAGACCACCCTCGCTGGCAGAGAGGCTTCCCTACGGTGGCCTGATGCTTTGCCCCTTGTTTTGCTCCGAGTTCGCGCTCTCCCTAAGGGCAGATTAGGACTCAGTCCCTTCGAGATTATGTTTGGAAGGGCATGGCCTATGAACGGTACACCGGTTCTGGCAGGGGAGTGGGAAATGGGGTGTGGCTTTTTATCTCAGTATATGTGCTCTCTGTCTGCTGTTCTCTCTGTTCTCTCCACAGGTATACCAGCGATTTGCAGCCACTCCCGCTGGATGCCCCTGTCCACTCCCTGCAACCTGGTGACTCCGTTCTCGTTCGGACCTGGAAGGACGAGCGTCTCCAAGAGAAGTGGAAGGGACCCCACACCGTCCTGCTCGTCTCCCACACAGCAGCAAAGGTCGAGGGACACAAGAACTGGATTCATCACTCCCGTCTGAAGGCAGTGCCCGCTCCTGAACGCTGGACCGTCCAGCCTACGGAAAAGGACTACCAGCAACGATCTGTGACTTAAACTGTTATTCAAAAGACAATAAGGTCTACTGGGAATGCCCTGTGATCTCTTTGGACAGTCGCAGCGCACTCCCTGCTAAAACTCTGATCATTGGTTGTGTATATTCTCACAGGGCTGGCCTAACCTGGTGGCCTGGTCCCTTTTGTTTTTAGTCTGCCTGCTATTGGTAATTGTTATTTTGTGAGTATTTGGGGAACTGTAATTGTTAAACCCCAGGGTCACCTGCCCCAAAATGGAATCAGGTCCAGGGTCTGCCACTGTGTTACTCTTTGCCATAGGGGCATTCCTCTCATTGACTCCCGTTTCCCCCACAGGCTTTCGAGCAGTGGAAGGCCCAGGAAAGGGAACCCACAGTTTTCGATTCCCTTTGGAGTTGGTTGCCCGACCTAGGAGGACTGGGAGATGGCCTTGTGCGTCTCCTCCTCACAGGTGTGGTACTATGCCTGGTCACTCTCCTCCTGATTGCTTGTTTTAAGATGCTCCTCCATAGGCTTTGTGCCCCCCGTTCCCCAAAAATCCTGGCATACCCTCTCGTTAAGAACCCCAGCTCCATGGCACTCAATCGTATCTTGTCCACAGAATATAAGAAAACTCAGCCAAAAGCTTGTTGAGTATTCTCAAAGGAGTGAGTTGTTGGTGTCACTAGGCATCACCCTAGGTAACTCGGGAGGTTGGAAGACCTGAGAGTCGATGAAGCCCCCCCGCTCTAGGCCAAAGTGAATCAAAGCCCCTGCATGTTAAACTTTACTAACCTCACAGGCCAGCAGCTGGGAAGCAGTAGTGATAAGGGAAACCTACATGCTTCTAGCTAAAGGACAAGATTACTTGCAGAAAAAAACAGTGAGAACAAGCTGCATAGCCAAGGTTGTGTAATGTAGCCAGAGGGAGAAAGGGGGAGAGGTGAGAATGGAGGAGGGGGGTGAGAAAGGATGGGGGAAGAAGGGAAAGGCTTAGTTACAAACTGTATAAAAGACAAAGGCTGCTTATGTTGGTGTGCTTGATTTGAGACGTGCCTGTCTCCTTGCACCACTTTGAGATCTCAAATAAACTTTGATTGCTTCTCCACCCTGGTGTGTTTATTGGCATGACGCACACTGGGCAACGGACCCCGCTGTTGCTGTCCTCGGGCACTCTGTGCCGGCAACAAGCTGACTCATTATTTTTGAACATCTGTGATTGGCAATGCTGCATATCCCAGGCTAACACCATAACAACTGGTCCACCCTCTCTCTACCTAAATCCTGAATCCCACTCCCATGCCTTAACCTCAAAACCACCTTGAAATTCTCCCGTGCCGCGAGTTCCCACAATACTTAGTTTTCCTTAAAGCCTTCTCTCCTGGTGTCAGGGGATTATGGGAGAAACTTCACTTTAACCAAAGGCATTTTCTACTCCTCCTGGGTGTGGAGAAAAGCTTTAAACCGTGACCTGGGTGTGTCCTAAAGGTGCAGAACCTAGAAGCCAAATAAAATAATCCAAACTTATTTTTTAAACTGCATGATTTTGAAGCTAACCTCATGATTTTAGAGACCAGACTTGGGCTTATTGCCTGCACTGAGTTGGTGATACAGGGCCCCTTGTCCTGCCTGCTGCTCCTGGGCAAGCACCCAGTGCAGAGCTGCGCTCAACCAGCTGCCCTGTCCTCGCCCACCCTGACTGCTCCTTTGTGTCACATCACATTCCCCCGGCCATTCTTGGACACCCCTGACTCAGGGCCTTTCATGGGTGTCATGTCACAGGCCAGGCCCCACCGCCGGGTGTATGGGCGTACGATAAGGATGGGTGTGTGTTTGACCGACAAGGTCTTTCATTCCTTACATACATACCTTGCCCCTCACAGGGTTGCGGCTCCCTTAAGAGCAGAAGGGGGCGCCATCTTAGGTACCTCCCCCATCATGTGACAAAGGCAGCCGCCATCTTAGGCTCCTTGCTTGTCCCTTCCCGGATCACGTGAGGCAGGCGGCCAGCTGGCGGCGGCGGCGCGGAGAGGGGCAGCAGCGGATGGGAGCTGGAGCCGGAGCCATGGGGCAGTGCGGGATCACCTCCTCCAAAACCGTCCTAGTCTTCCTCAACCTCATCTTCTGGGTGAGCCGGGGGGTCCGTGGGGGCTGCGGGCCCGGGCTGTCGCTCTCTCCCTCTGCGAGGGGCTCGGTGCTTGCAGCGGGGCCGGGAGGTTCTTGACTTGCTCCCGTCAGTCTCAGACCCCCCTCCTCGGATTGCGGGGGGCTCAGCTCCGGGCCGGGTAGAGCCTTCCCCCCGGCGGGCAGGAGACGGGTCTAGCGCTGGGGCCTCGTGTAGCTGGGTGGGGGGGCTGCCGCCCTGAGCTGGGGTGTCTAGTCGGACGCGGGCTTGGGAGCCCCAGCGCCGTACCCCCATCGGGGCTGTGCCTTGTTGAGGCCGCGGGGAGCTGCCTGAAGGATGATTAATGCTGGTGATTGACCGGGCTATGTCACTACTCACACCTCCTTCCAGCAGATAAACCCCCAGATCTTCCCACAGAGGGGAGAGGCTGAAAACACTCCCATCTTCTGCTTTTTAAATACGACATGTCAATTACCAGATACCTTTCCAATCTTGGGCCACAAAGATTCAGTAAATGCAATTTAATGTGATAGGCTGCAGGGTGATAGGCACCTTAGAAGTACTCTAAGAGGTTTCCAAATAACCATACTCGACTTGAGCCTGGTTATGAAGTTCTAGTTTTTTAGATCTCTGCTGAATTCATTCACCTTTCTCAGTGCTGTTTGTGGTCATCTAGTTACTAGCCAGATGGCTAGAAATTATATATCCCAAATGTATGGTTGGGGTGAGGTGGGCACACACATTTCTTTAGAAGCCTTTTAATGTGATAAACAAAATAGTAATGTGCCCTTGCATTATAGTCTCAGTATAACTAATCATAGACTTTTTTAATTTCCTGCAATAACTGCAGTCCTTTACTCTTCCCCTGAATGTTAACTCTGCTGTAGCTAAAAACCATGCAGGCAGAAAGACAAAAGCTTTTCTGGGTTAGTAGAACAGTAGATCTTTGTAAGCCATGTTTTTAAATGTGGGCAGATAGGCTATATTGTTAACATAAAACCCAGTGTCATTTGGGCTATATCAGTATAACATAGCTTAAGTAAAGGAAACGCGATTTACAAATGATATGGTGGTGTGTTTAAAGTGCACCCTTTCCAAATTGATGGATTGGAACTGGGATTACAGTAATGCAAGATTGTTGTCCCAGCTGTTCAAAAATCTCAGGCTTTGGAAGGGATAGTGGGTAATAGAATATTAGAACAGAAATAACATTGATATAAATAGTTTAACTCTTCAAAATGAGGTTGGTACTAAATCTAATATCCCCATGTTCCATGGTGTGTGTTTTGGTCTTAAATGTTTAAGAAGAAATTTCTCACTAAATATATATTTTAGTGACCCATGGCGGTACTGCAAAATCTGTATATATGTGCTGCCTCCTGTCCCACCATTTCTGACTGGATTTGCTTACTCTGAGATGACTCATACATTTGAGATTTGTTTTGATTTTTCTTGCATTTGAAGAAGTGAGGTTCTTACCCACGAAAGCTTATGCTCCCAATACTTCTGTTACTCTCAAAGGTGCCACTGGACCCTCTGTTGCTTTTTACAGATTCAGACTAACACGGCTACCCCTCTGATACTTTGATTTTTAAATTAGTGATGCATGTGCCATTTAGCCACAATAGCCTCTATAATATCACTATTCATTTGGAGCACAGTGCATTGTTGGGTGTGGCTTTTAAAGGTAGGTTTGTGTTCTGTATTATGCTAAATATACTGTAGCTTAAACTAAATATTCATCCTGTGAAATTGGTTATATGTTGGTTGTAACTAGCCATGTAATTGTTTTGTAACTGGTGTATTTTTAGAGAGTTTAAAATAGATTGTTCTTGGTTAATTATATCAATTGGATTAGCTGTAGATGACCACAAACTCAAATTTGTTAGTCTCTAAGGTGCCACAAGTACTCCTGTTCTTTTAAACTCAGTTCTGTTCAATCATATGACTGCTTATCGTAGATTTAGTGATAATGTCTTCCTATGTTATGAACTTAAGTGAGAATTTTTTTGCACTTACAGCCTCCAAATATATAATTGTATGGTGACTCATTTGTGTAGTGACTGTTCAAGTTAAACAGTGGTTGGACAGCTGATTACTGTCATGGGAATGGTTCAGTGTAGGGTTATGAGGTTACTGATTTACAATAATGCTATTACCTTGGTTTATTGAGAGAAATTTGAGCATGAATCATTTAAAACATAGTGAAATAGTTTCTAGGACCATATGAAAATGTCTAATGTTTTTTTAATGGGTTTGTGCTCCCAAAAGTTGGAAATATTGTTTTTTGGCTGGGAGGGCATTCAGGGCAGTTCTGCTAATATGATCAATTGATGCTGAGCTGCCTGGAGAAGAGGGTAGATATGACAGAATTCTGAATTCAGCTGGCTTGTATTCTGATTTTGTTTTCACAATTTGTGGCATCAGAATGGGAAACTGCAGAATACCTACCTTTGCAAACATCAATTCTGGGATTAAAAATCTGGATCTTCAATTATAAATGCTAGAAGAGAAGGAAAAAGTTCAGCTTTTGTTCCATCATCTACATATTACTTGTTGCTTCCTGCTCTGGTCTCAACATATGGCATTAATATTTGGGGTCAGCTTTGTTGGTTAAGTAACATGTTCCATATTATCTCAGCCATCTTTGATTTTTCATCTGTGTAGTTCCAGTTCTGTTAATTAGATCCTTCAGACTTCCACTAAGACTTTGGCAATAGATTACAGCCTGTAATCTGTCAAATAGCTCTAAAATCTCCTGTGATTGCTTTTATAAATTTAGACCATCTGAGTCTCTTATGTAAAATATTGTTTGATCAGTTTTCCCTGTGGTCCATTCTCAATACAAATACAACAAACTGCTGTTGGGTGTCAGTGTAGAACTCTCAGGAGGATTGTGTCTACCAACTTTCACCAGGGAGACTGGGTCATAAATTCTCCTTTCTATCAATCAACAGATGCATGGTAGTTGAGGAAGAATTTGAACTTCCATTATGTGTTAACTCTTTCTAAGTACAGTTTAAATAGTGTGCTTGAATGCCCCTGAGTTTGTTTGCAGATGTTTAGAATGATTGCACCTGAGAAGCTCTCACTTTTTACTTTTGTTGTCTGAAGACTTCTTTGTACTTGTCTCTACAATCTTGTGTCACATCTTCAACTTGGATTTATATCAACTTGGTTCTGTGGCTTTGGTTTTTTAGTTGTTGGGCCATTTCTCATGTTCTGTATTATGCTAAATATACTCATGTTCAAACAGCTATCTGGTGTTTAATGCCAATGCTCATTCTTTCATTTTTTTTTCTCCCCTTTAAAACTTCCTCTTTCTTCATCTATAGCATCTGGTATTGGGCCTATGAGTTTTAATCTATCTAGGGCAGTATATCCAGGGCAAAGTTCACTTAATGTTTTTTCCCTGATTGTTTTATGCTGCATTGAAGATAATGCTTTCTTAAAAGAAACTTGCAACTTTTTTTCCAAATTCAAGTCTTGGTCTTTCAGTGTTAGTGGCTGATCAGTAGTTGATCTCTGCTCTTTGGGGGCAATAGAGACTTTGTGAATTAAGCCAATCTTGAAGAGCTGTTGTAAGGCCTGGAACAGGGACTTAAAGTATCATGTTTAGATGTTTAAGACAGATAACATTGAGAATATCTTATTTTCAGTATCCCCAAACTGTCCATGTTTTGTTCTTCCATTTAATTAGACAGTTTCGTTTAATTTTGAGGAAACGGATCATGTACTACTTTGAGATGAGCATGAATCTTTTGTATCTTGCTATAACTCTTGACAAGGTTTACTTTAGTATTATTTTCACTGCTTCAGTTTATTCCATTTCTTGTTTCTACCACTTATGTCAGTTATGCTAGCATTTCTAAGAACAGATCAGCATTTCTGTTACTTTTAGTAGAATAAGAAAGTCACCTACTGAACACTAACAATGAAGACTGAAAAATAAGATGGGCTATTCATTTTCATGATGCCCTAGGCCTATGTTATCAAATCCCCTGCATCTTTCACGTTTTCCTAGAATCTAACATATCAAGCCTGCTAACAGGTAACTGCTCCAGCCACTTCTAGTTCTTCATCCAGTAACTTAATTTCACCCACAAGGCTGCCTTTGTCTCCACTCACCAATGGCTATACCCGTTCCTCCTCCCCATTAAGCTTCTAGGCACTTCTGTTACTTTCTTACTGTTTGCTAGTACGCATTGTAAGAACTTTACTGTGCTTTTATTAACATTTCATAGAATATCTATCAACAAAAATGGTTCAGTCTCTCCTGGAAGCCTGCAATCCCCACTCCCCCATTATTAGGGTTCTTCATTCATTTTATCCTGATGATACCTCTAAACCTATATTCCCTTATTTTTTCATAGAAGGTTGCCACTGAGGCAAGTTTTTAGCAATTGGAGATAGGTGAGCTGGTATGCACTGACACATGTATTTGTACTGCTGTCATACAGCCAGCTTGATGTATCGTTATCACTGGCCTTCATGCTCCTTTCCAGGCCTCTAGCGCAGAACTTCCATGATATGCCTGAGCTTCATGGCATGGAGAACAAGAATTCAGAAGTGGCTCTTGAATTGGTATACTGTAGACAAATGCCTTAAGTCAGGGGTTCTCAAACTGGGGGTCAGGACCGCTCAGGGGGTCATGAATTTATTACAGGGGGGTCACAACCTGTCAGCCTCTACCGCAAACCCCGCTTTGCCTCCAGGATTTATAATGGTGTTACACTTTTTTATATATATTTATTTAATTTATAAGGGGGAGGGGTCACACTCAGAGGCTTGCTATGTGACAGGGGTCACCAGTACAAAAGTTTGAGAACCACTGAATTAAGTTAAAGCTAGGGTATTGAAACAAACCAGCATGATGACTTCATCTTAATATGAAATGGTATATTTTAGCTGCCAATTATAACATTTATATTTTAGATAATTTATATGAGGCATTTTTAAAAAATTAAAGGGAACATTATCAGGAAATATCAGTTACAACTTGATCCTCTCAGAAGGGTCAGCCCCCGATAAATAGATATTGAACTGCTCTACCCATTATTAATGTTTCCTTGCCAGAGATTAATCCTGGCACAAACATGAATAATGAAAGAAGAAAGCCTTACATTATAAAGCTATATCTTACTGATGTTGCACAAGACAATCTTGTGCTATCAAAGGACTGCACGTTCTTTTTAAAAGCTAGATTAGCAATATCTAAATCTTAGACATGGCAGATATTTATGAAGACACACTGTGAAGGAATTTAGCTTTTGATAGTACAGATAAACTAACATCTGAAGTTAGAAGAGCATCCACCAAACTTTGAAAGAAACAATAGGAAATCACTAGTAAATATTTCTGGAGAATTTTAAACATAATTACAGTGGAATAAAGAGATGCTAAAATCTCATTAAAGTTTAAGATAGGACTTAGTAAATGGTACACTCATAAGCATGACTTAATGAATGGGATAGATTCTGGAACTAACTAAGGACACAATAGGGGAACATGCCAAGTTGTAGTTTTAAGGACTGTTGCTATACTGCCTCACAGGAATTGCATCACTGTTAGCGAGACAAGATGCCTTTTACTAAAAAGGCGAAACAAAATCAGGTATATGATTCAAGACACCCATTGCATGGATGCTTTCCTTTACTCAGTAATCTGAAGTCCAGAAACAGCTTTGCCTCTATCCCAAAATACCACTGGGGAAGGCTACACAGTAATAAAATTGCAGGAAATGCTGCTGACTTTGGAGAATCTGGTTCCTTCAGAACAACTCCCTCCAGGCATTGACTTCAATCCAAAACACTGGTGTACTCTAAATAGAGCAAGAGTTGGTATGGCAAAGATTAGTGACAGTATGACCACGTGGAAGCTGAGGAATGACCCCAAATGAGAATGTGGAGAATTCAGGCAAATATTTGAACACTGCCTGATGCAGTGCCCTCTGTCAATGTCCTATATGTATTTCTGAGGAACTGATAATGTGTGTGGTTTTTTTGGTGGCTTTTTTTTTTTCTTCACCTATCCAAGTAAACCTTAAACTCCACATCATTGGTCATCTGAGTAGGTCAGGAAATGGATAAGATACGTAAGACTACCTATAAATGGAAATATTTCAGGATAGACGGATATGTTCATACAGAGGAAAATATTTTGAGAATAGCCATTTTTATCTATTAAACAGTATTTGCTGTTTATAATAGTAATATATTTCTAATGGGGGGGGGGGGAGAGAACAAGTTTCCTGGGGGTAAAAATCTGGACAAGAGATTATGTATGTTGTTGACTCCTGATATACTGGGAGCTTAGGCAGATAAGTGGCTTATGTAAATCAATGACAAATGGGGTCAGGGCAAAAAAACAAGGAAGGGGTATGTATCTTCTAACGTGCAAGCATTTAGGACATTGAAACATGCTACCTAATTCTTGTTTGGAGGTCTCCAGCATACCACGTGAATCCAGTTTTCAATGAGGAAAGGAGACTAATCTTAAGGAAAATGGGAACTTCATGCTGCTCAGTCAGTTTCTAGTAGCACTTCATTCCTTTTTCCTTTTTCTTCAGTTGTCGTGTACCTTCTTCACATGTCTGTAGAAGTAGAACAATCTCTGCATCTGTTCTTTCACTGTGACAACTCTGCTGCAGTAGTGGCAAAAGTAATTTTTAAAAATTTAGTATTACATGATCTTGGGCCATGTCGACACTTGCAAGCTTACAGTGGCACAGCTCTACCAATACAGCTGTGCTGCTGTAAGATGGCTTGTGTAGCTGCTCTATGCTGATGGGAGAGCTCTCTCCCATTGACATGATATCAGATAAATGAGGGGCGGTAGCTATGTTTGTGGGAGAACGTCCCCAACCGATGCAATGCTGTGCATACGAGCGCTTATGCCAGCAAAACTTTTATGTTGCTCGTGGCGAGGGTTCATACCCCTGAGTGACATAAATTTTGCTGGCATACAGGGTAGTGTAGACATGGCCTTAGTTTCAAATGAATGGTGCTGTTAAAAAGCTTTATTGAGAAAGTAGTCATTTAGCTTAATTTTGTGTGAATACAGGGTGGATAAAAATATTTTTTTTATTTGAATCAGATTTTTTTTGATAAAATGCTTGTTGAGGGAAAAACCTATCTAAAGATAGTTTTAGTTAAGATACATTATATCTCAAAGATATGTCATCATGGAATAGGGATTATAAATTCTAATTCTGTAGTATGAGACAATATATTCATGTAATGTTTAAGAAAAGTTTTGTAAACAAGTTCCAATTGGATTAGGGACCCAATCTTATGGGGCTCCAGGGGCTTCTGTATAGATTATTTAGGTTAATCTTTCTATCTGCCCAATGAGACTCAGTGCTCAGTCTAGAAGATACCATCAGAGATGCTTAGTTTTGCAGTTCTCAAACTTTGGATGTGTGTCTCCAGAGATAACATGCTTGTTAACAGCAAAAATGTCTTTAAATAAATAAATATACAGAGGTGAGAAATAGTTAAATTAAACAATTTAAATGTCTGGTGGTGGTCTCCTCCTAATCCAGCATGGCAAGAAAATCCTCCAAATCTTAATGATTAACCTGTTGAATTGGAGATAGTTCTCCTCCCAGTGACTTCATAAATATCTGCTTCAATTACCTTTGATAAATGAAATGACCAAACAATTATTCATTTTCTGATATAGCTGTAAAACTAATCTGAAAAGTTTTCAAAATAAATCACTTAAATGTATAGGGTGTACCTTCTAAAAATGAAACCTACATCTGTCTCGAAGTTGTGAAGAATATGTATTAAGCTTCTAACAACCAACAAGAATGCACTTGTATATAGAAATCCACAATTAAATCGGGTCTTCCTGACTAGTGATTTAAATCAAATCCACCCTGCGTGAATATCACTTTTAGGTGGAAAAAATCAGAGGCTTTGCAGAACAGCTCTCTTGAACACCCAGCTCAGAAGAGTTAAAATTATATCGTGATATTAAATCATATGAAATAGTTCTAATACCACAGAAGAAGCTGGGACACGTAGAATACAGTGCAAAGTCTTGTACACTTTCCTTAAAAGGAGAATATTAAGAAAAGAAGGTCTGAGCAAAAACTAATACATTAAGGGATTTAATGAAAAGTGAGCTAAACAAGGGAAGGTTCAGCTGTGGCTAAACTTATAAACTAGCTGGCTTGAAGTCTCCTTCTGTGATGGTAGCTGGAGAATTGTCTCCATATCTCTTCGGAAGTTAAAATGAGAATTAATTCTCAAGTGTCATTTAGTGAGCATAGATGAGCCACTGGGCTACCAGTGGGAATCATTCAACTGAAATCCCGCGCTTCGACCACTTGTCATCTCTTGGGGTACATCCAGACTACCCGCCGAATCGGCAGGTAGCGATCGATCCCTGCATGCGCTCTCGTCGACTCCGGAATTCCACCAGGGTGAGTGGCAGTAGCGGAGTCGATGGGGGAGCCATGGCTGTCAATCCCGTGCTGTGAGGACGGGAGGTAAGTCGAAATAAGATACTTCAACTTCAGCTATGCTAGTCCCATAGCTGAAGTTGCGTATCTTACATCATCGACCCCTCTTCTCTTCTCTTCTCCCCTCTCTCCCCCCCTGCCCCGCCTCCTAGTGTAGACCAGGCCTTGGTGTGAAAGTGGCTTAATTTCTGCTGTGGAAGTGAAGATCAGCAGGGTACTTTTGGTGGGAGGAGGGAGTCATTTTCTGGGAGTGTGTGTAAAAAATATATACTAAACTATGTTTAAACTTTTTAAAAAACTGATTATTTTTAAAGCTGCCCTCTTGAAACTGATATGGCATGTTTGAATTATTTCATTTGTTTTATTTTGAGACAGATTTTCAGGCAGCAAATGTAGGCCCCAATCCTGGGAAGACCCACATGCTCTACTTTAAACCCACTAGTAGTCCCACTGAACTCCATTAAATAGTCGTGTGCTTTAAGCTGTTGCAAGATTGGGGCCTTAAATGTTTCCAACTCCTGATTGTTCCTACTATATTTGTTGTCATAGGTGTGTTTTTTTTTTTTGTTTTTTTTTTAAATGGAGCTTCTAGCCAGTAGCAGCAAAAACAAGTTGGAAAGCTAAATGTGGTATCACTGAATAGTGTATGAAGTTTGAAATATTTTATCCAGCAAAGGAACACTTTACTTCATGGAAGAATCTTCATTGTTCTTGTGCAGTGCAAGGAATCTGGAAACAATAGAGGAAAGGTCAAGTTACAAAGCACTCTCTCTCCATGATCCCATGCATACAGAAAGAATGGGTGTGATAGGACTCTCTCTGTATATTTGAAACTTTCAGGCCAATGGTCCACTACCTCTTGTAATAAGAGAGATTTTGTATATATAATACCAAGTGCAAACGAATCTTAGCTCAGCCTTTTGCTTACGTGGTGAAAGTAATGTAATCTTTGTTCTGAAGTGCTGTGTTTACAGCAGCTACAGTTAAAGTTAATTTGGCATGTATACTTGTGTTACGTTGCTTTTAGTTTTAAAACAGTCTAAAAATCATTAGGATTATTACTACCTTCTTATTATACAGAAACAATTCTTTCTGCTTATTCAAACTGAGTGTAAGATCTGACAGCCACTCTAACAGTCTTTCAAAGTATACAGGTTATGAAGGATTGTTAGGCTGTGAGATCTTACACTGAAACAGTTTGTTCAGAAGAGCTTTCAAATAAGCATCAACACCTTAGTATGTACCAAAGGTAGAAACAAGAGGAATATCTTAATCCCCATAGGATTTATTAACTCTTGCGTCTAGCGACCATGTAAAGCCAGATCAGACCCTGAAAAAATGACTGATCTAAAGAACTCAGTATGGTTTACTTAGCTTCTCCAAGTAACCCAATACCCCAAAGAGTCATTCACAAGGTAGCCTGTGCAATTCTAGAGAAATTTGTTGGTATTGCATGATGCTCCATTTTTTTTCGAAGGATGATGATACAAATATACAAAAAAGCTATTCAGATAATCTTTCCTAATATTCAGCCATTTTTCTTCAATTGACTTGTTGTTACTAGTCCAACTCTTGTACCATCCTAACAGCTCCTTTCTGGCCTGTTGATGCACTTCACACTTTAGATTTACCAAGCTCCCTTTCCCTCCATATGCTTATGTGCAAATAAATATTTCATGGTATGGCTACACTTATGACAGTATGTAGAGTAGACACTGCATGCCCAGTTAGCACAGGTATTTATGTGGAGGATGAGGCACAGTTTAGACAGGTAGCGTACAGACACACCAGAACCCTAGGATGTATACCCTACGTGGCTGTCTTTGTGCCCAAGCAGTGCCTCCCACATCTGTTCTTTTAACTATATAGTATCACTCTGTCTCCCTGTTGCTAGAGCCTTTCACTGTGGTGTGGCGCTACATGTACCCTACATGCCACCACAAGTGAAGATAATCATTCTTAAGTCATCCCTGCAGCACTGGTCACTTCATCCTCTTCTAAACTCCCTCTAGTCTTTGGGTGTTACTTTAATCCATATCCACTTTGTCCAAACAGATCTAAGTCTAATTATTGCAGCACACAAGTTTCATTGACTTTCCTTGATTTGGGTATTCATGAAAGGTTGATACACGTATTTTCTGCAGTTCAATTTGTAATATTGCTTTTTACATTCTAGAGCATTATTTATGAAATACATCTGTGTAAATCATATGCAGTGCATATAACTGATGTCAATTTAAGTCTTCTTACAATGAGAAAAGTGGCTATCACTAAAATGGCATCTGTTTCCTCAACCCATCTGTTTTCTCAGTGTATTCTATGTTGCATCTGACTAGAGTGACTAAAAAGCTTTTACTAACTTTTACTGCAGAGCCATTGTAGTGCTGCGAGCCAGATTCTTTTCTAACTCGAACAACAGCAGAGTTGTTAAGAGTTCTGACTACAGAGTCTGGTGGTGGTGATGTGAGTGTCAGAAAAAGATGACTGTCAGATCTTAGATTGGCTTTGCAAACTTGTATTTTTTGATAGGCGAAGAATAAAATCTCTGTTGTGGCTTTTTTTTCCTCCGATTTTAAGCAGGTTAAGAGATTGTTCTTAAATTTAATTTGTCAATAGATAGAAGCAGAATTATTCTAACTTTAATCTTCTGAATACAAGTTTTAAACTAGTATCTTGTCTGATTGTTAATTTAGATTATAAGAATTTTGGTTGCAAGCTTAGTTGGCTTGAATAAATCTCTTCTAGATGGATGGTCTTTTTCTGCTATATTGATACATACCCGGTCTTAAACGGGTTGTAAAAACACACAAAGCAGCAGCAATATGAGCTTGATATTGATGAATAAGAGTACAAATTTGGAAGTCCATGTGTGAGATAAGTGAATCAGCACACTGCTCCACTCTAAAGCTGCATCTTCACATGTAAATTGACTTTAAAGATTCTGGTGAATGGTAACATACATGTTTAAACGTTCTTACATATGCAACACCAGCTTTAGTTAAGTCTTCAGTTGCTGTAATTTAAGTGCTTTATTTAAAGTTTTTACTTCAAAATAGTCATTATATGACATTACTTTGATAAGCACTGCATGTTTTATTCTGGATCAGCATTTTGATAGTATTAGTGGAATTCATGTCAATTTTTATTTTAGAAAGTACATCTCAAACAGTAAAAATTGTAGAATCTTAACAAATTGCAAAGATCCTAAGATTATAGAATTGACAACTGCTTTGCAGACAAAAATTTCCTTCCCAAATTATTCCTATGCAGCTATATGCTAAGTCTCAACTCCACTTCTATGAACTGGGTTTTCTTGGGTGGGGGAAGAGAGAAGCCACTTAAAATTCCATTTAAAACACAGCAGAGAAGGACAAAGAGGCTCACAAATGGTGCTGATTTCAGTCTTCCTTTGCACTCTCCTCATATCTGGTGACAGCTGCAGATGGTTTTCCCCTCTGCCGCCTTGCAAAATACCACATTTCTGACAAGCATCTTAATCCTTTGAAGTGGGGGATGACATCACTGGCACATTCACATGTTTCATTGCTAGGCAACACTTAATGTAATCCCATTGTTCTATGGCTTCCCTTTGGTTCTTCACTTTATATCCCAAATGTGCATGTCTGCATTGTTCCATTCTGTACATAAAATGCCAGCGTATTAGAGTTGAGCTAGAATTACTAGTTGTCGTCTCTGCCAAGCAACTAGTTTTGAAGGAAATAAGCCATTAAACATAACTCCGCTAAAATGTCTCATTTTTGTGTTTTGCCCCAGCTGATTTTTCAGTTTGCTATCTATATAGCACCTTATGTATTCAGTATTGTGCAAATGTGAACTTATTAGATAACTAATTGGAAGGGGTGTTGAGATTCCTATTGCTTCCATTTTATAGAGGCAGAGGTGAAATACCTTGCCCAAGGCCACGCAGTGAGCCACCAGCAGAGCCATGATTATACTTTGAGTGCGCCTGAATCTTTCATCCTTGTTTATTCTTTCACACTGTTACTTTGAATGCAATGTATAGTTGAATTTTCTGAATCTTCTGCATTTAACCTGTTGATTCAGCTGCCATATCTTCCACCCCTCACACTTCTATTATGGTAAATTAATGTAGTTTATGTGAAATGCTGTCAGATACATAAATTATAGTAAGTCCATTTTGCCTGTTTCATGCTGTGACAAGAGGGAGAGGAAACTTTTTTTTAAAAAAAAAGCATACTTCAAAGGTCTTCAGATATGTTGTTGGCCATTTTAAAGAGGACAGTGATCAATTGTTCTCCATGTCCCTTGAAAGTAGTTCAAGAAGGTAATGCCCTTAATCTGTAGCAAGGGATATTTTAAGTTAGATATCAGGAAAAACTTTCTAAATATAAGGGTTGTTAAGTTCTGGAGTAGGCCTCCAAGGGAGATTGAGTTCCCTATCATTGGTGGCTTTTTAAGAACAGATTGGACAACCATCTGTCGCAGATGGTCTAGGTTTACTTGGTCCTGCATCAGCACAGGGGATTGGACTTGATGACCTCTTGTAGTCCCTTCCAGCATTTCTGATTTGTAAAAACAAAAGTTGGTAGGGGAAACAGGCAGGAGTAGAACCAGAAGTTCCTTAGCTCATTTTTATCAAATATCAGTTCTGTAAAATTGAAATACTTGGTACAACCTAATGGTAACATTTGTGCTTTACCACTTCTCAGACTTTTCTGAGAATAGGAGCCACAGAAGTTGTTTGGGTCCCATGTTGTACATTTAAGAGGACCTGTAATGGTGAAAATGACTTTATCCTTTTTTCCCCCAAAATTAGTATTTTCTCCACATGAGAATAAGACCTGTTTATGACAGCAGGAGTGTAGTTCTCAAATAGCTTCTGAAACTTTGCAGCAAGAGGAAACTTCAGCTGAGACACAATTTGTTTTGATAGTAAAGTTTCACACTAGTTAAACTACAGATTATTCCCTCCTCCCCTCAACATTTTCTGTCCTACATCACCATGAAATCTCAAATTATACACAGCCAAAATTTGTAGCTTTCATTGTTAATGGACATGCTCACAGATCAAGGCTAATATAGTCACTAATACCTTAGGTGAACAGTACCGTTTTTAGGCCCTGATCTGGGACTTAAAATAAACTTATCCAAATACTGGCTTAACTTTATCCCTGTTCATATCTTACCATATTTACTACACCATTTAACATCTCTCCAGTATCTCATCTCGTCTTCCTTTTCTGTTCATTTAGTAGCTTCCTAACAACTTCCCTTCTTATGAATGTGTGTGGTGGTTTGTCTTTTTTTTTTTTTTTTTTTAAATCCAGGCACGATCATGTTTGTCATTTACATTATTCAGGTTGCTTGTATATTAGATTCACCCCTGCCCGCACACTCATTGTGTTTAGATTGTAAGCCCTCCAACGCAGGGACTCACTTCATTCGTGCAGTTTTTAACACAGTGGGGCACCCTAGGCCCTACAGTAATACAAATACGTAGTAGCATTAAGGTATAAATATTAATATGCATCTGCAATTAAACTACATAGCACCAGGGTCCCATCAGAAGAGACACAAACTGGATAAACCCCCAGAGCTACGCTGCATGTGACTTCATATGTACAGATTGTCAGTCGCCTGTATATATCACTTTTATTCAAGTTCAAAACATAGTATACCCCAGGGGGGAAACGAAGACTTAGATTAACACCTTTTAGTATTGGAGACAATATAACATATTGAATCAGAACTACTCCCAAAGTGAGCTCAATGTTTCTAGCTCACCAAAGCCCCCGTGATGAACTGTCTTGATCCATTTTAACTCAGTTTAGATAAATGATGATATTCAGGGTCATATAAAGACTCTGTAAAACCAGTTTGAATTAACCCCAAATGTTTTCAGTGTTCTAAAGCGATAGTCCATTTCCTTCAATACAGCTAGCTGTTCCTGGCCTAGGGAGCTCTGAAGGTTTTGGTAAAGCTTGTAACTTACTAAATGAATGTTAAGTACTAGCCATATCTATGGCAGTATACTAATGTAGTCCAGGAGACAGTGTAGTGATTATTAACTTCACTTGGCTTAAGGGTGCCCTGTTGGAAGACTGAACACATCTGAACAGACAGAATATTATAACTGAGTATACAGCATCCACTATTTTAGTTGCATCACCTTACATTCTAGATCGCATAGTTCTCCCATTTAAGCTGTTCAGTGCAGAATTCACCTTGAGTGTTTTTAG
Source organism: Trachemys scripta elegans (assembly GCF_013100865.1). Taxonomy (NCBI): domain Eukaryota; kingdom Metazoa; phylum Chordata; order Testudines; family Emydidae; genus Trachemys; species Trachemys scripta. The sequence continues at coordinate 49,715,183 of NC_048307.1, forward strand.
ATGTTGACATGGGGCCGGGGGGTTGTGAAGAGAGGACAGTGGGTTCATTGTATAATTAGAAAAGGGAATACAGAGGCAGAAGTACTTGCTGCTACTGGTGTACTGTGTACTATCTTATGGGCCCCGTCCTGCAATTTTTGTGAGTGTAATTCCATTGAAGTCAGTGGAAATCTTACTGCAGTCAGAATTTAGGATCAGAATGATGTTGTGCATGCAGCAGTTTAGAGTTAGAAGTTTGCAATAAGTTGCATCTCTACAGTTGTAGTAGAGAGAGCAATAAGTTCTTCAGTATGAATCTGCCATTAAGTTACAACAGTAGAGGTAATTTCCTCTTTGTGCAGAAACTGGCTAGTTCGGACAATACTTCTGAGAATATTTCCTTTGAAGTTGAAATCTTACCATATGTATTCTTTAGATATGCACCACACTGATAATACACAGCGATTGTCTGACTTGTGTACTGTTCATAGTGAAGAATTTTATTTGGACTGGAGATATTACCTATTTAAAAATGGAAATGGTGTTACATAGGTTTCACAAAAGGGATCTTGGTTTTAATTTAATCTTTTCCTTACTAAATAAAGATAAAAATATTTACATGTGCACCCATTACTCCCAGCAGTCGAAATAGATGATCTATCTACCTGCCTAGTTAAGTAGCAAAATGGAAGAAAGTAATACATCTTGGAGTATAAAACCGTTCCTGTTCTTCTGAAGGAAGAAATCTCTGGATTATCTGCAAGTAGATAGCTGTTTGGATTTAACTGAATCTTAGGGCTTGTCTACACTGGCACTTTACAGTGCTGCAACTTTCTTGCTCAGCTGTGTGAAAAAACACCCCCCTGAGCGTAAGACGTTTCAGCGCTGTAAAGCGCCCGTGTAGATAGTGCACCAGCGCTGGGAGCTACACCCCTCGTGGAGGCGTGAGGTTTTTTTTGTTTTTGTTTAGAGCGCCACAGCAGCTCTTTAACATTGCCAGCATAGACTAGCCCTTAGAGTATGTCTACACTGGCAAGTTTCTGCACCACAAATTATACCACTTTTATTAAAACGCTGGAATTAAACCACTATTGCATGTTCACACTGTGCTCCTTGTGACGCTGAAGCGCATCCACATTAGCAGCTCTTGCAGTGGCGAAGAGAGCAGAGCATTGTGATAGCTATCCCACTGCAACTGGCCACAGGGTGCTCTGGGAAGGGTTTGCAATGCCTCATGGGGCAGGCACAACGTCACATGATACAGGTTTCCCAATCCCATTGTTCCATGAGCATCTTACTACACTGCCAGCTGCTTTTCAATTGAAGTGGGTTGGGGGAATGTGTGAGTGTATGGGGGGGGGAGAGAGACACTGTTTTGGGGGACAGTGTGTCAGCATGCTGTCTTGTAAGTTCAGACCGTGGCAGGAAGCAATCAGTCCTGAGGCAGGGGGAGGGGGAAACCCCAACATTAGCCCGCACCTCCCTCCCTGGGTTCTCTGCACAGCGTGCGCGCACACACACCTGCCTCTGTTCAACAGCACAAGCATTCCACATTAATGGTTTGCTTTGTGTCCCGAAGCAGATCAGTACAGCTCACAAGGGCTGTCAGAAATGATGCTTTGAAAGGGGAGGGGTGCATGTCTCCAGGGCAGCTAAGTTCAAAACAATGAGCAGAGTGGTCACTTGAGGCATTATGGGACAGCTTCGGAGGTCAATTACCGCGCAGAAAGCAATCTAGTGGCTGCACTGGCAATAGAGCGCTGGAGCCTCTGCGCAAATAGCCTTATGACTCTCGTCGAGGTGGGGTTTTGGTTTTGTGTGTTTTTTGCAGTGCTGCAACTGAGTTTCTGCACTCAGTGGCTTGGCAGTGTATACACATCTGCAGTTTGAGCGCAAAAAACTGCTTTACTGCATAGAAACTTGCCAGTGTAGACACACCCTTACTGTCAACAGTATTAGGAGTGGTGTATGACCAGTTACTTAGACAATCAGGCTAGTTCATGGGATTCATGTTTGGGAAGGGGGCACACAGGAGTGCAATGTTCACAACACGACCTCTCTTCTTCCCTTATTTCAGGGTAAGGCGGTTAGGTGGAGGTGAACTGACTCCAGTGTTTATTTAGCTTAGATGCCGATGACTTGGGGGTTAGACTGGGGTTCAGCCTTTCACCTAATCTAACCGATATCTAGACTAGGTAAAACACTGGAGTTAACTATGCACTAACCTCCACTTTCCCCAGTCTAGATATAGCCAATACTTCACCAGTCATCAGATACGTGTCTATATCTGTGGTCATACAGAAGGGCTGTTGAATTGACATTAGAAATGCTTGCTAAGGTACTCCTTATGAAATTATAACCACTTGTAGAGGATTGTGGGTTTTTTTAATAAAAATTAACTGTTGGGATTTATGAAGAATTTGATCACCCTAATTTTTTTTTCTTTTTTTTTTAGGCCGCAGCAGGTATTCTGTGCTATGTGGGAGCCTATGTCTTCATAACATATGACGACTACGATCACTTCTTTGAAGATGTCTATACGCTTATTCCAGCAGTGGTTATAATAGCTGTGGGGACACTTCTCTTTATTATTGGACTTATTGGGTGCTGTGCCACAATCCGTGAAAGTCGCTGTGGGCTTGCCACTGTAAGTTGCTGTTTCACATGAATTTTTGAAGCTTTATTGTATGTTCTGATGTATATTTGGCCTTAGTGTTCCCTTTGAATGAGTAGAGCGTTACTGATGGTGTTAAAATGGGCACTCAAGTATGTTTGGTTTTTTTAGATATTTACTCAGGTAATCTTGTTTTACAATCTCAGTATCTTTTTCTTTACCTATTTTATCCTAAAATACTTCTCTTAATTTTTTGTGTTGGAACATATTAAAATCAGCCTTTTTTTGTACTAAAACTTTATACAAAATCCTTCCAATGTCCCTCTTCAGAATGATAATGATCTGCTTAAAGTAAAAAGATTAATACTGTGAATGTTTTTGATGGTACATTTGTATTCAATTATTTAAAATTTTTTTCTTGAAAACACATTCGTGCTTAAGAAAGCTGAAACTTAAAACTAAAATTATTGGATGGCACTGGTGATGGAATCTCACTACAAGTATTTTGTAGTGTAATATTAGGAATTGGGGCTGTGTTGTCCAAGCTGTACTTGTGTTTAAATTAGTACTTCAGTTTCTGTTGTCGCTGTATGCCATCTATTCACATATGTATTTGAGTAAAATAATAAAATATATGTATGGTACTAAGGTATTTAAAATTTTGTCACATAATAGATACCTGTCCTGTGGGCTGTAATACTTTGGTCCAGTTTTGGTTGGATTTCATCTGCGGGTGCTGGGTGGTGTTGGTGGCCTGTGATATACAGGAGTTCAGACTAGATCTAGTGGATAGATTATTTAGAATGATCCACTCAGTTGACTATTTCTATAAATTGCTTGTTAAGTTCGTAACTTGCCTGGCAACTTTGATAAACCCGAAAGGCAGAGTTTAGGTTCTCAAAAGGCATGTCAGCAAAGCTATGTATTATATAAATATTTTGGATTGTATTTAACAGTTTGTGATCATCCTCCTCTTGGTTTTCATCACTGAAGTTGTGGTGGTAGTTCTGGGATACATCTACAGAGCAAAGGTAATAAAAACTGTCTTCTAAAGTTCAATAAATGTTGTAGATTGTGACCAACCTGCTGGGGGGGGAGGGGGGAGAACTTCCCATTTTTACTGCAGGTATACTTGCGTTTGGGATTTTCTAAAACTGCTATTGGGTATTGTAAAGATGTTTTGATTCTCTACGTTGTATAAGATCAAAGAAAGGTGCAGGCCTAAATGATAGCAAAGATTGGAAAAAAATTAAACCTATATTGAAACAGATCTCTTCAGAGGTCTGGAAGTAAGTAGCTTAAAAGAATGTTATGGGGTACTCCAAACTTGGATGAAAGATGGCTAATTACTTAATAATAATAAAAAACCTGATAACTCACTTGCTATTTAATTTTATTCTGGCTTTACAACAGGGCTACAATTTTTTTGAAAGAGGTAGTGTAGGAATAATTTATATACAATTCAGCCTGATGTTTAGTAGGATTTTGTCACTGAAGAGTGAGGTGAAAAGCTGATACACAGTAAATAGAGTTATGCCATAATTGGCATGTCTCTGTTTGCCAAGCATTCTATTCTGTTTTTAAAAGCATTTTGAATCGGTGTGCAGCATAGGTTGCACTGCATTTGGATATGTTGTATGTCGATGCTTACCCAACTTAATATCTCGTGTTTTTTTTGTTGCTCTTCAAGGTGTCTTAAAGTAAGCAGCCCAAATGGACTGGGTACTTACTGCAACACCCCACCCCCAAAGCCCCCTTTTGGGTCAGGACCCCCGCAGTCACAACACCATGTAATTTCAGATGTAAACATCTGAAAATGTGAAATTGACTAATTTTCAAATCCTGTGGCTGTAAAATTGACCAGAATGGACTGTGAATTTGGTCGGGCTCTGTAGGTTGAAATTGACACCTTGACTAGCCATTAAAAGTAAAATAGGAAGACACTGCAGTTCCTGAAACTACCTAAACAATGAGCAGCTGTGTTCTACATCAGCAGTAGCTTCAGAGTAGTTTTTAGGGGTAGTTCCAAACAAAGTACAATGCAGTACTCTAGCCTAAAGATCAAAGGTATGGATTACTGTGCTCGGGTCTGGGTTGAGCCTCAGCCAGCTCATTCTCTTCCAAATCCCAGTCTCTAAGAACTGGGAAAACAAAACCCACATCATTCAGATCAGATGAAAATGAGACACAGACCTACCTGTCTGCTGCCTGTTTATGACCCTGGAAGCCAAATATTTCTCACTGTTGTCTCATATGACTTTAGACAGAAAGGGCAACAAAACAGAGCCTAGATATCTGGTAGAAAAGAAGTTGCCCCAAACAACCCTCTACTATTTCTGGTGGAGGGGCAGGTGGGGAGAGGAGGAGTGAAATCATTCTAGACTAGTAATGTTCTGCTAGCCAATAGCTGGAAAACACACTAACAGCCATACAGTCTTGTTATCAAAGGCTGCTGAAGGATCTGAAAGTATCAGCATATACCTGATTATTGTTTGCTGCCAGGAGGAGTTAATCAGCAAAGACCAGAGCTGTGTACATCTTGTATTCAGAACAAGAGAGTGAACAGGCATTGTGGACTTCCAAATGGAGGCATAACTAACCTTTGGTGCATTTGAAACTTTCCTACATCCTTCTGTTAGTGATGATGAGGCCTGGGTCCAAATTGCACACTCCGATTTTACCTAGAGCGATGATGTGTTTATCTTCTCCATGCATTCCTCCATGACAGCAGCCAGCCCATTTCAGGTCTCTTTAGTTTTGTCTACTAAATGAGAAGAAATTTCCTCTTGAAAGATTAATGTCCATATGGAGGTAGCTGGGATTAATCAGTCTGTCAGTCAATTGAACAGTTCCAGACTTGTCTTCTGGACAGAGTAGTGGAGGCTTTCTTCACCTCAGGCACAGGATTTTAAAAACTCGGTGAGTTGGAGTTCAAGTCTTCTGCCATCTGTACTAAACCTCTGCCCTGTGCGGTTCATCTGTATGGGCTGTTTCACACACAAATGTGCACCAAAATAACAAAGGTTGAATTGACACCAATTTAGCTATTTTGGGGGCAAATTTATGCATGGACACTCTCTTATTTCAGAGTAAAATTGACTAAATGAACTCTAAGGTCAGTAACAAATTTAGCATACACCCATTTTAGCCAACTTTATTCCAAAATAGACTGGCACCAAAATAAATTGATTTCAGTGTACATCGGTTTACTTTCCTGATATAAATTATAAGCATCTAGTTGAGAACTATATATGTTTAGTTAGTTCTTGATGTCTTTAGAATAGTAGCAATTACTTTTACATTGTGTGAAGCAAGTTAACAGCTCTATAATTCAGTTAGTATTGATTACCATTCACGTTAAACTTTTTAAGAGTATCCTTGTCACATGTAATTGTTACTTAAAATACAGGTTACTTGATTCTGCACTCTAGGAAGATTCCCCCCCCCTTCAAAAAAAAATGAGAATACCAGCTTTTTCAAAGGGAAACAGGTGTTGGTTGCTCAAGGCACCATTTCAAGTGTCAACAGCATTGTTATTATCTGCAATGGGGCTGGTAGCTATTCCTCACCCAGTAAGTGTTGTGTACGGTGTGCTGCCACCACCTTCTCACATGAAGAGTAGATGGTCAGACAAGGAAAGTGGTGCTGTGTGGCTGACCCTAGTGGGGGGGAAAATTTGATTACTATTATAGTAAATCCCAAAACAGGTTTAATCTTTGAGGATTTCCTCCCAAACATCCGTGCCTACTCTCCAATCAGTGTGACTGCATCAGTGCTGTGCAGGGCAGAAAGCTAGGAAATGGGCAGAGTTAAGAGAGATGCCAGTTGGCTATCCTGAGCCAAATCCTACCCTTAGTTACTCCTTTAACAACAAACGGTTGTAACTGATGCCAGATCTTTGCCCCTCTAAGTTTTACTGTCCTGATTCAGTGGTCTAGGACAGAAGATTTCTGGCGCTGAGCATGATGATTGTCACCACGCTATAACTCTTGGTCCTTTCAAGAACATGCCCAATGATCTATCCTGTGCTCCGTATCCAATTAACTTCAAATTCCTCACATTTGCCTTTGGCCCAAACCTAACTTACAGGTTGGAGGCTATTTCCTCAGTTGTTGGTATTTTTGAAAGAGTGGGGTAGCAAAATTCATGTTTCTAAAGGAAGCTCATTTGCAAACTTAAGTCTGTAGTTGGTGTAGCCTCAACCCCATAATAAATGCAATGAAAGAGGGGAAAGTGATGTCTCAGCACAGAAATATAAACTGTAAATTTCTAAAATACTGTATAGATGTCCTGAAGCAGCTTAAGGCCCCAAATTCTGTGTAAGGTAGTTTATTCATCCTAACTTTCTGTGTAGAGTATTCTTAATTGTAGCTCTTAACTGTTAGGATTAAATTAGTATTTGGTTTGTATTTCGTACAATCAGAATTCCAAAAGAGAAACCATTTCTCCAAAGTACGGTGATCTGTAAAACACAATAATTAAGACTCAACTAATCGGGTGCCTAGGCTTACTCAATTATTTACAGCTGAAAACAGGACTGCGCTGCCCAGAGTTGTACTACTTGTACCAATAGTTTGAAAGTGCACTAATGTTTGCTTTATAGGTGGAGGATGAAGTTGATCACAGCATTCAGAAAGTGTATGATGCATACAGTGGGACAAACCCTGATGCTGCCACTCGCGCTATTGATTATGTACAGAGACAGGTGAGAGCCAACATAATGGAAAGTTTATTGTAATTGTAGATCTCATGAAGTCCATATTCTATTGCTCTGGGGTTTGTTAGATGCTGTCCACAACTTTGATCAAGATTATAAGCAGTAGCTTGGTCACTATATAAACAGAGTTAAACCTACTAGTACCCATGACACTTAACTGTTTAGCTGTTTCAAGAGACCTAGGCTGTCACATAACTATCCTTCTGTAACCACTTCAATGTGCTTTTTGTCTCCCTTCAATATTTCTCTGCAATAGGACATCCCAGAGTACACTGCCCCATCTGCTGCTTGCTCACTATAAAGATGCGGACACAAATGCAGTTGTGGTGGCGTAAAAGCTATTTGATTGACTTGAAGGGCCCTGATTGGCTTTATTTTATCTGTGGCTGGGGATTTTTTGGCAGAAACAATCTCACTAAGTTTAGACAAGATCCAGTGGCTTCTGGCGTTTTTTACCATTATAAATTTTTAAAAACTAGCCTACAGAGTTCTCTACATTAGAACTCCAATCTGTGCATTTGAACAAACGGTATCACTGGTGGGAGGTCTTGGGTTGTTGTTTTTCCCCCTGAAATTCCCTAGTGAAGGGAAAGTTGAGACTTGTAATTCACCACTGATGAAACTCCACTGCTGGAAATCTCACAGGGGCTTTTCCTGTCTACACTGTAGCCTCAAGTCCAATTTTTCTTCAAACTCTTTAAGAAGTTTTGAACAGACTTACAAATTCTTGTCACGTAGATATTGGCGACAAAACAATACTAATTACAACAATCGTTTTTCTATATTTATTTATTTTTTTATTTTAAAGGAGATTTGAGATTACTTTGACAGGGTGTTACCATGTTAGGGCTAGTCGCAGCAGCACTTCTACGTGCCTTGTGTGGTCGCGGCACAGCTCTGGGAGAGAGCTCTCCCTGCGCTCTTAAAAAAAAAAAAAAAAAAAAAAAAAAACCACCTCAACGATGGGCATAGCTCCCAGCACTGGGGCACTGTTTACACTGGCGCTTTACAGCGCTGCAACTTGCTGTGCTCAGGGGGGTGTTTTTCACATCCCCGGGTGCAAAAGTTGCATTGCTGTTAATTGCCAGTGTAGACAAGCCCTTAAAGTTAGCATCTGTACACTACCTCTGACATGCTGTTTCTGGTGGGTTGTGTAGTGTGTGTGTGTGTGTGTGTGTGTTTAGTGAAATCTGACTACACATTTAACAAACCAGGCATGTCTGTCAAACTGTAACTTCCAACTTTTTTGAATAGGTGTGCTTGTTTTTTGCAGGTGGGTTGACTGAGTATTGAATAAATGGTAATTAGATATTTAAGTATCTATTTGCTCTCTATTTTGATGGGTGCACAATTGACACATTAGTTTTTCAATAACTTCTTGTTTGTTTTTTAACCCTTCCCCTTGGACTATCCATACCTTCGCTAACAGATGAGATCAATTCTTCATTTCCTTTTGTGTGATCATTTGTGCTAGGAAGCCCCAGGAAGATCACCAAAGGATCCTTTGGTGATAAATATCCAATATTTATTTGTTATATTGGGTTACAGATTGTATCCCAATACTCTGATGCCTGGACATGTCTACCATATATGCATAAAATCTCCTCTCACCACAATTTCTCCAGTACTTTTTCCCCTTCAATGTATGTACATATTTTAACCTATTGGAAGAGCAATTGTTGAAACAGTATTAAAGACATTTTATTTTCTCATGTTACACCTTGAGGTTACTGGTCCTCCTTTTCCAGATCATATCCCATTCATCTGGGATAATTTGTCCAGATCCTGTTCCCAGGTGTCATATATGGACACTTTTTTTGTTAGGAAAACTATCTGCAAAAATTATTATAAATTAGCTATTTTTTTAACTGATCGGATACCATTGCTTCTATTAAAATTAGCTTTCTGTATACAACTGTCTTAGGAAGTTGAGAAACATAATGCCTAACTTGAAAGTACTGGTACTACGGGAGTTAGTTATTTATGATCTCTAATTTAGAAAAGGTTACTGAATAACGTCAACCCTATGCATTCCATGGTTCTTCCAATTTTTAAAACTCTGTGGTTCACAATTTGGATTAGGATCTGGATTATTTGCAATAAATGTCATTGGCAAGGGGAAAAGTTACCTTATCTCTAGTTCTGTCCCAAACCCATAGCAAAGGATATGCTAGAGGATGTTTGTAAATTTCTGAAGGCTCTGATTTTTTTATTAATCCAGAGTAACTCAACAATATTTACACTGCCACAATTTTCTTGTTCAATAAAGACCCATTGTTTGGATGTGTTTAGAGTGCCCCAATCCACTACTGCTTTGAGCTGGCTGGCTTGCTAGTACCATGTAATATTTGGTATAGCGAGTCTCCATGTTTAATGGGTTTGTACAAATATCTGCACTCACTCTTGGTCTTCTTTTTATTCTGTGTAAATTCTAACAGCATCCTCTGTGTTCCTGCTAGGATTTTATCTGGGATAATTACAGAATAATTGTGAAATAAGGAAGATCTCCTTGGCAAAAGGTTCATTTTTGACTGCAGCTGTTCTTCCTGGCCAAGAAATTTGCATTCTTCCCCCAGCTCTCCAGTGGTTCTCTCCCCCCCCCCCCCCCCCCGCCACTTGCTTAAGTAGTGGTTTGATGCTCTAAATAATAGAGCTCTTCTAGGTTGTTTGAGATGTGAATTCCCATTTATCTTACAACATTTGTTGCCCATTGATACCCAAATGTTTTCTAAAATAATGGCTTCTCTGTGTCTGGCAAACTTAGAGCTAACATTTCGGATTTGGCATAATTTCTCCTGGCCTTAAACTCTGAGATTAACTCCCACATGTCAGCTTCAGTGGGTATTTGATTTTCTTCAGCCTTGACATTTCTACCTGACTTGGCTGTCATGTGTTCACTTGGAATCTGAAAGTCTTCCCTATACTGTGAGTCCAAAACACTCTTCTTCTTAGTGAGGTTTTTTAAATTTTGGATTTTTTTAAGAGAATCCATTCTCTGCAGCCTCGTTCTCCAAAGTGTGCATGGGCGGGGGTGGGGTTGTGGAGTTTAGTAGATTTCTGGGGGCTGAAGGAAGCAAATCATCATCCCCTTAGGGCTCAGGCTTAAGGCTGCTATTTTAGTCCGTCCCAATTTTAATGTAGTACAGTACTGCATTGGTTTAGATTTGGTTCACATTTTGAAGGCTTTCTTCACACCCATGAGGGCTAGAAACATACTTGTTTAAAATGAGAGATTAAACTCTGAAGCACACTTCCATAGCAAGAAGTAGACTATGTAGTCGGTTCTGTAGCCATTTGAGCACAGGAAATGGCTCCAGGCCTCCACTTGTCTGAAGAAAAGCCTAATGGAATAGGGCTTTTCTTAAACTTGTAAGGAGTCCCAGATTTTTATGAGATGGAGAGCATAGAAAACTCAGTGTTAAACATTTAGCATCCAGAGATAGAATTCTAACAGTATTTCATAGCTAGTTTTCAGGATCTGCACCATAAAACTAGTTTGAAGTTGAAAGTAATACTAGTAACATTCAATCTGTAGTTTCAATTTTTGGCAAAACATTTGTCATGCTAAGGGGCAAGTGACAAGACCTACTCTAATGTTCAATATTTAAATAACACAGGCAGCCTCTTCCAATACATCTTTGTGCATGGCATTGTAATTAGTTAATGCATATTCTTAATTATTGTCCCTTTACTAATAAACTTTGATATACATGGTGGCCTTTTCTCTGTTTTTCTGCAGCTGCGCTGTTGTGGGATCCACAACTATTCAGACTGGGAGAACACTAAGTGGTTCAAAGAAACTAAAAATAACAGTGTACCCCTCAGCTGCTGCAAAGCAACCAGCACCAATTGTACTGGCAGTTTGACCCACCCAATGGACCTTTATTCTGAGGTAAGCTAGGCCTGTGAATTCAGTTTTAGTATGTACAAAGCTGACAGTCATTTAAATTTACCTGTTTTGATGGCCAGTGAAGAGGTTTGGGGTATATTTCATATATCAGGGATCTGATCTGGAGTCTGATAAATAACTTATTTTGCTCTTCTCAGTCTCAGTTGGCTTGCCCATCCTAAAAGCCAGCCTTCAAATTCCTTGTTTTTTCTTGAGTTTAAAGCCGTTAGCACTATACTTTAATTTTCTGTCCATTCTGCTTGCTGCCTTTGACATTTATTTCAGTTTATTAGTGGATATATAAGCAAAGCTTCTATGCAAATTTATGACCAGGCTGAATACTTCCTAAATGCTACTGCTTGCTTGTTTCAGGGGTGTGAGGCCCTAGTTGTAAAGAAGCTACAAGAAATCATGATGTATGTTATCTGGGCAGCTCTGGCATTTGCTGCCATTCAGGTGAGATTTCAAAACATTTACTCTTTTTAGCTGATAATCTTTCATATAAAAATGAAACTCTGGACTGTAATCCCAGGTTACCATGCAAATGCACCAGTCTTCAACAATTTTAGTTTTTTTTTATTTTGACTTTGAGTTCCATTGACCCAAGTGTCAAATAACCAAATATTTTAAATTGATGACTTGTGGTTATTTCTAAATTGTTCAGCGCTTTCATTTTTGCTGGAATGTGTCTCGCCTCCATTTTATACAAGATCTCCAATATAAATGACCAATGTATCTGAACATATCTGACATTCATGCTTAGCAAATACTTTCATGGATACACTTAATGGTGGTTAACATTTAAATAGTTACAAATTCTTCAATTTACAACTCCCTTCAAACAAATAGGGGCAGTTCATTCTAATGCTGCTATCAGGAAATAAATCAACTAAATCATAGTATCTTAGAGCAACCTAAAAATATAGCCAGATTTTTTTGATCGCTAACTATTACCATGACCCTTTGGAAAGGGGCATTGCACTGTGCTCTGAAGGTCTGATTCAACTACTGGGCCATCAGGGGAAGTGAAGTCCTGAGTTGAGGACCCTCCAATAAGAATTCTCTGTACACAAATCTAAGGCATTAGCTCAAGCATCACAGCTGATAATTAACTGAAGTTCAGTTAGTGCCTTGATTGTCATAATGAACATCTTTGTAACACTGCACTTATGTAGTGTATTCTGTTCTTCGTGATAAGTTAAATTCCTTAATGAGCAGGTGCAATGTGGCCAACTTACAGATGCTGTGAATACCTTAACTTTGAATCTTGTAAAATTAAAACATGTTAACTAGGTTCCCTAGATAGATATTAAGATGAATATTAAAATATTTAATTCTCTAAGTAAATGGACTTTGAAAAAGTGTTCTGACACTTACTCTTAAATGTGCCTGTATGTCCAGAATTCTGCTGCTTTGTTCATTAGTTTAGGCAATTAATACATCTAAAAAATCAAAGCATTCATCAGGTGTTTTCTGATGTAGCAGTGGCATTACAGTCCCCAGTGAAAACTATACTGTGCATGCTGAGTGCTAAGTGTTCTTTTTAAAAGCTAACTAAATAATCCCCAGCCTTTTGCAGCAGAAAACTTTAACTGGTATAACACTTTCTGCCTTCAGAAAAGTCAAAACAGCTGAATAAAGTTATTAAACTTTCATAACTTAGCGTTTGGACTGAAATTTGTCTAAAGGTGACTTTTTGCCAGTGTTCAGCACCTGAAAATGCATCCAGTAATAGAACTCCATCTAAGTGCTAAGATAAACTTATAAAACAGATAAATCTGCATATAGCTGCTGTGCATTCAATGGGGTTTCATTGTCTTGAGCGGACTTATTTCAGATTTATGAAATGCTAATTTTTTTGCTTTTGGATAATCTGGTTATTCCAATCCTTTGGAGGAAGGTTTGGATCTTTTGTTAAAGTAATGCATTTTGCCTTGGTGTTTGAAAAAAGTGCTCTGTCTTGTACCCATCTTGCCCTATGCAGTATTATGACATTCCTACGGGGAGAGGTTTTTTCCTTGTGTAAACTTAATGTATTTGAAGTCATATTCTTAAATTAAAAGTGCTTCTGAGTTGCTTGCTAGAATTAACTATCTTGCTCGAGAGATACTTTTGCAGTATGGGAACCTAATGCTGGTTGAAAACTTCCATCCTTCTGGCATCAGAATTATTTAACTGTAAATATTAAAACCTACTTTAACTAAATCAGTGTTAGAGCAGAAGCAGTTATAATAGGGGTGAGCAGTTGGTGCTTAGAGATAATTCAATATTTAGGAATAGTTCTGATTACTCTGGAAAAGTGCTCTTGAATATTCAGCTGTTGAGATGGAAATTGTAACAAGCTGTACTGCTTTTCTATAAAGCAAGGTAGCTGCCTCTAATAGGATCAGAAATGGAAGTTTTAGTTGAGAGCTTTCAGCATCTTAACTGTCACTTCTATGCTTTATCAAAATCTTCAGTATACCCTATTTACTCAAATATGTCACACCACTTGTTCTTTGCAGCCTTTTGTGCAGTGTCTTGATATCCTAGTTTCAGTTGTTAATTTATTGATGTTTCTTAGTATTCCATTTTTGTTGTTGCCAGGTACGGAGTTCAATGTTTAGCAACCATAGTTGACTTTTCTTGTCTGAGCTTAAGGTAGAATTCCCTCCCGCTCCCCCCTTAAGAAACATGTAGGGGAAAAGTTTATGAAGCGGTGTCCTAATTTCCAAAATGAGCTATATTTCTTATTTTGGAGTCTGAGGTGTGAAGAGATGCCCACCCTTCCCCTCCCCCCCCCGCCCCCCCCCCCCCCCATGCACTTATTGAAGTGGTTATTAAAGCACTGTTAAAAATCCTAGCTCCTCAGCATGGGGCTATAAACCCATGCCACTCTTTCAGTCATGGATGTGTGTGCCTGTCAGTGTCCCACTGGCTTGTCAGTTGTAAGTAACCATGCTCATTGTGTAGTCTCTGCATTTTGGGTGGCACTTGCTTTGTGGTGCCACATGGCAGTACTCTAGCTATCGGCAGGGAGAGTCCAAATTATGTCTGCAGCAAAGGCTATGTAAACACTTTGCAAAAAAAAAAAAAAAAAAGGAAACATCAAAGGAGGTTTTCTGCCCTTGCCAAGATATTGACGTAAGTTGTTTGAAATGTTTTCATATAGAACTGAAACAAACCATACAACACCCATTAAGAAAATAGATTATAAGATCTTAAACACATAGCTCTGGTGTTCGGTAAACAGTTTCTGTTATTAGACACCTCTGACATTTCTGTTTAGCCCTGACTGCAATAGGAACTATTGACCTTATTAAATGTTACATCATCTAATTGGTTTTGTTGTTAAGGTTTCAGTATTAAACAAGACATTGAGTTTAATCTAATTTTTGATATAGTCAAACTCTACTTTACTTTCCTTTAAGCCTAGTCCTAACTGGCTTTACTTTATTAAGTAAACCTCCAGTAGACCATTGTAAAGCTGTAGCATGTAGTGTGGCCATGATTCTGTGTAATGCATATAAATGTAATTTCAGTACATACTTGTGCATATGGCACAGCAAGACTGTATAAAAATTAATTGAAACATGGACAAGAATGTAACCTTGAACAAATGGGCTTTGACCTACTAAATGTGAATTAGAGCAGCAGTGATCTTCTCCATTCATTAAAATTTCTGATCAAGGCTTTAAGAATGCACACAGACCCCATTATGACCTCATTCTGTTGTGTTTGTAATAGACAGTAAGAATAATGCTTCTGGCAGCTCTGCTTACAGCAACTCTGTATTGTCACTGTAACCGAAAAGTTTTTAACTTGTTTCCCCAGCTTAGCAAACTCAGTTTTGATTTGTTTTAAAACGAAAAGACTGAGGCAATGAAAGGTTACTTACATTTTTTGTTAAAAATAGCCCTTCTTCCTGGGAGCTGGTATTTCCTGATATTGAGCTAATACAGAACATTTTAATAACAGAAACTGTAGACCCACCAGAGTTTAAAGAGAAGTTGATGTGTGACAGCTCCACTAAAGTGGTAAGAGAAGGATAAAGAAAAGTGGTAGCACAAGTTTTCTTTGATATCCTTTACAAATTCTGCACAAGAAGTCATTCTGCATCACCAATGGGTATAATCTCGTCATTTTATAATTTTTATCTCTAAAGAAAGTGTCTAGCTCTAGAGACTTTTTTTTTTCTTTAACAAGACACTTAGCTTAGAGGTCATAAGGAACTGGGAATGAAGGGGCAAGAAAACAGTGTGCTTGTGCTGCCAGAACCTATACTGTCTGATTAACTTGTGTTAAACTTCAATTGAAGGAATGCCATCAAGTTTTCATGTAACTTTTAAGATGGATCAAATTTGGGGGCTAATTTTGTGGAAGTTCTCAAAGTTCTAAATGTATTTAAAAAAATCATTAGAAAATGTTATCATTGACTGTTCTCCTCACAACATGCATTAATCGGTGTTTGTTCTGCAAAGAAAGAAAATGAAATTAATTTAGTACTTGAACTAAAGATTGAGACTTTGGTAAAGTCTTTTTCGTACTAAGTTATGACTCTTTAGAGTCATTGCTGAGTGACAGAGTAATATAAAAAGGACAATCTTAGGCTAAAAATGTGTATTTTAAAAAATCAGTAAGACTCTTCCATTGATTTCAAGATTTTAGAACCTTTCTCTGTTAAACTTAGCACCGTTTCAGTCTTCAGTAAAATGAGTTTGTGCTGTTGCACAGTTACTATTTCTGAGAGGTTGGAGCAAAAACTGTTGTTGGTTCTACAACAAACATAAAAGCTGCTTTTTCTTTAAAATCTTTATCAGTTGCTTGGATTCTCTCCTATCTGAGGGGTTCCAGTAAAGCCACCACTTTGTTAATCCGTTAGGGTGGTGGTATAAGCTTCTGAGAGGCAGTGTGTAGGATCAGAGTTAATAGATTTAGGGTCACTTTTCTTTTAAAAAGTCCATTTGAAGTAGTGTTCAGACTTCCAGTCACTGGCTGGATCCTTTTGTCTGTGAGCATTCAAAGGTCTCAGCCATGTTGAAAGTGTGGGCTGGTCTCCTGTAAACGGCAAGCAAGCTGAAAAGGGCAAATTCATCTAAATTCATGGGTTTTGTACATATATTCCTGATTAGCTGGGAGGCAATTTTTCTTAATAGCTTATTTTATATGGTTTGTTCAGTGGACCAGTGGTGTCATCAAAGGTGGGAGCTTTCTCTTAAAGTATTCCTGAGCAAGTTCTACTTCCTAAGACTTGCTTGACATATTAAGAAATAAACCCAGGTTTTTAATAAACTGCAGAGTGACCAAACGGAGCTAGTGTATGGTCAGCTAACATTGTGCATGTAAATTACAAAATGGCTGACATTAGGAAGTAGATACTGTGTAGTTCAAATTACAATGGGCAAGCTAAGAAAACACACTTATCCTCCATGATCAGATCTAAGTGCTT
The DNA here is from genome assembly GCF_013100865.1 of Trachemys scripta elegans. NCBI lineage: Eukaryota > Metazoa > Chordata > Testudines > Emydidae > Trachemys > Trachemys scripta. Next base: position 49,731,810 of record NC_048307.1, read on the forward strand.
TGATGGAGGGAGGTGTGAAGATACAGCTTTCAAAAAAACAGATATTAACTTGTGTTGAAGATAAGATTTATTGGTCCAAGATGTAAGTACTAACTACAGTGAAGGTAGAGATCAATATTTTGGTGAACGTTAAGATTTTTAACACTAACCAAGGTTCTCTTGATGAATAGGTAGTATCAATACTTTCAAGGTCTTTATTTTAAACAAAACACCAAACATGGAAATCTTTTCTTCTGCCAAAAATTTCAACAGCGTGTTTTCCTTTGGAGACTGATGTTCTAACAGCTGATGCACTTGGAAGTCCCTCAAACTGTTCTATGAAATAATTGGCTGCATCCCATTGAATGCATGTAGAATCTGTCACATTGTTCTAGACCTGACTTGACCCAACAATAGATAATTTGACTACCTTCACCCAGTCATAAGCTACGATTAGTTTTATATGTAATGGTTATAAACGTTATGGAATTCCTTGCACTACACTATTGTTTGAAATATGGTTAGTGAAATGGGTTGGCTTTTAATGACCTGTCAGTCAGGAATATTTATGGCAATGTTGGTATTGCCAGTGATTGAAGACTAATTCACACCTACATTTTATTAATTTTGAATTGAACCGTGATAACTTAACTAAATTTAATACGTAACACAAACTTTCGCATTGATTTGTGCTAACATCACTTAATGTTACTGAGTTTCAATGTGCAAGTGTACATTCCTGGACACACACACATTTAGTACATGACTTTAATCGTTTCAAATAACTGTCAAACTATTACCCAACAGTGTGTTTCCTTGGTCAGTAAATAATGCAAATCTTAGAGGTGTGAATTTCCCTATTCAATGAAACCCAGTGGCAACATACATTCAGAATCTTCTTGATTTGTGCTGATGTATTGGTCTGCCTGCAGGCCTATTTTCCATTAAACTTGAAGAAGCAAGGCCAGATTTCAGCATGACTTGACTGAGTTGCAATGTTCCATTCACTTTCAGTCCAAGATTTATGAAGGAACCTACTGAATTTCTATAAATGTCACTCTGTAGGTAGATATCAAGTTATGTAAGAGAGCTGCTGTCTGTGTGTGTGGCCTCTTTGGGAAGTACATATCTGTTCAGACTTCTTCCTTTATTCAGCCTTATGAATGAATCTAAACAATAACTTAACTGGCAACCTTTTCATAAGGCATCATAAAAGGGTAAAGTCTGACACTCGACTTGATTGCAAAGCAGTTCAGCCTTCTCATTGATGTCTTCCTCAAGCATTTAACTTTTTTGTAAAGTACTTTGTTACTTACAGCCATGAATACATTAATCTCAGATTAACATCCTATGTACATTTATATGCTAATTAGCTGAACCCCCAGGTTTCTGGCAAGCTGCCAGAGTGGCCCTTAGAGCAGCTGTGCACTAACCTTTGCAGCGCTAACTGGATTTTAAAAGGTGAAGACTGCAACCATGCACACACTCTGCCCAAATTGGGCACATGAGCAAAGAAGATTCCAGCTATACCATGTCCTTTTTTTTTTTTTTAAACAGACAAGTCAAATTCTGTTAACTTAAAGTACAGCCTGATTTTGTACATTCTGGATTACAGTAATTTACACATCAGTCATCAGATAGTATGGTTCTAATTTCCCCTTTGAAATGTTAAACTTCTGGCACTTGAATATTTCTTCTGTGGCAATTGAATATTAAACCACTTCACCTTGATTTCAGTCTTTCTTATCCACTAATAAAGTTTCCACCCTTTTTAAATTAGTCTTGATTTACATCTGTTTGCATAATAGAGGCAGAATACAACAAATGATTTGACCAAGGAATAGCCTAATGAAAGATACTCTTATAAAGTGATTTTTTGGTAAGGATTAGTTTGGAGCTTAATTTTATATAGTAGCTGGTAAAGCTTTTCAAAAGTAATCTTATTTTGCCTTTCAAATTACTGTACATCAAGCCTGAAGTGTGATTGAAATATACTGGCAACTAGCCAGTGATTGGTTTCTGGACATTAATCTCTTACAAGTATCTCCTGTGTACTCAGTTTTGTTTTTCTTTTTTCCATAGCTGCTGGGCATGCTGTGTGCCTGTATAGTGTTGTGTAGGAGGAGCCGGGATCCTGCTTATGAGCTTCTTATCACTGGAGGAACCTACGCATAGAAGTTAATGCAAACCTAAGCTTGAATCTCTTATTTACTTGGAAGGTGAATGGGCCTGGTCTACTGCAGTAGTTTTCCTGCCTATGTAGACTTAGCTAAAACACACCCTGCACAGATGAGGACAGCTGTAATGTACACTGGTGATGAGCAAAGCAACTTGGCTTTCCACATACCCATATACTTACCTGTGACTCACTATTTTAGCCAGCTATTCATGTATCTAAATATGTTTTAGTATACTAGCAAACTTTCTAATTTCAGAACCATTTGCAGATCAAGATTAATTTGGTTGACATGAAAGTTAAAGGAAGTGTGCCTAATTTGGTAGATTACCTCTAAGCATTAATTCACTGATTCTTACATATATATGGAATCCTTTAAATCTTCACTATGTGGAACTTTTTTTGGCCAAAGTTGTACAAAGGAAGTCTGCTGTATTTAATTTGTGATGGTAAATATATTAATTCTTACCTCTCACCAGTGTCGGTTTTTTTAAAAACATAGGTGAAGTCCAGTAAACTTTAAAGATAAATTGTAGAAAATGACTACTAACCAAAATAATTTTAGAATCACAAGCGTGCATCTTTGATCTTCTCAAATTCAGAGATTCAATCTTTCAAACTTTAGTGTTTTAAAATAAAGCTGGCTTTTCAGGAGCAAAATGTATGCACTACTGTTCTATAATGAATTTTCATTTTTTCTATGAAGAGCTGTTTTATGTGTTGAGTGAACTGTTCTATTGTAGATCTTAAGTTGGTTTGGAAATACTGTAGCCATGTAGGGTAGCAAAATAGTATGTGAAAGTGATCTCAACTGTAAATAATAAACCTGATTAAATAAAATCTCTGTATATCCTCCCTCAAAACGTACCTGCTTGTATTGCATTTTTTTAAAGATTTCAGCACATCCAGCCTCTTTTGCTACAGCTCTCTAATGTGAAAGCATCTGTTTTATCGACAGATCTGTATTTTCTGATGTCTGATGCACCATTCTCTGGATAAATGGTAGGCCACTTACGGGTTGTGAATGCTTGAACATGATTCACCAAAGATCTAGTACTTCAAAGAGGGTGGTAACAGTTATCGCTCCCTTTGGAGAGAAGCTTTACAAGCACCCCTCAATGGGAAATTACAATCCGCTATGGGTAATGCACGAAAGTTGCATTTTCAAAACTGATTTAGTCACTTGAGAGCCTAGTTCCAAAGTCAGTTTTGAAAATGCAACTTAAGCATTTTTGAACATTTTACCCGTTCTATTCGGAGCACTTACTTCCCCCATTCACCTTACTGCTCTCACAATCTTGCTTCCCCATCCCCCACTAGGTGGTGCTGCAGAGGCTCTGTAATAATTCTGTAACAGGCAGTGCTCTAGAGCAGGGGTGGACAAACTTTTTGGCCCGAGGGCCACATCTGGGTTGGGAAATTGCATGCAGGGCCATGAATGTAGGGCTGGGGCAGGGAGTTGGGATGTGGGAGGGGGTGCAGGAAGGGGCTCAGGGCAAGGGGATAGGGTGGAGATGGGGCTCAGGGGAGGGGGTGCAGGGAAGGGTGCAGAGTGCAGGGGGGGGCTCAGCAGGGGGTTGGGGTGCAGGATGGGTGTGGGCTGCAGCAGAGGGTTGGGGTGCAGGCTCCAGCCTGGCACCGCTTACCTGGAGCAGCTCCGGGGTGGCAGCAGGGCTAAGACAGGCTCCCTGCCCTGGCCCTGCGCCACTCCCAGAAGTGGCCAGCACCATGGCCTTGCGGCCCCTGGGTGGGGGAGGGGCAAAGGGCTCAGTGTGCTGCCCCTGCCTGCAGGCACAGCTCCCCGCAGCTCCCATTGGCCGTGGTTCCCCCTTCCCGGCCAATGGGAGCTGCGGAAAGTGGCGCACAAGGATGTGGTGCTGGCCGCTTCTGGGAACAGCGTGGGGCCCGCGACACCACGGGGGAAGCAATCCCACGGGCCAGATCCAAAGCCCTGATGGGCCGTAGTTTGCCCACCCGTGCTCTAGAGAAATCTGTAGTATCAATCATTGGAGGAAGGTGGAACAGACTAAATAGCATAAGGGAGCAGACCTAGCAAGAAGATGTCAGACTGAAGAAATTGGGAGAGCTGAAGGGAATCAAAATGGAGGGACAATTCAAACCGAGCAGTTTTAAAGACTTTTGGGAAGATACTAAGGGCTTCTGGACACAAGTTGAAAGCTAGCTGAAGCAATGAGGAAAACACAGGAGCTCTGTTCTACAGGTCTGAAACAACCTTATGAAATGAAGATTGTGAAAAAGCTCCATCATAGCTGTGCCAATTTTGATGGAATAAGCGGGACTGTTTAGTCCATGACCGTATCACTGTACAATACTAAACAATTCAACATGGTTCAGGGTTTTGAATATGGAGAGCCTGGCCTCTTAACTCCCTGAAAACACACAATTCATGCCAAAGCTTGGAAACTTATTGATTAGGATACACAGAGAATTGGAAACTAAAGGTGTATTGGTTTTGCGTAACTCACTCAAATTTCAAGTTATGAACTTTCACTCACTTTTCAATAATTGAGCTTGCAATTGTGGCAGGTCTGTAAGACCTCAATTGTTAGAACAGTATCTTCTCCCATCTCCCCAGAGGCTGGCATGGGTTTATGGGGGAGGTACAAATCCACCATCAATAGTGAGACTAAAATGCTGGAGCAAAAGGGCTTAGGACAGGCAAGCTTCAAAAGTATTGTATATCTAATAAGTGTTAAGTAACCAGTGGCCTTCTTGCTCTCTTGAAGTATGTAGCTTGGGCATGTGGATGGATTTTATCAAAATGCCTGGCATAAATCATGAAAATACTCATCATTTTGCAAGTTAAGTCTTAACTGATTGCATATGATCTAATTCTAGTTAAAGCAAATGATCTCTCCTTGGCTCTATTCTCTGCTTTAAATCCAACTGTCTCACTGTATTCCAGAACGTGAGACATGCCTGTATCATAGGTGTAGAAGTGACTGCCAGCTTTGTACAAGTGAAGATGGAATTGCCGCTCTAAGGCTGGAGTAGTGCAAGATGGGGCAGCTTGTAGTTTACTTCTAGGTAGGGTGACCAGATGTCCCGTTTTTAAAGGGACAGTCCTGTTTTTTGGACTTTTTTTTAATATAAGGGCCTATTACCCACCCACCCCCTGTCCCATTTTTTCACAGTTGCTATCTGGTAACCCTACTTCTAGGCCTAGCTGGTCTAGGATTCACCTTGACCAGCTACATCAAGGTGAAACTACAACTTACTTTGTCTACTGTGTGGGGGTTTTTTTGTATTGGTCATCTTTGTAAAAATACTTTTTGCCGAGTGTAGATATGGCCTGAATCAAATACTCATAACATACATCTCATTGGTAGTATTCTGGTCTACAAGATTGGCTCAGCAGAAACAGTATAAATGGCAAATTGTATGCCTACATCTAAGAAGAAATGGAATGGAACATTGGATCTTCCATGTGGAAGATCCAGTTATAGTTGCTGTAATAACAGTGCTGTGTATGAAAGTGTGCACCTGGCTGTAGCTGGGCTTCCTCTGTACAGCTGGAGAATTTTTTTTTTTTGCTTTCACATAAAGAACTTTATTACACATTTCAACTTTAAAAGGAAACTTTCTAACCCAGATCCGTTGGTATCTAAGTGAAAACATTCAGATTTACCAGCCTTCTGGCCATATTCCCACACGCTCTGAGTCCAGTCTGTCTGGTATTAAATTCTGTGCCCTTTTCTTTGCAAATTCATATGCTCCTAAGCAAAATTACAGAATCAGAAAAACAGACTTCTGTTATGTGGGTGGAAAAGATGTGCAGCTGCTGTAAAGTGTCTGGCTTTTAGGAGGCTGCTGAGATTGTTTTAGGTTCTTACTGCATCCATCACTGAAGTATCTGAGATTTACCGATTAACCTTTTCTTTCCTCTTCTCTCCCACACTCCCCCTCCCCCATGCTTGGGGTTAGTTCCTGACTACATGTCTGTGCCTTTCCCACGGCAGAATGGAGCTTCACCAGTATTAGAAGGAACAATGGGAAAGTTTAGTGTGGGCCTACTTACTGAGTGATTGTCTAGTTCAGTGGTGAGCAAACTGTTTGGCTCAAGGGTCACAGCGGAGTATAGAGATTGTATGGTGGGCCATGAATGCTCACTAAATTGGGGGTTGGGGTGGAGGCTGTGGAGTGGGATCAGAAATGGGGAGTTCAGGGTGCTGGAGGGAGCTCCGGGCTGGGGCAGAGGGTTGGAGGCGGGTGGGAGGGCTCCAGCAGGGGTGCAAGCTCTGGGGTGGGGCTGGGGATGAGAGGTTTGGGGTGCAGGAGGGTGCTCCAGGCTGGGAGTGAGGGGTTCAGAGGGTGGGCAGGAGATCAGGGCAGGGGGTTGGGGTGCAGGAGGAGGTCAGGAGTGCAGGCTCTGGGTGATGCTTACCTCAAGCAGCTCCTGGAAGCAGCGGCATGTCCTTCTCCGGCTCCTAGGCAGAGGTGCAGCCAGGCACCTCCGGGCTCTGCCTGGTCCACAAGCGCTGCCCCTGCAGCTCCCATTTGCCTCAATTCCTAGCCAATGGGAGCTGCGGGGGCAGGGACAGCGTATGGAACCCTCTGGCTGCCCCTACATGTAGGAGCCAGAGGGGGGACATGCTGCTGTTTGCGGGAGCCGTGCAGAGCGGGCCATGCCCCTGACCCCGCACCCCAGCTGGAGTGGGGCAAGCCCCAGACCCCATTCCCTGGCTGGAGCTTGAGGGCTGGATTAAAACATCTGAAGGGCCAGATGTGGCCCTCCCTGGTCTAGTTCCCTATTTATGTTAAAAAGCTAGCAGTGTGTTTGACTTTTTCCATTTCCACTGGAGTCTGTTCCTGGGATAGCAGAGCTGTTGTAAGTCAGCATTGGAGTACAGTAACTCCTCACTTAAAGTCGTCCCGGTTAACCTTGTTTCCTTGCTGATCAATTAGGGAACGTGCTCATTTTTAAAGTTGTGTAATACTCCCTTCTAATGTCTTGGCAGCCGCCTGCTTTGTCTACTGCTTGCAGGAAGAGCAGCCCGGTGGAGCTAGCTGGTGGGGGCTTGGAACCAGGGTGGACCAGCAGCCCCCCATCAGCTCCCCGCTCCCCTAAGTTCCTTGTTCAGCAGCTGTCTGCAGTTCAGCTGTGTCCCTCCCCCCACTGCCATGTGCTGCTCCTGCCTTCTGCCTTGGAGCTGCTCCCCGAGGCTTCTGCTTGCTGTGGGGGGGGGGGGGTAGGGAAGGAAGTGGGGAGCTAATGTCAGGGTGTCCCCCTCCCCCCTGCTCCTGCACCCCGCTTACCCCATCTTCCATAGAGCAGGGGGGACACACCAGGGTTCAGGACAGAGGGAGCTTGCAGCAGCTGCTGTCTCAGCAAGCTGATCTAATTAACAAGGCAGTGTACTTAAAGGGGAAATGCGCATCTCTCCCTCCATTCCTGCTGCCTTGTGTAGAGAAAGAGTTAACCCTTGAGGGCTCAGCCAATTGTTAGTTCATCATTTAGCAGTAAGGGAAATATCCCACCCTCTGACTCCTCTACCTCAACCAAGCTTCACAATCATCGCTGTGTTCTAATATTAAATTGTTTGTTTAAAACTTATACTGTGTGTGTGTGTCTTTTGTCTGGTGAAAACAATTTCCCTGGAGCCTAACCCCCTCATTTACATAAATTCTTATGGGGAAATTGGATTCGCTTAACATTGTTTCGCTTAAAGTCGCATTTTTCAGGAACATAACTACAATGTTAAGTGAGGAGTTACTATATATTGGCTTTTTCATGAGGTTGATGGATTTCCACTCCATACGGCTAAATGCAGTGTCTTGTAAATGGCTTGTCTATTTTTTGTAAAGTCTATCAATGAGGAAGTTTGTGTGGAAGGTTGGTTTCTTATGAGAGTATCCAGTTCTGAGAGCTCATTCTTAATCTTTCCCTGTTTGCTGTATAGGATGCTGATCAGGTGGTTTCGCAGTTTCTTTGAGAGTGTGTGACACGGTCTCTCAGCATAGTCTGTGTGATATGTATATTATATATTGGCTGCACATGTCTACAAAGGAAGATTTTGCTCTTCCACACTAGAACTGTGAGGAGGTGCCCTTTTGCTACCTCAGCTTTGACTGCTGCTGTTCCTGTTTCCTCCCCATTCCAGCTTACGGATGCAGTTGATTTCAGCCGTAGCACAAATCTGTGTTCCTATGGGCTCTGGGCTGGCTGCCTGTCCCTGCCCCGTTATTGACAATTCTCTTTCTTGGTCTGAGTTGCATATCCCATGTCAGGCTTGTCTTCCCTCCCCACTTGTCCTTTGCTTGTCTCTTCTGGCTTGTTTACACTCCTAGAGTAAAGGTGAGAGTGCTGCCCTCATTACCATTTAAGCATGGCATCGTCTTTGATACGAGTGTAAAATGGAATTACTTTGGGGAAATTCTATGGCCTGTGTCATGCAGGAAGTCAGACTAGATTATCACAAAGGTCTGGGAACCTATGAAAGACCATCTTATTTTTCAACTTCAGCACATTAAAATAAGAAGCTTAATCATTCCTGTCACAATATCTCCTTGTATTCATGCATTCCTAGTGAGAGAGTTTCTAGTTTCTTTCAATTAACATGTCACTACTGTGGAGGAATCTGGGTAGGAATTTGCAGAGAGCCAATCTACCTTTACATATGACTTCATAGCTGTAGATATTTGCAGTAGTGATGTAGCTATGTTGGTCCCAGGACATTAGAGGCAAGGTGGATGGGGTAATCTCTTTTATTGGACCAACTTCTTGTTAGTGAAGGAGACACATTTTCAAGGTACGCAGAGCTCTTTAGAAGAAGTGGGTTCAATAAAAGGTATTATCTTACCCACCTTGCCTATAACTGGTTACTCAGTTTTCTTTGCATGTTGATAATTCTTTCCCTTCAGGCAGCTTGTTGTACCTTTTGCTTAATTGTTAGTTTAATCAGAGTAGTGTATCTACGTAATACTTGCATATCCCATTACCATTTTTATATCAAGTGGTTCCTCTTGGACAATGTTCAGTCCATCAAAGATATTTATCTGATAACTGGATTACAGTAAACCCTAATTTTCTTGGTATAAAAACAAGGACCTGTAATTCACTTCCAATTCAACTGTCCTAGTTGTAGCAACAGTGGAACATAGTATAGGCAGTGTTCAGGCATGTTTTACCACTCTATTGTCTAATTCAGGGGTGGGCAAACTACGGCCCATGGGCCGGATCTGGCCCCTCAGGGCTCTGGATCTGGCCCGCGGGCTTGCCCCCCATTGCGCAATGGGCTCCGTTCATTGCCCTTGCCTCCAGGCACCGCCCCCGCCCCCAGCTCCCATTGACCAGGAATGGGGAACCGCAGCCAATAGGAGCTTCGGGAGAGGTACCTGGAGGCACAGCAAGGGCAGCATATGCAGAGCCCTCCGCCCCCAGGGGCCGCAGCGCTTCCTGGAGCGGCGCGGTGTGGGGCCAGGGCAGGCTGCCACCCCAGAGCCCAAACCGCTCCTGCACCCCGCCTCCCAATTCCCTCCCCTAAGCCCTCTGCCTGCACCACACACCCCTCTTGCCCCCAACCCCCTGCCCTGAGCCCCCTCCTGCACCCCAACCCCCTGCCCTGAGCCCCCTGCCACACCCCTCCTGCACCCCAACCCCCTGCCCTGAGCCCCCTCAAGCACCCCGCACCCCTCCTTTGCCCTAATCCCTTGCCCTGAGCTCCTTCCTGCACACCGCACTCCCTCCCCCTGCCCTGAGCCCCCTCCTGCTCCCTGCACTCCTGCACCCCAACCCCCTGCCCTGAGCCCCCTCAAACACCCTGCACCCCTCCTCTGCCCTAATTCCTTGCCCTGAGATCCTTCCTGCACACCGCACTCCCTCCCACACCCCAACCCCCTGCCCCGGCCCTACATACAATTTCCCCACCCAGATGTGGCTCTCGGCCCAAAATGTTTGCCCACCCCTGGTCTAAGTGATCATGGTCAGATGACACAGTAAGGACAGACAGCTGCCTGGAGCCCTCTCACACAACCACTCCTACTGTTGATACCACCTTACTGGAGCTAAACCTGTGATAGCAACAGTGGGAATTCTAAATTTTTTTTGCAGGAATGGAGAAGAGTTTAAAAAAAAAAAGTGTATTTGTCCCTAGATAGTACTACAGTGTTCCCGATTAAACTGGATATTGGTATGTATGTTTGAATTCACCCTGACTGCACAACTGGAAAGAATAATTCATCTACACACCCAGTTTTGGTGCCTTATGCTGAAGGAACAATGTAGATTATTAATGTGGAGAGCAGAGGAGAAGTTGCTGTGAAGAATTACACACACACACACACACACACACTTACATTACCTGGAGCACGGCAACTAGCCTAATCCAGCCTGCCACCAGCAATGAGCCTGAGGCTATTTCTAAACTACAATGCAAGAGCAGCACAGCTGCAGCTGTAGGACTGTAGTGCTTCAGTGCAGACACTCGCTACGGGGATGGGAGGGGTTCTCCTGGCCTTGTTGTTAATCCAACTCCCTAAAAGATGATAGGTCAACAAAAGAATTGTGCTGTCTGCAGCGGGGGTTAGGTCAGCTACATCTCTCAGGGGTGTGGATTTTTCACATCTCTGAGAGACATAGCTATGCCAGTGCAAGTTTTCAGTGTAGACTAGTCTTAACTTGATGTGAAGCATCTTGTCAACAGCTGTGGGCATTAGGGTAGCATCACTTTAAGTTTTTCACTTGTGATGTTTTCTACATTTAAAGGAAGAGGCTTACCGCTGTTAAAATGACTTTTAAATACTTTACAGTGAAGGTTCATGCACTGTCGGCTTCAAACAATTTAATGTAAGAGTCAGTGCTTCCCTGTGCGGCTACAGTCCAATCAGCAGTTATCAGACATGCAAACTTCATGTTAAACAGGCAATCTTTACATGCTGGTTTTCTTCTAACAAGCTCAATGTAATATTAAACTAAATACAAAATTGGTTTGTGAGAATAAAGGAGTGAGGTCTGTTGTGGGATCGTTAATACTCAAGGCCTCAAATGAGATCTTAAAGATAAGTGGCTGTCATACAGTCAGGGCCGGCTCTGATTTTTGCCGCCTCAAGCAAAAAAATTTTGGCCGCCCCCCCCCCCCCCTTTTTCATGTCCCCCGGCCCCACCCCAACTCCACCCCTTCCGAACCCCTTCCCCAAATCCCCAGCCCCGCCTCCTCCCCTGGGTGTGCCGCATTCCCACCCCCATTGCTTCCGGCAGGCCTCCTGCGACCTTCCACCCTAGCTCACCTCCGATCCGCCTGCTCCCCCGGGCACGCCGCTGCTCCGCTTCTCCCCCATCCCTCTCAGGCGAGGGAAGGCAGAGCAGCGGCGCATTCAGGGGAGCAGGCGGAGTGGAGGTGAGCTAGGGTGGGGAGGCGCAGGAAGTAACGGGGGGTAGAGGAACTGCTCCCAGCTCCAACTCACCTCTGCTCCACCAACACTGCCTCCCCCGAGCGCCCGCCACTCGGCTTCTCCTCGCTCCCTACCTCCCAGCCTTGCTGCACAAAACAAGTGTTTCACGCGTGGCAAGCCTGGGAAGGAGGGGGGAGAAGCGGAGCGGCGGCGGCGCGCTCGGGGAGCAGGCGGAGGCAGAGTGGAGGCGAGCTGGGATGGCGGGGGCACTTTTTCCCCATGCCCCAGAGTCGGCGCCTATGATGGCCCGCACGAGAATGCCACCCCTAAAAATGTGTCACCCCAAGAACCTGCTTGTTTTGCTGGTGCCTGGAGCTGGCCCTGCACACAGTCAGTCATAATAGCAGTGAAGGTAGTCTTGGTAGTGCAGCAGTTAATAAACCTTGAAATTGTATAAGTCTTGTAGAATAAATTTCACAGCATTTTGGTGTGAGCCTCCCAACCCCTGTCACTGACTTGAGCTAGTGGTGCTTTGGCTAATGCTCTTAAAAATAGCTGTATTGACAGTGCTTTAAAGTTGTGGCTTGGGCTGGGAGCCTCATTCCAGCTTGCTCCAAAGTGCTGTGTAGGCAAACCCTTAGGTGCTGATCCAAAGCCCACCGAACTCCACTAGGGGCCTTTCTTTTGATTCCAGTGGGATTTGGATCAGGCCCTTACTGAGTAATATATTGTGACCTGCATGTTTGTATGAATGCTTGCAAATTGTCATCTGGCCCTTACAGAGTTTTTTGCTCAATTTCATATGGTGTGTGTTAGACAACTCCTAGGGCTGGATTAGCTGCCAGTTCTCCACACAATAAGCACCGTTCCTTCAAATCCCTTTTAAAAACCCCTCTCATTAATCCTCTCTGTGCTGATCTCTGCACTTTCTCAGGGCTGCCCTCTTTCCTCTAGTCATACTGAGGTGATGGAAAGGTCTTTGGGGTGGTATTTTAATGAAAATTTGGATACGCTCAGGCTGTCTTTAAAAATAATAGTCAGCTGCCAGCTCAAGGCACCTGTACAAAACAGAACTTTCCCAACCTTAGAAATTAACTGAACAAAACACAATTAACTATAAAATGGAAACAGTATATGCCCATTGCTCAGGGCAACACACAGCTGGTGGATGATAGGATACCAGCCGACTTAGACAAAGGGAAATAGGATAACACATAAATTACTAATATGTTTCTAGCCTAGTGAAAGTGAATGCAACACCCTCTGTAGCACTCTGAGCCTTGGATTTGCTTTGTCACTCGTCTGGCTTGAGTTGGTGGCACTGGTCTGTAAAGGGGCTGACTTGGGGGAGGGAAGAGATGATGGGAGTTGGCAGCACTGCACTCGTGCTCCTTAATTGAGAGTTCAGGTGTTTGCTACGTACACCAAGACTGTATCTGTCAGAGAACCGACCCTTTGGTCTAGTCCTAGCGTAAGTGCCCATGATGCAATAGGTACACTCCAGTTGTGGGGCTTCAGTGTAAGTTTTGCCTGATGTCTATGCTTGTACTGTACTGCACCATTGCAGATGCACTGCCCTCTACGCATCTATTGCAGAGTTCCCAGCACAACCCCCTGGGGCTCTTTCCAGATCTGGGGGTTGCAGGAATGTGCCCACCTTCTCCTGGGCCAGCTGTTCCAAACAGTTCATGGAGCTGGTCTTCTCCACATCTCTCCCCAAAGAGTTTCATGGTGCTGTCCAGAAGCACATCAGGCTGGGGAGGGAGTGAATGTTGTGTTCAGTATAGCTCTTCCTAAAGGGAGAGGTGTCCCATCACAGGCGCTGACTCCGTGGGTGCTCTGGAGCTGGAGCACCCACGGAGAAGAATTAGTGGGTGCTCCACACCCAGCGGCAGCCAAGCTCCTCTCATCCCCCCCGCCCCACCTCCTCCCCCTCCCCTGAGCACGCCACGTCCCTGCTCCTCTGCCTACCTCCCAGCACTTCCTGCTGCCAAACAGCTGTTTGGTGGCGCTTAAGACTTTCCGGGAGGGAGGGGGAGGAGTGGGGACACTGCACGCTCAGGGGAGGAGGCAGAGAAGAGGCAGGACAGGGGAGGGGACTTTGGGGAAGGAGTGGAATGGAGGTGGGGCGAGAGCAGTGCAGGGGTGGGGCCAGGGGTGGGGGGGAGGGTCGAGCACCCACCGGGAACAGTGGAAGTCGGCGCCTGTCTCCTATGCCAGGCTCGACCAATTGTTATGGCAGTGGTCCTTCATCGTCTCAAGATACTGCTTGCCCTGGCTGTTGCTGTCCATCTGGACCAGTTATGCCAACACATGGTGTGGTTAGCTTTGTTCCAAGCAAGTCTAATCCAGAGAGTGGCTGTGAGGCCAGTGCACTGTTAGGAATGTGAATGTGTAGCATGTCCTAGACATGCTGGGGATCACAAAGCAGTTAGCACGCCATATTTCTTGGGTGCAGATATGGCCTATGAACCATCCTTTGTCAGGAGGATTTTGCTGGTGCTACTGTCTGCTCTTCTTTGGGAAAGATGATGGTTCCCAGCTGGCTGTTACTGCTGCCCTATTTCACAGGATCCCCTCCACCGAAATAGACTCCCCGGCCATAGCACTTCTTCCAAAAAGATTTTTCCTTAACCACAACTAAAATAGGGGGGAGAAAAAGGTTCACGTTTCATTCCCTGCAGCGCATTTGCTGTGATCACACTGCACAATAACGATAATCCCCAGGAGGGGATTTTCCTGGTAGGTCTTACTTTAGAGGTTTTTTAGTGATACGTGGGCAGTGCCCTTCCCCAACCCCACCCACTCTCCTTAGCTGACCCAGACCGTGGCTGAGCACCTTTTGGGGAAGGTTGTGAGTTGATTTTGGGCTTGGACCTTCTCTCGCTTTGTCAGGGGAAGTCTGCTAAAGTAGTTTGCTGTAGATGAGAAACAAGTTGTCAAAGTGAAATGAGCACAGAGCCGCAAGGCGATTCAGGATTGTACAAAGGCTATGTAGGGCCGGTTTCACCTTAGATATGTCACCTTTGATATACAGCAGCCCCTATCTCTAGAGTCTTAAATATGATGAACACTCACTATCCCCTACCTCCCTTGCTACCAGGGCATAGAATGAAAAACTGGGTCTTTTAGCTCCACATGGGATACATGCGCAAACAATACACTTAGTTTTGGCTGCACAGATTCTTCTACAGCAAGGCTCATGTGTAGGACCCGACCAAATTCATGGCCATGAAAAATGCATCACAGACCATGAAATCTGATCTTTTGTGTGCTTTTATCCTACACTTATACCGATTTCATGGGGGGGAGACCAGCGTTTCTCAAATTGGGGGTCCTGACCCAAAAGGGAGTTGCAGGGGGGTCACAAGGTTATTTTCGGGGGTCACGGTATAGCCATCCTTACTTCTGTGCTGACTTCAGAGCTGGGCGGTGTACCATACCATGCTACCCTTACTTCTGCGCTGCTTCCGGCAGTGGCTCTGCCTTCAGAGCTGAGCTCCCGGCCAGCAGCTACAGCTCTGCAGCTCTGAAGGCAGCGCCGCCACCAGCAGCAGTGCAGAAGAATAGCAATAATGCAACCCCTCCCCCCCCAATCTTGTGAACCTCAACAACTCCTTTTTGGGTCAGGACCCCTACAATTACAACACCCTGAAATTTCAGATTTAAATAGCTGAAATCAGGAAATGTATCATTTTAAAAATCCTATGACCGTGAAATTGATCAAAATGGACCGTGAATTTGGTAGGGCCCTACTCATGTGGCTCAGTCCTTAGAGCAAACCCGGCTAACGCATTGTGTCCTACTAACACTGTTCCACCTCGGTTTGCCTGCACAGTACCCATGGAAGAGGCATCACTTTAACATCCTGGTTAAGAGTCACTTTTAAACCACAATAGGCAAGGACCTAGTCCAGGAATTTGCCTTTAAACATGGATTTGAAACTGTTGCATTTTCCACATGGACCAAGCAAACACTGAGACCTTGAATACACTACAACAAATGTTTGTTACTGAACGTTGCCAGCAATCGGTGTAGCGGACAGTGCTCAACAGGCCTTCATTGTAAGCGTAGACAAATCCAAACTTTGTTCAGTGCCAGTTCAGCTTAAACCAGGTGCCTGGCACCTGTGTTCAGTAACAGGTCTGTTTTGCAGTATAGACAAGGCCTGTGTTAAATCAGTTTCAGCGTCAGTGGGGATGGAGCCAGTAGGGAAACGGCAGTGACCAGACCTTAGGGAGCTACATGATTAGTTACTAAAATTTAATCATAGAAATGTAAGGTTGGATGGGATCTCAAGTTTATCTAGTCTAGCCCCTGGCACAGAGGCAGGACCAAGTAAACCTAGATTATCCCTGACAGGTGTTTAACCTGTTCTTAAACACCTTCAGTGACGGGGATTCCACAACCCCCTTTGGTAATCTGCTCCATTGCTTACCTGTCCTTTATAATCAGAAAGTTTTTTCTAATGTTTCCATTCATGTTTTTAGAGAAACCCATCCTTGTGTTACTGCTCCTTCCAGCAGGAAGGCTGCAGCCATCTTCTGTCAAGGGTGACGAAGGAAGTTCTAATGAAAGCAGGAAAGGCCAGCGATGGATGCAGCTTTTCTTTAAGCTATGGGTCACCTGCTCTCTTTCTCCATATGGAGAGAGGGCACTATGTGGCCCCTTGTCAGCAAACAGGCAGGCTGGGAGCATGCCGTTTCCTTAGTAGGATAATGCTTGCAGAGAGCAGTTTTCCTTCAGGCTCTCTTACAGCTTCCAAAGGCTTCTTTTTTTCTTTTGCAAAAGTGAGACCTCAGACCAATCATGAGAGGAGCCTGAACATCCCCTATTGCTAGAAAAGTGGGAGGGAGGGAAGGAAACTCAAGCAACAGGTCATCATTTTGTCGGATTGGGCCCAGCAAGTGATTTACAGCTGCAATGCTGTGAGCTGTCCATCTTGTTTACATCTCCCTCCATGCTCTCCTTTGTCTTCCTTTAGGCCCCAGCTCTCCCCCACCCCACACACATTTCTGTCAGTCAGGAGGAGTCCATAAGTGGGGTACAGTGTTACTTTCAGCCTAAAATACATAGCTGTCAGGAAACTTCTTTCCAGAGGACAGCTGATTTCCCAAACCCGCACTGAAAGCACAATGGAGTACTGCTGTTTGAACACACTTCCAGGATTTGTAGGACATGCTAGCCCTGCAAGTGAAGAGCGTTACAGTAACTGCACGGCACTTCAATGCACTTTAAGAACCCAACTCGCTCTCAGCTTGGCTGTGTTGCTATACCTGAAGCCTGCGTGGGAGACAAGGTGGGTCAGCAGCAACGAAAGGTCTAATTAACACTCCTGCCAGGACACAGGATGACACACCAGTGAGGTGGGGAGAAAATGGGAGAAACCAGCTCTAAAAAAGGACACAGATCAAAGGTGGTGCCTGCCCTGATGTGTGCTTGGTTAAAGGAGTTGGCACAGGGCCCTGTCCCTGCTCCCTCCCCACCCCCCATTCTGGCAGGGTGTGGGTATTTATCAAGACTCCTTATATCTCTAATAGCAGGGCTTCTCTCTGTTTTTGTATCCCCCACATGTTGGCTGAATCAAGCAGTGACCGTAGTAAAAAAAAAACTTTAGCAGAACAAAGTCATTGTCACTCATGTCTTGGTTCCTCTCAATGGGCTGAGACACAAGAAGGACCCTGCACTCCTTTTCTAAAGACAAAGCTTTTCTCATGTCTATCAGTGCATTGAAGGCTCTTCCATTCACGCTTGTGTTAACGTTCTTATCCTGGGAAGGTTAAAGTTCACCACTTTCCCAAGAAGCTTCTACACTGACTGTTCCAGCTTAGAATGTCCAAATAATTCTTTCTTAGACACAGCTGTTGGACACTGGCAAAGAGGAAGGGAATGCACAAAATTCCCTCCCCCACTCCAAGTGAATGGTATCTCATATGTGCAACCCCCTTCCTAAGAACGATCTAATCTTGTTACAAAACAAGCCAGGGCATCATGTACAGAGGATAATATGGCCTTCTTTTGTACCAGCTTTTCCACTGCAAATATCAGCCCAGCCACCACAAAAAAACGGCTTGTTTAGACTGAGTTTGGGGTTGAACAATAACAATGATACTTACCACCTGAAAAGCCTATAGGCAGGCTAATCTAAAAGTGCTTTACAAAATTGAGGAAGCATTATTATTCCCATGTTACAGCTGGAGAAACTGAGGCACAGAGAGATTTTAGTGACTTGCCCAAAGTCACAGTGTAAGTAATTTTTTATTAAAATGCTTTGCTTGGATTCTTTAAATAGCCCACACAGAGTTATGCACTTGCAGGAAATGTTAGTTGGAAATATGTTAGATTTTTTTTTTTTTCTAACTGTGTTGTGTGCTTGTATCCTCAAATACAGAGAGGTGGGGAGGAAAGCTAACCTCTCTGCAATCAAGTCAAAGGAAGTTTGATCAAACTAAAATACCAGTAAAGCTCTCACTTAATATTGCCCACTCAGCCTTAACTCAGTTTTGGGGGCTAACTGAAGTATGGTGCTGGTTGCATAGCTGTGACCATACAAGCTGTGTGTAAAATGCATGTCATAGGACCTGATCCTGCTCTCACTGAACTCAGTAGTAAAACTCCTTTCGGCTTCAAGGATTCTTTAGGATTCTTTGGGATCCCAAATGATTTTTTTAATAATGCACTTGTATGCTCTTTTGCCTAAAGAGTCCTGAGGATAAATAGATCATCCCACTAGGAGCAAAATTCTGTTTGGTATTTGTCTTTAGAAATATCAAGAATGTCAAGTCTGGTGTTTCCTGGAGAACATTTGGGAGGTCTCAGGGATGTTTATTATAAGTGTTAAGTAGTCTTTAAGGTGCCACCAGACTCCTTGTTGTTTTTATTACACTGGTCTACAATTTTTGAGAAGTCGTCTGCTTCAGAGAAATGTGCTATTTATTATGTATTTTGATGTGCTGAATTCAAATATGACAATTAAAACAACTGATTGGCTACTGTTTCTAAGATATTTAAGTTTTTACATTTTATGTCTATGTATATTGTGTAGATAGTAGAGTTTTAATCATAAATTGTAAACCTAGATCTTTTCATGTGTTTATGGATGCTTTACATGATAATATTTCACCTGTCCTGTTTACGTAACACTTTAAAAATCAGCAAAAGGGTTATATAAATAAAATTTATTATGAAACAAAAGGCAAAAAACTATTATGTACATAGTTTAGTCCTATTCAGTGTCTACTCGGCGCTTCTTGGCTTGTCTCTTGTATTCATTAAATGGAGCATCTCTTGTCACTGTCCATCAATGGTCTGCAAGCATTGATGGGCTCCGTTTGCCCTGATAGCGTTTCTCCATTGTTGCAATATCCTGGTGAAATCGCTCGCCGTGCTCGTCGCTCACTGCTCCGCAGTTCGGTGGAAAAAAATCTAGATGAGAGTGCAAAAAATGTATCTTTAGTGACATGTTGCAACCAAGGCTTTTGTATGCCTTGAGGAGGTTTTCCACCACCAACCTGTAGTTGTCTGCCTTGTTGTTTCTGAGAAAATTTATTGCCACTAACTGGAAGGCTTTCCATGCCGTCTTTTCCTTGCCACGCAGTGCATGGTCAAATGCATCATCTCGAAGAAGTTCACAAATCTGAGGACCAACAAAGACACCTTCCTTTATCTTAGCTTCACTTAACCTTGGAAATTTTCCACAGAGGTACTTGAAAGCTGCTTGTGTTTTGTCAATGGCCTTGACAAAGACCCAGCTTGATTTGTAAGGGTGGTAACAAAATCTTCTTGATTCAACAAGTGGCGGATGCTGAACACTTTTCCTCCCAGGCTCCAATGACTGTCGGAGTGGCCAGTCTTTCTTGATGTAGTGGGAATCTCTTGCACGACTATCCCATTCGCAGAGAAAACAGCAATACTTTGTGTATCCAGTCTGCAGACCAAGCAAGAGAGCAACAACCTTCAAATCGCCACAAAGCTGCCACTGATGTTGGTCATAGTTTATGCACCTCAAAAGTTGTTTCATGTTGTCATAGGTTTCCTTCATATGGACTGCATGACCAACTGGAATTGATGGCAAAACATTGCCATTATGCAGTAAAACAGCTTTAAGACTCGTCTTCAATGAATCAATGAACAGTCTCCACTCATCTGGATCGTGAACGATGTTGAGGGCCGCCATCACACCATCGATGTTGTTGCAGGCTACAAGATCACCTTCCATGAAGAAGAATGGGACAAGATCCTTTTGACGGTCACGGAACATGGAAACCCTAACATCACCTGCCAGGAGATTCCACTGCTGTAGTCTGGAGCCCAACAGCTCTGCCTTACTCTTGGGTAGTTCCAAATCCCTGACAAGGTCATTCAGTTCACCTTGTGTTATGAAGTGTGGTTCAGAGGAGGAGGATGGGAGAAAATGTGGGTCCTGTGACATCGATGGTTCAGAACCAGAAGTTTCATCCTCTTCCTCTTCCTCGTCTGACTCAAGTGAGAATGATTCTAGTGCATCAGGACTGGCAATCCTTCTCCGTGGGGTACTGGGCGTATAGCTGATGGAATGTTTGGATAATGCACAGTCCACTTTTTCTTCTTTGACACACCTTTCCCAACTGGAGGCATCATGCAGAAGTAACAATTGCTGGTATGATCTGTTGGCTCTCTCCAAATCATTGGCACTGCAAAAGGCATAGATTTCCTTTTCCTGTTCAACCACTGGCGAAGATTTGTTGCACAAGTGTTGCAGCATATGTGTGGGGCCCACCTCTCGTCCTGATCTCCAATTTTGCAGCCAAAATAAAGGTGATAGGCTTTCTTAACCATAGTAGTTATACTGCGCTTTTGTGATGCAAAAGTCACTTCACCACAAACATAGCAGAAGTTATCTGCACTGTTCACACAAGTACGAGGCATCTCTGCTCACTTTGGCTAAACAGAAATGTGTCCCTTTGCAAAATCAAACACTGACAAATAAGAGAGCATGACACTGTATGATTTCTAGAGCTGATATAGGGCAATTTGTTCAGCAGAATGATGTAAGCTTCCTTATGATTGCATCATCCATGACTTCTAGGAATAACATGATGCAATTCATATCATGTATGATGCAATACCAGCTTCAGATTGCATCATTCATTGTTTTGCCTAAAAAGCAAGTACTGTCCAAACCCAGTCATAGATTTATTCATCGATCCAGTCAAAGATGTATTTTAGTCATTTCTGGTTTAAATTGAGATCCCTTCCCTTTATAACTCATAGACTCATAGACTTTAAGGTCAGAAGGGACCATTATGATCATCTGGTCTGACCCCCTGCATGCTGCAGGCCATAAAACCGTCCCTACCCCTTCCCTGGACTCTGCTGTTGAAGTCCCCAATCCTGTTTTAGGTGACTTCAATCGGCAGAAACCCTCCTGCTAGAGATCCCTGCCCTATGCTGCGGAGGAAGGCGAAAAACCTCCAGAGGCTCAGCCAATCTGCCCTGGAGGAAAATTCCTTCCCGACCCCAAATATGGCGATCAGTAAGACCCCGAGCATATAGGCAAGAGTCTCCAGCCTGACCCCTGTCAGCCATTATACAATTTACCTACCATTTCTTGGTTTTCCTTATCCTCCGCCATTCCCAAGTCAAGGGTCGTATATACTGACCCAATAGCATATCTTGAAAACTAGAGCCGATCAACAATTTTAAGCATCATTTTCGTTCTCAGTGATCCAGAATTATTTCAGAAGCATTTTGGCTTAGGAGCAGTGTTACTAGTGTTAACATCTTAACTGAAGGGAGTCAACACGTTGAATCTATAACAAAGACTTCCTTTATCCAAAATGTGAATTGATCATTGGAGTTAAATATTTGCCACCAAACCAAAAACAACAGTTTAAATTGTTGTAACTTAAAAGTTGCTTTGTCGTTTTTGATACTTGTGTTATTGTTTCACTAGTTCAGCAGGACGTGAATTTCTAATGTAGAAGAATAAGCCAAAGTCCTTCCCCATCATTTGGAAGAAAAAAAAAAACACCCCACAACACCTTTCAGCCATGTGATTTACAAGAAGCGAAGAAGAACCCAAGCCCAGTTTTTAATTTTCTTTTGCAGGTCACCTTTAGGCAATGTTCTGTGAAAGCCGCTTTCATTGGCCAAGGGGGAGTGAGGCAAAAGCCCAGCTCCTGTCTCCTTACTGGTGCTAAATATGCTGATCATGCTCAGTGCAGGTGCAATATAACAGCAGCTGAGTACAGTTTTTCCTTGCATTCAAAAGGGCGGTGAGTGGGGTTGGCAGAACAACAGTAACTTATCCTACTTCTGCTTTCAGTTTTGCTAATTAACAGCCTGCAATGTTTTATCTCTAACAGGGCTTAGTTGCCCAGTGCTGTAAGTATTACCTCCTATGTCAGCTGTAAGGGATAGTAAGAAACAAGTTGCTATGTAGGAGTAGTGGCTGATTTTTCAAGCCCTGACAACTTGTCTGTTTTATGGTCTTCAAATTTGGTACAAGCCTGGGCTAAAGGCTAATGGTGAGCTTTCAGCGAAGGAGTGGACAGCAAACTGCATGAAGTGCACTTATTGGAGCTTGGCTACTCTAAACTTGTAGTTGAGCCAGCTTGCTAGCCCTGATGACAGGGGCAGCAGCTCTCAGCTAGCAGATGCTGTGTGAGCAGCTGGGTGACACCCTACTCAACATACGCCAAACTGCTGGATTTATGCACAGGACATCTTCCCTGCAAGAGAAACAAAACAAATACAATTCTACACGTACATCACACCCTGGAAGTGTGTGTTAATATCAGCTATTCTATAGACTAGTGCTCAGGCTCAACTGCTCTCAGCCCCCTCCCCCCCTTCTTTTTGGCCTGAAGTAAGCATCACTTGAGGCCTAGCTCCTAATGAAATGCACGTTGATCTCCACCTGCTTTCACTTAAGCTGTATATAGCAATCAGTTAGTTTCCTGATGTAATCAGGAGTCTCCACTAGGGAAACAGCTTCCAGAGAAAGATTTCAGAGGAGGCAAAGATGCTTTTACCATGAAGGGGTAAAAAAATTTCTGGCTAATAAGGAAAGAAGACAGATAAGGTAGGAGCTGTTTTTGTTCATGTCTTGCTCACATGTTCTGTTCTCACTAAAGCTGAAGGAAGTTGAGTGTATTACCTGAGGCAAAGCTGAGGGTAAAATCTTTTGAGGTGGCAAACAGTTGGGGTGTCTTATGTAGTTACCCTATTGCATTTCTGCTAACTGTAACAAGAGCTGCTCAACTAATCTGCTGTGTAAGGTGCTTTCTTAGGCAGAGGTGATTGTAAAAACTCACTGGAAACACTTCTAGCTCCCTCCACTAAAGAGAAACTGTTAGACCAGCTGTTCAGGAGAGGGGCTGCCTTTATGTCTTGTAGAGCACTGCGCATGTTGGTGGTTCTTTAATAACAGGGGTGATGGGAGCCAGCTGTTTCCACCCACATGTCTGTTGCTTTTTATTACTGTATTTTATAAATAACTCTGTGGTGGTCCCCCCCCCCCCCCGCACCCCAAACCTAAACCCATTAGTTAAAGGATATGCTGCTCATCGTCCAAGGACTATTGTGGAACCATTGTGGTCAAGTACTTACTCCTTTTTCTTTTTTTTTAACCTGAACTTCCTATTCTTACTCTGTTTAGCTATGTATCTGTTTGAAATTGAGCTCATTACAAGGACAGGGCTGGCTGGCTTGATGTCCTGCGTCAGGGGTGGCCAACCTGAGCCTGAGAAGGAGCCAGACTTTACCACTGTATATTGCCAAAGTGCCACAGTAATACATCAGCAGCCCCCCCCATCAACTTCCCCCCACTCCTGCTTCCAGTGCCTCCCACCCACTGGCAGGACTGCCCGGGGGGGGGGGCAAGTGGGGCAACTTGCCCTGGACCCTCACGAGCGTTTTCAGGGGCCCCCACAAGAGTTTTCGGTGGGTCTTCAGCAGCAGGTCCTTCAGTGCCACTGATCACACCCAGAGCAAGTGAAGGACCCGCTGCCAAAGACCCGGAGCTTCTTCCGCTCCGGGTCTTCGGCAGAAATTCGATGGCAGGGGCTCCTTCTGCTCCAGGTCTTCGGCGGCGGGTCCTTCACTTGCTCCGGGACCCGCCGCTGAAGTGCCCTGAAGACCCGGAGCGGAAGGAGTCCTCGCCACCAAAGACCCCAGGCCCCCTGAATCCTTTGGGCGGCCCTGCCCCCCGGCAGCCCCACTGATCAGCACCTCCTCCTCCCTCCTGATCAGCTGTTTCGTGGCATGCAAGAGGCTGGGGGGAGGGGCGGGGAGCGAGAACATGGCAGGTTCAGGGGAGAGGATGGGAAGGGTGGGAGTGGGGACTGGGCCTGTGGCAGAGCCAGGGGTTGAGCAGTGAGCACCCTTCGGCACATTGGAAAGATGGCGCTTGTAGCTCCAGCCCCAAAGTCGGTGCTTATACAAGGAGCCGCATATTAATTTCTGAAGTGCCGCATGTGGCTCCGGAGCCACAGGTTAGCCCCCCCGTCCTACGTAATGCAGGATTTGCCATATTTCAGTGAGAATCTCTGTGTTCTTTATAAGAGGAGCATGTGACCGCCTGTCAGTCTGGAATAGAGAGAATTGGCTGGCTTCCTGGGAGCAGGACACGGTTCCAGGAACCTGGACTCTTGCAGAGCTCCGTAGTTCCATGAGCAAACTTGAAGATCCACTGGCTGCTGAGTTGAGGATCCCTAAAGAAGCATCTCTTCGGTTCCCACCTCCTTCCCTCTGGAAATGAGATGCCTGGCCTGAGAAAAGCCTGCTGGTGCTTTCTCTCTCTTGGCAGCTTTCCAAAAAGCCCAGAAAGCATGTGGCTTGTCCTTTAACATCTGGCAGCACCTGTGCAGTAATTGCCTCTGGCTAGCTCCTGACAGGTTGAAGGGACCTGTGCCCTCTGCACATCTTGCACCAAGACCATGACCCCATACACATTCCTCCCACTCTGGGGCACCCCAACTGGGTATTGCTCAGGCTCTAGTTCAGCCCTTCGTTCCAGGGCTTGGAGAACTGTGTGGAGGAAGCATGCTCAGACAGCCAGTATAGGAGAAGGTGCTTTCTGCACCTTCCTTTCAGCAGGGTTTTATGGGTAGAGGACCACGGCCCTCAGTAGTATCTTGTTGGGTTTCAGAAGGACTTTCAGGTAGGTGACCTTATCTGGAAGGATTCTGGACCTGCTACAAGGGAGACAGTAAAGAGGTGGGAAATATTAGTCTGAAATGCAAGAGGTGTGAGGAACTTCTGGCAATAATTAAAATGCCGTGGGTATTCTAGTTAAAAGACTGCACCAGATGTCTACATTGCAGTTAGACACCCGTGGCTGGCCTGTGCCAGCTGACTCGGGCTTGCGGGGCTGTTCAGGTGTGGTGTAGGCACTCTGGCTGCAGCCTGAGCTCTGGGACCCTCCCATCTCGCAGGGTCCCAGAACCCCGGGCTGCAGCCAAAACCTGAACATCTACACTGCAGTTAAACAGCCCCTTAGCCCGAGCCCCATGAACCTGAGTCAGCTGGCATGGGCCAGCTGCGGGTGCCTAATTTCAGTGTAGACATACCCTAAGTGTGTGTCTTTACGGCAGAATTAACTCAAGTCAGCTGCTGGAATTAACCTAGCTTGAGTGAGAGACTTTTCCTGGAAACGCTGTGAAATCTACACAGAGTGATTGTGTGGTCACATAGTAGTTATCTCACTGTAAAATCCTACCGGAGACAAGGCACATCATGTAGTTTTTTCCACAAGGTAGCTGGAAGAGGTGAAACTATATCCCTACCCATGACTGAGCTTGCCTAGCTACGTCACTGTCAAAACTACTGTCCCTTGTCTCCAATAGGATTTTACAGTGACGGAGATAGTATGCAGTAGTGATCCCATTGTAAAAACATGCTTTTGGCAAAGTGAAGACAAAGCCCTTTTGAAGAATATGGGGGAACCTTCAGGTTACTGCTGCCTGCCAACTTGTGTGAAAACTACACCTGGCTTTGTTTTCAATAGGATTTTACCATGTGATAGTTACCTTAAATTAAGAATATACCTTGTCTTTGTAGTAAAGACAACACCTTCATGGCTAGCTTGGAAGTGCTCAAAGGAGAGACTCAACAGGCTGTCAGGTGATGCGCCCTAAATAGGGCTATTTGCCAAAACTTAAATTCAGAACCAAAAATCAACTAAATCCCTGAGCTACAATTCGGCTCCTGTGTGTCCTGGTGTCCTGTGTCCTGGTATTTCCTGTCCCTTTGGTGGGGCACTGTCAGCTGGGTGGATTGGAGATGCCTGCAGGTTTCTTAGGGACTGGTCAGGATATCCAGAAAATGAATAATAGTCTATTGTGCAAACAGAACCCCACCCTCTGGAGTACAGTCTAACTCAGCTCAGTACACTTATTGCGTACCTGCCCTTTAATTACACTACAGGCTACGGTGGTGCTACTGGCAGTTTCTCACTTGTGAAGCTGTGGACAAACTCATGAGTGTTGGGTATTTCGCAGCCTGCATCTCTGAGAACAGATTCATGCATGTGAAAGGAGAACTCCACTCAGTCCCAGTCACACAGCTTACATGATGAAATGTGCTGCTTGCTGCAAGTGTCCCATGAAACAAAGTTCACTCTGAAACTGTACAGCTTTGTCAATAGTTGTCATTTTGGCATCTCCCATTGGAGGGAGCCAGTTTACTAAACAGTGATGCTGTCCAGGTGAGACCAGAAGTTTAACAGTCCAGAACAGTGAAACAAGATGCTTTAAAGTTAGTTTAACAATCAGAGAAAAGGTGATGATTAACAAAGATGGCCAGAAAATTGGCAGTTTACCTGCAGAAATTTTTGCAGGGACAATCCTCTTTTGAAATTTTCCCATCTTAGTAAAAAACTTTTCTCCCACTTTTTTACTTTACTTCCTCCCGCCCCATTTTTTCCAGGTTGGGGGGGGGGGATTAAATTGGCAGAAAATAGGATTTTCTCCACTTTCTTACTCATTGACTGTTTCCCAACTGAAAAAGTCAGTGTTACTTTGTGCCTAAATGAAAGTATTTTATATATACACTGTTAATTTCTTTTTTTCTTTTCTTTAATTCTTTCCCCCCTTTTCTAGGGGATTTTATTTTTGTCAAGGAAGGGGTTTTTTTTGGGGGGGGGGGGGGAACATCTTTTTTTTTTTTTTTGACACAGTTTCTCTTTCGGGACAAACTTCTTTTCTGAAAAGCTTTTAAACATGAGAACTGGTCAAAACATTAAACATGACTTTTACTGAGGCCTGTTCCTTTCTCTTCCCTGAAAATAGGGTAATATGTGTAAGCAGAGTCAGGATGAGCTCTACCCTGACATCTGGTGGTGAATTGTGGCAAGTTGTGGAAAAGAACTTCAGGGGCTGATCTTGTTTGCATAGGCACACCCACCCCGCCTAGCATGAGCCTACAGCAGCCCAGTGGTCACTTTGGCCGCTGTGGGATCCCCAGTTTCTCTGTTATTGGGGCAGGAAGAATAAAGTGGTGTTACCCTGATTATGTGAATTAAGGACAATGGAACTGTTTTATGACAGAGGAACTTGCCATCAACTAAGTAGCATTCACTAGGCAAGGGACATAGGTTCCAAAACCCAGTGAATTGAGAGAGGCTGAAATACCAATTGCACCTTCTCCTCTCTCCACTGTGGAATATCAGAGCTAATTTTGATTCCATTAGGAGTCTATTTACAGGCTGCTGAGCTGAATTCACTTTGGGCCAAGGGTGCACTAGCATTGAGGTTCCCCTACTACAAGCTGAAATCACTTAAGAGCTGAAATCACTGAGTGCGGGGGGGCTGAAGATATGTTGCTGAGTAGCTGGTGGAGCAGAGCAGTTCACAGGATGGCTGGAGTGGCTCACGGGACAGCTGGTGGAGTGCAGCGGCTGGTGGAGCAGAGCAGTTCGTGGAATGGCTGGAATGGCTCATGGGACCGCTGGTGGAGCGGAGCGGCTTGCAGTGAAGGCTGCAGCAGAACCCCACAGAGAGGCAGGGCAGTTGGCCTTGGACCACATAAGGTGCCCCTTAACACCCCTGTTCCTGCCCCCCCCCCCCCCCCGTGTAAAACTCTGCAGATAAACTTTTGAACTCTTGGGCTGCACTGACCAGGGACAGAGACTTTTGGATTGTTGGACTTTTGGGTGATTTTTGGGTTGCTGGACTTAGACCCTGATGGGAAAAGGACACTGCCAAACTTACTTGGGAGTGGGTCTTTTGCTATGAATCCTGTTTGTGGTGTATCCCCAACATAATGCCACATTTTTTCCCTCCTTTATTAAAAGGATTTTGCTACACTCAGACTCTGTGTTTGCGAGAGGGGAAGTATTGCCTCTTAGAGGTGCCCGGGGGGGTGGTATGTAATTGTGCCAGGTCACTGGGTGGGGGCTCGAGCTGG
The DNA here is from genome assembly GCF_013100865.1 of Trachemys scripta elegans. Taxonomy (NCBI): domain Eukaryota; kingdom Metazoa; phylum Chordata; order Testudines; family Emydidae; genus Trachemys; species Trachemys scripta. Next base: position 49,759,705 of record NC_048307.1, read on the forward strand.
TTTTGCATTGTGTTATTGAAACGAAGCCCCTAGATACTGAACCCGGCCCTTGTTGCTGCCAACTCAGACAGGCAAAAGGGTTACATATGCAGTTTCACAACCAAATGTGAAATATTCCTTTTGCTGAATGTTTGGTTTGCTGTGAAAGCTCTGCACAGCTCTAGTGAGACTTTGTCTCCAGCCCAATGCAGCACCTGGAATTTAACCTTTCGGCCACTCACCAGGTGTGGGTGATTCCTAGAAACTGCCTGTGCTCAGGGGGCTGGGATATTTTGAGTGGTTCCTCAGTGTCCTATTTCTGACACATGCTGCCAAGGTTGATGGGGTGAACTGCATAGTTACATATATTTTTGTAAGCAATTATCAGCCAAGCCCTTCACTTTAAAGAAGGGAAGATAAATCATGAGACCATTGCAATTGCCTTTACACCTACAGAGCTATCCCAAATTATCATCCAGTGCCCAGATACTGTAGCGATGGGTAGATTATAAATACCTACATACATAACTCCTTCAGTCTATAATTTATTTCACTTAATCAAGGAATGACTGGTGGAGATGGCAAAGTATAAAATGCTTTTATGGAATGGCAAGAAGAGCCCGAGAATAGCAGTCATCACAAAACTGGTAATGACCTCATGATCAGAGATGCAGGTAATACCTTGCCCACAGCAAGAGAAGCTGCAGACAATGTGGTAACCAGGAGGGGTGCTCCCATGCTTGGTGAAATCCTCTGAGCCCTAAGAAGAATGTGGGCTTAACTGAATACCTGTGTTACTTATTTACAGATCAAACAAGATCTTGAGGGAAACTTTTTTTTTTTTTTTTTTAATTGAAATCTACAAAATGTCTGCCTGCATCAATTCTGGCTGAAAGACTTGCTATTAAAGGAGGCAAGTATCTAAAATCACTCATACTTTAGGTTTCATTTCAAGATGGTTACAACACAATTGTTTGACTAGCCACATTGCAGGTGTCAACTGGCATACAGTACATGCCCTAGTTGTGGCCTATTGTTCTCCATGATTCTTAGGTTATAAAATTCAGATCTGGCCACACAAGGCTGTCCCTGGCATCAGCAACCTGTAAGGAGCACTTTATTGTTACTATTTATACTGTGGTAGTGCTTAGAAGCCCTGATCAGGGACAAGCAGAACAAAGATAATCCCTGCCCCACAGAGAAGTTGTCAGTCACTCATGCTCTGCCTTTCCACAGCCAGCCCTGGGAAACAGCCCATCACTGCATCTCTTTGGGTTTTATGTTAAAACAAAACTGTAAGCACCCATTCAAGGCACTTCTAGATGTACTGTGTACCCAGGGCCGGCTCCAGGCACCAGCTTGGCAAGCAGGTGCTTGGGGTGGCCACTCCGGAGAGGGGCAGTAGGTCCAGCTATTTGGCGGCTATTCGGCGGACGGTCCCTCACTCCCGCTCGGAGCCGAATTGCTGCCGCAGATCGCGATTGCAGATTTTTTTTTTGCTGCTTGGGGTGGCCAAAAGCCTGGAGCCGGCCCTGTGTGTACCAGGTTTAGGAGCGGGGGGAATTGTAGGGAAGCCTTCCTCGGAGGGGGAAGTGCAAGGGGTGACAAGTGAGGGGGAACGTGTGTGCAAGAGAGGATCCCCAAAAGGGCTGCACTACTTGGTTTCTCAGCACAAAACTGAATAAAATCTGCTATGGGTTTCTATGGACTGATTCTAGTTCATTAACATGCTAAAGTCCTGTTGACTAAAATGCTGGAACAGTCCTTATAGATTTCTCTCCGGCTTTAAATTCCTCACTCCACACCCACAATGCCTCCTCACTTAAAAGATTTATCTGTTAATGGTGATTATTGTGCTTTAAATTGACTTTGATTCGATTTTAAAATCTGAAAATTTGGCAGTTCTGTCCCTAGGAAGCAGTTTTTTCCCCAAGCAAATCCTCGAAGGTTTGTACTGCGTCACTAAATACTGAAGGAGAATCTTATGGTCTCTATTGGGTAAATACTGTGGATTTTGGAAGTATTTCTAAATACTAGTCACCTGATAGAGTAGGAATGCTGTGGAGAAATTGATCTACAGTGTACAAAATAGCCAGCTTTGCTTATGAGAACTCTGTACTCACACTTTATGAATGTGAGGAAGGGAAAAGGAACGAGGACAGACCCAATGATCTTGGAGATGCAGAGGCTGCAGGAGGGTTATCGGGATAATCGGGAAATCATTGGGGAGGGGCCTCTGAAAGGGGTCAGGAGAAGATAATGTAGGCTGGGAGATGGGATGAGCAGAAATTAAATCAGATAACATATAGGCCAATTACATGTAAGGCTACCACGAGATTGGCAACTCCCCGATGAGCTCACAACAGGCCATTCTGGGTAATACAGCTCCAGTGAAAGCCTTTACTTAGCTTATTTTTAAACATGACAAATCATATTAAGGTTATGACACAATCCATCAAAAAAGGCCACGTCCAACAAAGATCAAGATCAGGGTCTATCCTTATCTCTTTGCCTTTGGATTCCACACAAGGCTGGAGTAATAAAGGACTTGGGGTTTAATAGCAGGAGGAGTTGGTGGTGGGGTGGAAAGGCTTATGTTTTCTTCTTTAGCTCAATGCATGGCACAATCCTTTTAATGTTCTTTAAAGCAGTGTTTCGTGTTTGATTTGCCCTAGTCGCTCTGATGATAAAATAGGTGGAGAATCCTTACCCGTTTCTCCCATTCATGCATTTGGGGCTGGGGAGGGGGACTGCATGAACTTCTGTCTCGTGTCATATAGCCAAGACCCTGCTATGTCTTCATCCTGAGCACAGCATACCTACACCACCATCCCCGTATTCCACACATCTGTCAAAGATGCCTATGCTATTTATGCAGATAAAGAAAAAGATAATTGGTAGAGAATGACGGTTAGCACAAGAGTGTCTCCAAGCCTATCAGGAGGTGATAGACTTACTGAGGGACACTTCTCATTTTCCATTTTTATAAGCAATTTTTTTTTTTGGGTGCAGAGAAATTTTTGTTTTTTTCCCATACTTGTCATAACTTTGAGGTGCTGATGGAATGTGTTCAATGCAATGTTGATGGAACAGTCAAAGGGATAAAAAGCCCTTGTAAGAGGGAAACACCTGCAGTGTCTCTGGGAAAACTCCAGTGTGGGGGGAGAGAGGCCTAAAGAAAAAGGCATGGACAATTTGTTAGCTCCAAGTGATAATCTTAGAAGACAATGATATGGGCTCCTCTTGGTGAGCCCTGGCCGACCATGTGTGCCATTTTAGAGAATAAGGTATTTTTAAGGTCTTAAAGTAGATGCATCTTTTTGTCAAAGCTTTTCGAGATAAGACCCTGGTACAAATCCTTGTTGACCATTCCTTTCTGCTGTCCACCAGCCATCCTCGCCTTCTGCGATGATTGCTATGATGTCTCCTGCACTGATGTCCAGTTCATCGGTGCTCTGAAAGGAGAGACCCAACAAAGGGAATGGAAATCTGGTTAGCCTCAGTACTCATACTCTTCTGCATGTTTTGGGGGGGGGGATTTTCCTAGCTTCCACGGTCCTAAAGTATATCCTATGCATCACACATTATTCACATAATGAATCTGAAATATCAGACTCACACTCAGTGTGTGGCTCCATTTTTACTGAGCTTGTCATATTGGGGGCTATCAACTTTCTTCCCATCTCCTCAAGATCTCCGAAGTGGAACAGAAATGTACCCATCCTGCTGTCACTCCCTGTGCAGATTAGATCTTGTATCATAGGAACATCCTCTGCCAGAAGAGACTAAGGCCAGGTCTATGCTATAAACTTACACGGGTATAATTATGCCACTTGGGGGTGGGGGGGTGAAAAATCCACACCCCTGAGCAATATAGTTATACCGACCTAACCCTTGGTGTAGACAGCGCTATGTCGACGTGAGAGCATCTCCCACTGACGTAGCTAATGCCTCTCGCGGAGGTGGATTAACTATGCTGATGGGCAGTGCTTAATTTGTAGTGAAAGAGGTACCAGGGTTTAAGCAATTTTTTACATTCATAACTGATGTGGAAAGGCTAGAAGTGCCGGGGCTCTGAACTGCCAAACCTAGAGGAGCCGGGGCTCTGAACCGCCAAGCCTAGAGGTGCTGGGCTCAGCCCTGGCACAAATTAAGCACTACTAATGGGGGAAGCTCTCCCATCAGCGCAGCAGCATCTTCAGTAAAGCACTACAGCATCACAGCTGCATGGGTGCAGCTTTTGAAGTGTAGACCTGTCCTAAATGCAACTCCCTCCTGAACCAGCCAGTCATGCTCCTTCGTTAGAGCAATACAAGGCTACATGCTCAAAGGAGATAAAAATGATGCCTCCAATAATCTCAGTCTGGGAGAGATTTCTCATCAGGACAATTGATCTCCGGTTACCTGCATGGTAGAACAGATCCCTGCTGCTGAGCAATAGTGGTCAACGGTGGTATAATGATTATTCATAAAACATGCTATTTTCCCCCCCAGGAAATAGCCAGACTGACTTGTAGTGATTCTATCAGCCCATTAAGTGATGCTGTCCTGTTTTCTGTGGGATGGGGCATCAATTCACTGTCCAAAAAGCAATGAAATTAAAACAGTGATAGCAAAGCTCCAAAATTTTTGCATTCAACAGATCAATCTAATTGGAATATAATGCTCAAGTGTGTGGCAGTCTACCCCCAGGTTAGGAATAGTCCATCTTCATGAAAGGAATTCAATAATTCCCCTTAAGGCAAAATGCCATGAATGCTGAGGTACATTAAAATGACCCTGAACAGGCCGTAAAGCAAATATCTCTCCAACCAATGAATGAGTAGAAAAAACATTTTAACACCCTGAACTACATAAGAAATTCTCTTCAGCGGCACTGACATAACCCAACTTTTGTTTGGCTTCAGTTAGAACAGGGGTAGTCAATTATTTTTTGTCAAGGTCCAAATATCTTGGTCAAGGAATAGTCAAGGTCCAGGCTCCAGATAAAAATGATGATGATAAATAAGTTTAAAAAAAAAAAAAAGACTTTGGGGTCTGTTCAAAAGCATCTGGTGGTCTGGATTTGGCCCGCGGGCTGCCTATTGACTACTCCAAGTGAGGATCTGACTCATGTTGACCTCTTACAAAGAGTCTCTTAAGTGACGTGTTTTTAATGTGGGTCTCATAACACACGAACAAGGGCACTTTCTATGGAGCCGAAAGGTGGCCAATTCAAAACTAATAGAAGGAAATCTTTTCCCAAACAACGCATCATTTGACTGTGGAACTCTTTGCCAGAGGATCTTGTTGAAGCCAAGAATGAGCACAATTCAAAGAGAGATTGGCCATTTGTATGGATAGCAAAAGTATCCATAGTTCATGCTAAGGAAAAGAATATTGGAAGGAAGGTTAAACCCCATGTTTCTGGGTGTAAACCAATCTCTTGCTATTGGGGATTCGGATGAGATCATGGGGGCAGATTATCCCACATCTGCATGTGGGGCTTCTTGCACCATACTTTGGAACATCAGGCCATTGTCAGAGGCAGGATGATAGACTAGATGGACCTGGCCAGTAGAATGACTCCTATACTTCTATGTTTCCTGTGTAAGAGCATTAAGGGCAATCGTAAGGCTAAAGGCTCTTGGGCTGCTTTGGCATTCTAATTTATAAACATCATCCCCACTTTACCTCCTTTTGAAAAGCAGTCTAAAATCTACAGATGAAAAGGTGCGTGGTGTTAGCAAACTCTTGCTTTAGCAAGTCAGCTTGTCCCTGTTGTGACTTTACTCATGATGTCTAACGGAATTAGGTCTGAAGTCAGGAACATTACAGTACCCTAGTTGAGGACGCTGGTTGCTCATCAGCAGTGTCTTCAGATTAGTGAGCATGTCAGGCCAAGCTCCTTCCATTTGCCCAAGGGGCCTGTGCTGGGACTGGCACTTGGCAGGAGCAATCAACAGGGCACAGTGTATTTCCATGGGACAAATGTGAGGGAGGGCTGTGCCGTCTGACTCCAACATCAGAATGTCAGTGTGTGTGGTGTGTCGGTAGCTTTTTCATTGATCTAGTCCCTCCTCCTGCATCTGTTTAATGGAGCTGGAATAATACAAGCTCATAGTATTTCCACCATGCAGGAACTGGAGTAGCATGACAAAGCCAGATCTTGTGGTGTTGTTTCAGCTCCTTTTAAAAAGTGCCTCAGGGGTTATTTAAGTAGAAAATGGATACAAATATTTATATTGCAAATCCCCCACAAAACCATAACTAAACTGAGGCAAAGGCAGAAGACAGGCTGGGAGTCTGTCTCTGGCAATAGTTATGAACAGGAAATCAGTATGACTTGTTCTAAAATCCTTTTGTGCAGTGGAGATTGTGTTGGAAGTCTGCCCCTGCTATGGAATACAGACAACACATCAATCTGGTCTTGGGGTAGGATTCTCCAGATGAGGATGGGGTCAAATGGAGAACAGCTTTTAGATAATATTTGACAGACTCTCACTCCTCTTTTCTAGGCTGAATAAAAGCCAGGGAGGATTTTATAACATGAGCTGCAACCTTATTCCCTTGGGCTGTAGTCTCAAAAATTTCACAAGTGAAGTAGATTCAGAATGAGTCATTACTTGGATGGGAGATCACAAAGGAAAACCCAGGTGCTGTACAAAGTGGCGGTGCCATTCCCTGCTGACCTGCTGTAGATTCAGTGTCTCAGTATGGTGTCTGAGGGCGCTGTTTTCCAATGAGCTGTAAAACAGGGTCCTGACCATTTTGTCAGTAAAGATCCTATTGTCCTCTTCAGCAAAAACAGTAAGAGGGGACTCGTCTTTCTATGCTGCCAAGATTCCACTTGGAGTATATGCATTCTTCTACCCTAAACTCCCTCTACATTTGTAACTGGATACAGTAGTCATCATTTCCTGCACTAAGTTGCTATCCAAATGTTCTGGATTCCAATCCTACATCAAGATCCGCTAGTGTGTACCTCTGTAGAGACCCATTGATTCATGGGATTAGGGGTTGCACTAGCAAATCCTGATGCTGGATCAGGATCTTAACTAACTTCTCTTACATTTTTATTGGGACTATTTTTATACATCTTCCTGTAAAGCCAGGTGGTTTAGTTACCATCAGCCAAAATGTACAAAGCTTCTGTGTTGAATGAGTCTCTTCTATCCCTAAAGAGACAAGGGTTGGGATGGTTTGGCACTGTTATTGATGAAACACATTAATGTGCAGCAAATTGAAATAAACTTTTAGATACTGTTATCTTGGGGGCAGTATGGTCTAGTGGCCAGAGCAGAGACCTGGGAGTCACAACTCCTGGCTGCCACAGACTTGCTAGGTGACCTTAGTTAAGTACTCTCTGTTCCATCTGTTTCCCCATCTATAAAATGATAATGCATAACCCCTAGGGGTGTTGAGAATTAATGGGCTCTTCGAGTCAAAGGTACTATTTTAAGCCTAGTGCATTACGACATTCGTTTTTAATCCTTTGACTACCTGGGCTGTGTAGTCGTAGAGCACTCTGTAATCCTGTGATGGTGTGGTCGCTGCTTGTTCACCCACATTAATAGCAGCGTAGACTCCATCCACTTTCTCGTCTAGAAAAACAGTGAAACAAAGGAATATAAATGCAAGGAATCATTTGCAAGAGTTCACAAACACAAGGGTGTCTACTCTTCTCTCTCTGCACTAGGATGTGTGTGCCTACAGAAACTGCTATGGACTCCAGGTAAAGCTATGCACAACTGCCACTGTCTAGAGGAGTCAGAAACTAGCTTTCACTCCACTACATGGTAAGACTGCAGGGTAAATGTTTTCCCTGCTTAAAATATAGTCCCAAATGGTCTAACAAATAATTATAATAAAACTGGTTTGTGGTGGGATCTGTGATTTTTCTGAGGGGAAAAATAAAATTATCTAAAATATAATGCAGTGCAAGAAAAGTTCAGTGAGCCTTAGTAGTAATTTAGATGGTGCCATGATGGAATATGTTACTGGCTTGACCTTTCTGAAACATATTGATTATTTAATCCAACCTGTCATAACTGAGAAGAGGAAAACATTCATTCAGTGTTATTGCAAAAACAGATATAAATGCCTCGGTGAAATAGTGATAATTAGGCCTTGTCCACACTGTGTTTTGGTAGTATACTTAATCTAGAAAGCCCTCCCAGTGTGGAGATAATTATGTTGCTATAACTGTGTCTACACTAGTGCTTATGCTGGCATAACTATGTTGGTAAAAGAATCACACCCTTATCTGCTACAGCTATACCAGTATACCATAGCTATACCAGTATAATTTTTAAGTGTAGACCTGACCTAAGGATTGTTCAAAAAGAGTTTGATCCTGCATCTCTGTAGCCAATGAGAGTTTTGCCATCAGTCCAAAACACCTACCAAGGCACTTCTTCAAAAGCATTTAGCACTGACCTAATTCTGCTCTCATGGAAGTCAATCCCCTTGCTTCATAATAAATTAATGGCCATTAAGGCAAAAGAAAGCTGCAGTGTATTAAACAGGCAAATGTCACACTATTGTTTGTATTGTCAGATTTTTATCTCAACACTATGACTTTAGGTGTTTGCACTTAACCAGAATTTGGAATGTAATTAAGTCCTGGCTGGTTAAAAAGAACTTATTACAGCATTCCTCCACAATGCTATACCTGCCGGGTCTGTCCTCCTGCTGAGGCATGAGGGAATTTCCCATGTAAACTGCCTGTACATCCCTGGGATAATAGACCCCTTGCAGAGGGCTGAGAAGATAGGATCCTTGTAAACCAGCCCACAGTAAATCCTGATCCCATCCCATTCCAAGAAGTGGCTTGGATTCTTCAGATGACTGAAAGAACAATGTAGCAGGAAGTGAAGAAGCTGAATTCAGGTAGATAACCACAATATGCACAAACCTCTGAAGGCCTTGTCTTCATTAGGAACAAAGTTGTATTCTTAACTTGAGTTAACTAACTTGAAGTAAAATCTTAGTAAAGAGCAGGCAGTCTATAATTTTCACATGAGTTGTAAGTCACGGTAAACCCTAGGCTCCCATAGAGTTGTTATCTCAGCCTGCTAACTCATGTGAAAACCACAAATTGCCTTGTCCTTGGTAGGATTTTACCTCATGTTAATTACCACATGTTCGCTAATGTGGGCTAAGAATTCATGTTTTTTTCCTAGTGAAGACACACCCAGAGTCTCAGGCATACCTGGGCAAACTGCAAGAAGAATGTAGGTACCAAAATCCCATTAGATTACCATGCATATTCTCTCTAAATTTAGGGGCATGCTCCTGCTCCCATAGAAGTCCATGCCAAAACTCCCATTGATTGCAGCGGATGCAGAACCTGGCCTCAGCTCACTAAATGAGACCCATTCTGTCAATGGATATGAGTTCCGGGTTCCCACAGGCGCCCCCAGAGCCCATCTGTGCATAGTATTTGGTCCCAAGAGTAGCATCTCATTTTACAACGAGCCTGCTCTGATCCTTCAACAAAGTCACAATCCACCCTTTGTGACATCAGGATTTACTATCATGGAAGCAATTATGACAATAATTATCCGATAGTGGCCTTGATAAATAGCATGATCTAAACTGGCAGAAAGGAGAAGTTAATATAATGTAGACCGGTTTCAGTGGTAGCTGTGTTAGTCTGTATCAGCAAAAAAACCGAGGAGTCCTTGTGGCACCTCTAAGATGCCACAAGGACTCCTCCATTTTTTTGCTAATCTAATGTAGACGCACAAACAGCTGTGAACAGATCGGGGAGGCATTAAATGTGACAGGTGCTGTTCATATACTACTGTATAGACATGTGGGACCCGATCCTGGGAGGCACTGAATGCCTTCAACTCTCATTCAAGTTGTATTCACAGGGACACCACTGAATTCTATAGAAATGGATGGCACTTGGGCTCAGACTTTTAAAGAAGCCTAAGTCTCATTGCAAGTCAGTGGGACTTAAACTCCTAAATGCCTATTTCATTCTCAGAAATGAGACTGAGGCTCCTAAATCAGTTAGACATTGTAACTCTGAGCAGAGCAACATCTATGTACCTTTAAAAACCCAGACCTTGCAGATCTAGCCTGCATGAATGGCACTGAAAATTCCCACTCTTCAGGGGAGTCAAACAAGGGATTTAGGAGAGACTGTATTCCATTTCTGGGTGGCCGCGTGCAGAGGCAGATGTAGTGAAGGAAACTGGTTCCAACAGCATTTTTTTTTTTTTTTTCATTAGGGGACAATCACAGTTTAAATCTCCTTTGCTGGTTTTAAATCAAGCCAATAAAAATGTCACAAACCATTATTTCCTGTGCTGTCAAAATATTATGCTTTGATGGCCTCTAATGAGTGATACAAGTGACGTGCACGGCCATCCTTAGGCATACTGCATACGCGGCTGCATAGGACACCTGAAAATTTGGGGCACCCCTGGGCTTAGTGTCCACCCTTCCACCTCTTCCTATCCCTGTTCTGACCCTTCCTGCAGGCTCCCACCACAGCTATCTGTGGCAGCCTGGTGAGTCTTCTCCAGAGGAATTTGTTAGTCTCGAAGGCCTGGTCTACACTGGTGGGGGGATCGATCTAAGATACGCAACTTCAGCTACAAGACTAGCGTTGCTGAAGTCGATGTATCTTAGATTGATTTAGAATCACTTACTTTGCGTCGTCACGGCGCGGGATCGACGACCGCTGCTCCCCCGTTGACTTTGCTTCCACCTCTCGCCGAGCTGGAGTTCAGCAGTCGACGGGAGAGCAATCGGGGATTGATTTATCGTGTCTACACTACAAGTAATAAATCAATCCCCGATAAATCGATCCCCAATAGATCGATCACTACCTGCCAATCCGGCGAGTAGTGTAGACGTATCCTAAGGTGCCACAAGTACTCCTGTTCTTTTTGCGGAAACAGACTAACACAGCTGCTACTCTGATTCCTCCAGAGGGGATCTAGTATTTAAAAGTGAAAATGCCTGCCAGACCTATTAGCACAACACTGAAACTGTTAAAGAGGCATTCAAGTAGTAATGAAGTCATTTAACAGGCATTTGCCAACCCCCAGGTATACACTGTCAGTTTCTGAATTTACTGACAAAAACAGTTGTGCATTACTATAATGTTTACTCACCACATGTTTGTCTACAGGACCTTAGTTTAAAATTTGCTTTAAAAATATTTCATTAGTGTGTTGCTAAAGATTATAAATAACATCTCTTAAAAAAAGTCTTGCATAGATTTTTTTTTTTTTTTTTTTTTTTTTAATAAATCCTTCAAATGACTACCTTCATCTAAAATACACATCCGAGCCCAGGCTGCTGTCGGGCATAAGGGCACCAGTTTAATAATACTGCATAGGGCCCCATAAATCCTAAGGACCGCCTTGGACATGGGATTGGTAAGGCAACATAACATTTGAAGCAGTACGGATGCCTGTGTTCACTGGGACACCAGGCTGGGCCACAGGAAGGCTTCGGAAGGTTTCCCCATGCTCTACGTAAGTAGAGGAAAAAACTGTGTTCCTAGACCTTGAGGTCTCAGTCAGAATTTAAACTTCACACATCCAGAGGAATAGTACAGCTCATATCAGTCTCCATGGTGGGGGAAGCTGCTTGCTACATGTTTGTGCTGTACTGATGTTTAGATTATAGTCTCAAGCTAGCTCATAGGATAGGTAACATATTAATGTCTTATCACATAGTTTATTCTCCATGCAACAAGCATGTAAATGATTGATTCATAGGACCAGATACATCTTTTGATTTACATCTGGTAAAACATACCTATAGGAGGGGCTGTGGGAATGATGGTTTCACTGGAGTTTCTGCTATTTCCATGTAACAATCCGGAGAATCTGTGGAACCAAAAGAAGCCGGTCATAGAATGTACAGAATATGTTGTATATTCCTCAAACTTCCAGAGCGCTAGTCCACTGCCATGTAATCTTCCTCATTCCTCCCATTTGTCACCAAAACTTTTGGCCAAATGTTTCCTCTTTGGAAACTTTTTTGTTTTGTTTTGCACTAGAGCAACAGACACACTTATTTTCATTTTAAACAAACCCTGGTAAACTAGCAAATCTTTTGAAGTTTGCCAATCACTAAACTGTACACAAAATAAAGTATATTTTTATATTATACATTTATATTTTTGTGATAGTTTTATCTTATGGACAATTCAAGATCTAAAGACACATGAAGCAAAGCTTAAACCATCCCATCGTGACAACATGATGGATCTGTTGTCTGGTCAATTTCAAGGGGTGACATCCTTTTTTTTTCCCCTTTCCTTTTCTCCTCATGATAATGCACTTGAACATAGAAAAAATGCTGGCTTTTGGAATGTTGTAGACTATAATACACTTGTCTAAAAACTGTCAGTTTTAAAATATAGCAAACTATTTATATTTTTCTTCCTGGATGTTTCCCCAACCAGCATAAACTGTACTGGTATAAACAATCTTCTACTAATATAATTGGGCCCACATTAGGGCTTTCATCGGTATAAATATTCCTGTATAAATCTGATCCCTAACCAACAAGTCTATATCTCTGAAACTTTTAAGCGCAGGCCAGGCTTAAAGCTATTTGCTAATCTGTGGCATGGTAGTGCACTATGGTTTAGCACAGAAGGTATGGCTGGAAAAGACAACTGTCTGTCCCCCTCTCACCACTTAAGTCGTTTTTGTCACTATATGTCCGAGTCCTATCACATAGCAGAATTAAGTGTGCCCCAATTACTTGCTGGCTGGTCAGTTTCTTTTAAAGCTCTCCCTTCCCGCCAGCAACAATGTGAATAGCTAATCTTGCTTCACTTTAAATTCTGCTAAATTAATTATTGGTGTATGTATATGATATGCATGCATATCACATCTGCCTTTCACCATGATTATGGAAGCAATTACTTTCAAGGTCTGTATTTGTCTCTTGCATGTATGTAACCATATATTGCTTTCTACACAGAAAAGCATTTCCATAAGGAACCAATATACTCACCTTTTCATCATCCCATAAGACTGGACTGGGCTGTTGCTACATCTAGGAGATTCTCTGGCATAATAATTCTCATATCCTATTGGAACTATAATGGGATAATTGTTAAAAACAAGGGAGTAAACAGGCAGAAGGTATGCATTTTCCCCCCTCTACCAGCAATGCAATTGATTTGTTTCCATAGCATGGTGGTTAGTCTTCTAATCTAGAGCAGGAGTGGCCAATGGAATTCTGCAGTGTAACCACGCTCCTCTTTAATACATAGGTGCAGCCCACGCAGACCTCTGAGCTCATCTATGCTAGGAAAACTACTGATGACAGATGTCAGTAATGGGTACTGCTGAGCTGATGCTTAATACAGTTCTGCTGCAAGTATAGCACAGCTGCAGCACCATTTCAATAGCTATGGTCAAATTCTAATCAGAAAGGCTGCTGCCTCAATAATAGGACTTCTGCCATCTTTGTCATAGATCATAGGACTGGAAGGGACCTCGAGAGGTCATCGAGTCCAGTCCCCTGCCCGCATGGCAGGACCAAATACTGTCTAGACCATCCCTGATAGACATTTATCTAACCTACTCTTAAATATCTCCAGAGACGGAGATTCCACAACCTCCCTAGGCAATTTGTTCCAGTGTTTAACCACCCTGACAGTTAGGAACTTTTTCCTAATGTCCAACCTAGACCTCCCTTGCTGCAGTTTAAACCCATTGTTTCTGGTTCTATCCTTAGAGGCTAAGGTGAACAAGTTCTCTCCCTCCTCCTTATGACACCCTTTTAGATACCTGAAAACTGCTATCATGTCCCCTCTCAGTCTTCTCTTTTCCAAACTAAACAAACCCAGTTCTTTCAGCCTTCCTTCATAGGTCATGTTCTCAAGACCTTTAATCATTCTTGTTGCTCTTCTTTGGACCCTTTCCAATTTCTCCACATTTTTTAAAATGCGGCGCCCAGAACTGGACACAATACTCCAGCTGAGGCCTAACCAGAGCAGAGTAGAGCGGAAGAATGACTTCTCGTGTTTTGCTCACAACACACCTGTTAATGCATCCCAGAATCATGTTTGCTTTTTTTGCAACAGCATCACACTGTTGACTCATATTTAGTTTGTGGTCCACTATAACCCCTAGATCCCTTTCTGCCGTACTCCTTCCTAGACAGTCTCTTCCCATTCTGTATGTGTGAAACTGATTTTTTCTTCCTAAGTGGAGCACTTTGCATTTGTCTTTGTTACACTTCATCCTGTTTAACTCAGACCATTTCTCCAATTTCATCCCATCTTTGTTTAAGGAGCAAAAGCTAAACACCCTGCAGCTCTCCGCTACTAACTGAGGATGGTGACTCAGTCAGCTCTTCTGGGTTTTTTTTAAATGTATAGACAGAGATTCAGGAATTCCAGCCACATCTGGGGAATTTTTTGGCCCTGTTGTCAGATGCTGTAAAGTAAGTATTTCCTGGTATCCATGTGTAGATAAATATCAGCCTACCTCTCTTGTCCCCAAAGCGAGAGAGAGAATTTGCTATCCACCATGGGGCTAGTCAGGGCTAGTCGACTTCACACCCACAACTCACATCACAATTAGTTTTGAAGAGAGAACTTTTTTTTTTTTTTAACAGCAAAGTCCTCGTCTGTGGTTCTCTTGTATAACAGAATGCATGTGGTTACCTATGTATCTTGTACTTTAAAATACTACAGCTTTCAGGCCAGAAACTAGCCACAAGCTATGCTGGGAAGTAATGAGCCGCAACTGAGGGTGAAGAGTAGCATTCATACTGAGAAACTGCTGATGTGTAAAAGTAAAGAAACATGCCTCTGTGCCTCTCTCTGTCTCTTTTCTTCTCTATAATGTTTAAAGGAGGTCTGAATGCTTTTTTTCTGTTTATTTTAGAAATAAAGGGTGGGCAAACTATGGCAAACTATGGCCCGCAGGGCACCTCCAGACCTCCAGCCAGTTTAATCCAGCCCTCGAGCTCCTGCTGGGGAGCAGGGTCTGGGGCTTGCTCTGCTCCCACGCTCCAGCAGGGGAGCGGGGTCAGAGGCTGCTCTGCGTGCGCAAGCGGCGAGGCTCCTAGAAGCAGCAGCATGTCCCCCTTCTGGCTCCTAAGCTTAGGGGCAGCCAGGGGACTGCGTGGGCTGCCTCTGCCCCAAGCTCCACCCCCACGGCTCCCATTGGCTGGGAACTGAAGCCAGGGCCGGCTCCAGGGTTTTTGCCGCCCCAAGCGGCGCAAAAAAAAAAAAAGAAAAAAAGCCGTGATCTGTGGCGGCAATTCAGCGGGAAGTCCTTTGCTCCGAGCGGGAGTGAGGGACCGTCCGCCGAATTGCCGCCGAATAGCTGGACGTGCCGCCCCTCTCCGGAGTTGCCACCCCAAGGACCTGCTTGGCAAGCTGGTGCCTGGAGCCGGCCCTGACTGCAGTTAATGGGAGCTGCAGGGCCGGTGCCTGTGGACGGGGCAGTGTGCAGAACAGCCTGGCCGCGCCTCCGCATAGGAGCCGGAGGTGGGACATGCCACTGCTTCAGATAAGCACCGCCTGGAGCCTGCACCCTTGACCTACCTCCCATGCCCCAACCCCGTCCCAGCCCTGATCCCCCTCCCACTCTCCAAACCCCTAGGTCCCAGCCTGGAGCACCCTCCTACACCCAAATCTCTCATCCCCAGCCCCACCCCAGAGTCCGCACCTCCAGTCAGAGTCCTCCCCCTCACCCGCTCCTGCACCCCAACCCCAATTTTGTGATCATTCATGGCCCACCATACAATTTCCGTACCCAGATGTGGCCCTCAGGCCAAAAGTTTGCCCACCCCAATCTACACTGTTTTTCATAGAAGACTACTGACAGCTGGAGAACTGGAAAGCTTATTCATCAGAGATACTAACACTAGTCAAACCTAACTGAGGGTACATCTACACTACAGCAGGGAGTCGATTTAAGATACGCAAATTCAGCTACGTGAATAGCGTAGCTGAATTCGACGTATTGCAGCCGACTTACCCCATTGTGAGGACAGCGGCAAAATCGACTTCTGTGGCTTTTTGTCGGCGGCGCTTACTACCACCTCCGCTGGTGGAGTTAGAGCGCCGATTCAGGGATCAATTGTCGCGTCCCAACGGGACGCGATAAATCGATCCCCGAGAGGTCGATTTCTACCCACCGATTCAGGCAGGTAGTATAGACCAGACCTGAGAGAGGAAGCTTAATTTTACTCAGGGCTTGTCTAAACACAAAAGTTGTAACAGTTTAACCTATACCAGTGTAGATAAAGTGGTACAACACTTTGTGCTGAGTCTGTACAGTGCCTAGCACAATGGAATCCTGGTGCACAACTAGAGTGTCTAGGTGCTATGATGATGATGATGTGGACACAGTTATAGCAGTGTAAATATACCACTATAGCTTGTTTCTATATGGGAAGAGGAATAAGCTACAGTAGAACTGCAGATTTATGAACACCTTGGGAATTGAGGTTGTTTGTAACTCTGAACAAAAAGTTATGGTTGCTCGTTCAAAAGCTTCTAACTGAAAATTGACTTAATACAGTTTTGAAACTTTACTATGCAGAAGAAAAATGCTGCTTTCCCCTTTTTATTTATTTTTTTTTATTTTATTAGGATTGTTCCATTTTACAACTGCTGTCCGTTCCACTCCATGTCATCACCAAAGTCCTGATCCAATGCTCATTGAAATCAATGGCAAGAGTCCCTTTGACTTCAGTGGATGCTGGTGGGCAGCCCCCCTACCCCTCCCTTGAGCTGTAGGACTGTTTCTATATTCTGGCTCTCTCCAGCTGAGGAAATCTTCCCAATGTTTTTGATGATAGGATCTAGCAATGTGCCTCTTCAAAGCCTTCTATAAACACCATCTATTTAAGCTGCCTACTTTCCCTGTGAGGTCAGTATGTATTATTTTTACAGAGGGGAGAGAATGAGGAACAGAAATGTAAGTGATTTTCCAAGGCCACAATTAGAGAGGCAGCATTTCTGTCATGGGGACTCTACTTCTAATTGGTAACAAGGCCAAAAAAAACCCTGAGGTTTATTACCTGGTGGATCTGTTCCTGTCATTTTATTCTTAATGAAGTAATCCATGTCTGATTCTACATTGCAGTTCTCCAAGCTCACTCGAACCTCTTCATACATCTGCAAAACAGAAAAGAAGGATTTTAAGTTTCAGCTTTTAGTGATGAGCTCTTAACACAGAATCCTCTGCTAGGATTTCTCTCCATCTTAAAGGCACACTGTCCACTTTATATACACACAGACACACCATGATTAAACACATTTCTCTACTTTTGCTGTGGACAACATCTTAGAATATGAGGAAGAAGGGAGACCCAGCTTTAAAAGCTTATAAACCCTGGTTCTAAAGGGTTCTTTTAATCCACTGGAAAGAGGCATCACAAGAACCAATGATTGGAAGTTAAAGCCAGACAAACTAAAACTAGAAAGAAGATAAACGTTTTTAACAGTGAGGATGACTAGAACAAGGGAAGTGGTGGAATCTCCATCTTGAAGTCTTCAAATCAAGGTTGGTTGCCTTTTGAGAAGGAAGGCTTGAGCTCAGTAACTTGTGCTGACTAAATACAGGGGTAACTAGGCCTGTGTTAGAAAGGGGTCAGACTAGATGATCACATGGTCCCTTCTGGCCTTTAAATCTATTAGTCAGTTTCAGCAATTTGTTATTTCCAAATGTATCTCTGAACATTTTCTTGGGCCCTGTGCTAGAAGACCCAGGCCCCGACCCTGTTCAAAGAACCAAGTCTCCCCCACTGAAGTTGGTAGAGCTCTGCATTTGTGCAGATATGTGAAGGATTACACCCGGATGAGTGGAGGAGCAGGGGCAGAAAAGATTATTTATTTTCCCACACACAGACACTCTTAAGAAAACTGTATAACGCAAAAAATTCCAGGGGACATGCCCGAAATTTCTCATCCAAAGAACTCATGGGAGCAGGGGGAAAGGGGAGATAGTAGTTTGATGGTTCACACATGTAAAGATTTTCACTATTAAAATGGAAGTAGTCATTTTTTCCCTGTATAAAAGGAATAACAATAAAAAAATACTTGGAGGTTTGAGATTCTACCCCATAGCTTGGGAAGAGGGGACAGAAGCTTGGTGGCACCAAGTTTGCTATAGAATCTCTGAGTCTGTGCTGGCCTAAATATTCATTTGTAATTCAGTGGGGAGGGCAAACCTGGCTCGTGGTTTCTTGCCCTGGCCAAGTGGGGTAAGATGCACATCACCACTGCTGGAGGCATTTGATGCGTGGAGAGGGGCGAGCCAGTATGGTGGCTTTAGAGGACACATTTTTCTCCATGCACAAGGACTGGGATTTCTTGGGGAGAAAGCCTGTACCTCATCATCCTTCACACACTGCATGGACAGCTGGTTACAATGAACCCAAAGGGAGTTCCGGAGGATGGTGATACGATCACATTCCTGGAGCTGAAAGGCCTAAATCCAAAAGAAGAGATGTCAAGCATCATGGTTATTATTATTTATTATGTGTAATGTGGTAGCACCTAGAAGCCCAAGTCATGCATCAGGATCCCACTGTGCAATGTTTGTACACCTGCAAACCTTTCTGAAACACACTACAGTCAGGATGCACTATCAACTGTAGATAATAATCTTAAAAATAAATCCACTTTTACATTTAGTCACTCAAATTGCACACAGCAGATGAGGGGTTTTTACCTGACTTCTCTAAATTCACTCTGAGTATCTTTCCCAGACCTGAAGACGAGCTCTGTGTAAGCTCAGAAGGTTGTTCCTTTCACCAAGAGAAGTTAGTCCAATACAAAATATTATCTCACCTTTCACTAAGTTAAAGTATTGTTACCCCTTTTGACCCAAGCGGCTAGCCAAATATTCAGGGTCTTATAGGTTGCAAGTTGGGAAGAAGAAATTGATGGTGGCATTAGATACCTTTTCATGCAGTTGTGTTTATTTACAAATAATGTACAAAGTCCTGTTTCCCTGAAGACAAGAGGAATGAAACAGGAGATAATATCCTTGCTCCAAACCTCTTTTAGCCAGCACCAAGTCCAAAAGATCCCTCTCTAGTCTGTTCCAGGACCATATATACTGTGCTTGATTAGGCTGTGCTTGGCTTTCTGCTCCTTCTCTGGGCTGACCAATACTACACAGGCTTTGCTGGCATAGCTATGCCAGCAGAGCTCCCTAGTGGAGGTGCAGCATAAACCATCAGAAGAAGTTCTGGTGATATATAAACACCGCCTCACCGAATGATACTAGCTAAGCAGATAGAAGAATTCTTTGTCGTCCTAGTTGAGTGTACCCATGGGTTTCAGCTGCATAGCAATACTAGCAAAACTCTGTAGTGCAGACTATAGCCATGTCCAGGGGCGGTTCTATGGTTTTTGCTGCCCCAAGCACGGCAGTCAGGCAGCTTTCAGCGGCAAGCCTGGTGGGTGGTTTGCTGGTCATGCAGATTTGGCGGCATGCCTATGGGAGGTCCACCGGTGCTGCGCCTTCAGCGTCCCTGCTGCCGAATTGCCGCCGAAAGCACAAGACCGGCGGACCTCCCGCAGGCATGCCGCCGAATGCAGCCTGACTGCCACCCTCACGGCGACCAGCAGGCTGACCCCCGCGGCTTGCCACTCCAGGCACGCGCTTGCTGTGCTGGTGCCTGGAGCAACCCCTGGCCATGTCTACATTACCAACTAAATCAACATCACTGCAATCGATGCAGTGGTGTCGATTTAGTGGGTCTGGTAAAGACACACTAAGTCAGTGGGAGAGCACTCTCCAGTTGACATCTGTACTCCACCTCCCCGAGAGGCAGAAGCTATGACAATGGGAGAGCATCTCCTGCCAACATAGCGCCATGTAGACACCCCTGTAAGTTGATCTAAGTTCTGTTGACTTCAGTTACGTAACAGATTGACTGACTTACAGCATTAGTGTAAACTAGCCCTAAGCCTCTATGGTTGTTTCTGTGCTGTCTTGCATGTGTCTCTCACATGTACCCCTTACCCAAAACGATACCCAGCAAACCTCCCCATCCATATAGCTCAAATTCCTGAGTGGCTTTTGTGGCATTACACCCCATATTCTTCATTGTAATATTATGATTATATGAATATGGCATAATTATGATGTATTTTGTGCAAGATGGATCATGTGAGATCATTGAAAAGGTCATGATGTACTGAATATGATCATCCTATTTGTATGCATGTATCATTTTTGTATCTGAAGTTAGGAATATTGTCTATGCATCTATTACAAATGTGTTTACACTTGGGGAACGCCCACTAGACAGAATGTAATCAGTCTAGATGGCTAGCTGGGAAGGGCCATTAAGGAGAACAATAGGTCTTAGAAGATGCTAATCCCCCACCAGGGAGCCTTACTGGGGATACTGAAAACAGCCTCTGAGTCATGGCTGCGGTGGCCCTACAGAGACATGTGACCAAGTCACCTGGTACTGGACTCCATCATAATGCTAGTGTTTTTCCGCTGGCTGGGGGTGGAAATCAAACTGGGAGACAAAGGGTTCCCACCATATGCTAAAACTAGTTAAGGCAGGGAGTGACATCATCGTGGTTCATTCTTCACTGACTCCCCACCCAAGAAGAAGGCTGCTGGAAACTCCTGAGAAACAAACACTGAGTTGGGGGAGAAGGGCTGAACCTAGGCTAGAGGCTAGAGCCTGTGAAAGGAATAACTGGAGTTTTAAGCTGCAAGCAAGTGGAGCTTGCCTTCAAGAATCTCTACAATCTGCCTAAAACAACATTTAGGGTGAGAATTTGCTACACATATACAATTTCTTTGGTATATTAAGCTTAGTTTGAGTGTGTTTTATTTGCTAGGTAGTCTGCTTTGATCTGTTTGCTTTCCCTTATAATCACTTAAAGTCTATCTTTTTGTAGTTAACAAACTTGGGGTTTTTTGTCTAAAACCAGTGTGTGTGGAAATCATAACTTGGGGAAGAAAGCTGTGTCTATTCCTCTCCACATTGAGGGAGGAGGTGAATTTCATGAGCTAGCACTGCACAGAATTCTGTGCAGCACAAGATGGTATGATTTTGGGTTTACCCTCGAGTGGAGGGGGTGTGCACTTCAGTACTGGGCAGTTCCTCAGCTGAGCCTTCCCATGCAGAGCTGATCTCAGCATCTGTGTGAAGCTGCAGCTGGATGTGTCCCTACCTGGATGTGTGCTGGTAAAGGGCATTCTAAAGCCTGAGGGAGGGCTTGAAAGGTATGCACAGCAATACAGTGTAAAGGGAACCCAGGCGAGGTCAGTGATACCCCAGTTCCAGGAGTCACCCTGGGGGGCGGGGGAACCCATCACAGCCTTAGGTGTGCCTTTGATTTGGATGGTGTCACGTGCCTATATTTTGATTCGGAGACTGCTGTTATTTCACAAAGGAGCTTAACTGTTCCTGCTATCTTAATGAAGGGTCGTGGGTTACACTCAAAGCTTCAAGAAAGTTTAACCCAACCTTTAACAACATTTCCCTGACAAAAAATAAAGGGGGAAAGAGGAGAAGGGGACGGCACTGTGATTTGAATAGCAAATGATCCCAAGGATTTAGAACCCAGAATCCTGTTGTAACAAGATGAGGGGACAAGCTTTTTGGATTTATAATACAGGTAATCCCCTAATGGAAAGCTTTGGGAAAATACTGTATGTCGAAACTGTTGGACTATTTGCGTAGCAGAACAGAGTTTTTGTTTCTTCTGAGTTCACTTGCTCCTTTCTTCCTCTGCTTGAAGTCATAATACTTTAGCAGAGCTGGGGGGGGGGGGGGATGCAGCTTTCAGTGTGGATTCAAGAGGAGAAACTATTTTTACAGCAAAGTCAGAAATAAAATTGATCTCTAAGCTGAACTGTTCTTCTAAATAGAATGTGCTTATTTATTTTCTGTAAGGTGTGGGAAGCTCAAACTCTTCTAGCCATCTGCTCCCTACTTTTGTTACGATGCACATCCATACCACCACAAAACTAAGTACATATAACGTTTTACAAAATATTGAGTAAGATACATTCCCTGTCCCCTAAAGATCTCATTGTGTAAGAAATAAGGCATGGCACAACTAAGGAAGGGTGTGGAGAAACCAGCTGGTGAAAAGAAAAGGGTAGGAAGCGTTTCTGGGAGAAGTAGCTTTTAAGAAGAGATTGAAAGAATGAGAGAAAGTATTTCATTTGGGGCAGCAACTGGGCAAAGTACTTAAGCATATGGCTAAAGTTAAGCACTACAGGGACTTCTGAACACAAGAAGCCATTTGCAGTGCATAACAACTATTCTATTGCTCACAAGTGCATCAGTTCATTAAAACAGACACTATTATTTTGATGTAGATGGTGAACTTAACATGCCAACTACATATGCGCATGTCCAAATACTGGTTTTTATATACATCTTTCATAAATTGCTAGCTTAGAATCCCCTTAGAAATTTAGTAGTCCTGGATTTAGCCACAAACACATCAAGAAGGGACTCAATGACTCCATTTGCTGAAGAGTGATAAATCTGTACTAATTGCAGCGGGCAGGCTCTGGCCAGGTTCCGAAGAGCACTCCCAGTCTGGGATATGTATAGCAGTGATGGAAAGGGGGGAGGGGAGGAAATCTGAATCTTAGAGGAAACTTCAGATTTTTTGACACCATTTCTGTAGAATGGTTGCCATGCCAGCTATGGGAGAATTCCAGAAAGTGAAAGCTACAGGGAGGCAGGGCTGATGTAAAAATACCTGGCAAGCATACAGAAGCGGACCACAAACAAATTCTCTGTGGGCTAAGAAGAGTTGGTAGCTCCTGGACTTAAACTGGTGTTCAGGCACTTTTAAATTGTGTGCTTCTAATCAGTCACTTGAGAAAGAGGTTTAATTTGGCTTTGATTTAAATAAGGCAGCCCTAAAACTAGCAGGATCTTATATTCCACCCTGGGTTAGATCCTCAGCTGGTGGAAATGGGAAGCGTACTGCTGTAACTATGCCAATTTAAACCAGCTGAGGATCTGGCAACCTAAATTTAATGGGCAAGCAAGAAACGCATAAGCAAGTCAGAAAGCTAACAGCTATAGTTTAAATCCATGGTACTGTCAAGTGTACTCTTGCAGCAGTCATCTCTAGCTAATCACAGACCATCAACAGTATGTATCAGATCCCTCAGCGGTAACACTGCATCTGGGACTGAGATCCGTGAGTGAGTAAAATAAAAAAATGCACAAACAAATGATTCCAAAGGTCAAAGTATTTACCTCACAGGTGCTGATATGTTCCTTCTCCCACTCCATTCTGGCCTTATCCAGCTGTTCTATATACTGCTTGTACGCCCTTTCTGTAAATAGAGAGATGAAATGGAAACTTCCTGACTGAGAAAAAATAATACAGAGCCCCACATCTCCTCCTGTTAGGTATGGTGTGACTTTACTTTGGTAAAACATAGCCCTAACCTATATCCTACAGAATATAGTATAATAGAACCTGGTTAAGCGGAAAGATGCCTGGGTTAGTTCATGGTATTTTTACTGGAGAGAATGATCTCTCTGACTTGCCCACCAGTATGCCACAAACATCTCAACTGGACAATGTGTATGTTGATAGCAGCCATGGATTCTTAGGCTTGAGTGATATTGTAGGATAGCATTGTCCTAAGTCAGGGGTCCGCGAGTGCCATGGCGCCTGCCAGGGGGTCTAAGTGCGCCCGCGTACTGGCTGGCGGACGAGCATCTGCCGAAATGCCGCCGATGCGGCTTGTCGGCAGCATTTCGGCGGATGCTCGTCCGCCGCCACAGTCCTCTGCGGCTCGTTGTCTGGCACCCGCCAGACGAGAAAGGTTGAGGACCACTGTCCTAAGTGAACCAGGTGCCCAAGAAGGATACAGAAGGACCCACCCAACTGGCAGAGGAGACAAACACGTGAAAGTTCTGCTTGATTTAGCATGCTAAAAATCACATTGTGGCGAAGGTGCAACAGGCAGCTGCTCAGGCTAGCTGCCCAAGTACAATCCCACCCGACCCCTTGGGTATGTACTTCAGCAGCTAGCCCGAGCCGCCATCCGTGCCACTTCGGCTGCACTGCTATTTGTAGGCTGAGCTAGTGCACATCCATCTCCTGAACTGGGAATTACACCTCCCTGCTGCAGTGTAGATGTACCCTCCCTGAGTTTGGGCTCATAGCCGGATTCAGAGAACATAGCCATACTAGCTTGCCCATGTGTAAGCATGCACACCTACGTCTTCCTTGCCCTGGGTTAGGGTGGCTGAGGACCCAAACAATGTTAAAGAACAAATGGAAAAGAAACCCCATTATTAAAGTGTTTTAAATAAACTGTAGAATACATAAAGGGCATCTCCTAAGTATATGCAGCATCATATTTATCTTCCTTTAGTGGAATGTAAACTTGGGGTCTAAAGTAGCTGATAGTTGCCTTTAACTGTACTTTCATTAGTTTAGGAGTCTTTAGGAATCTGCATTTTTATACATGAGTTTTTTTTGTTTGTTTGTTTTTCCCTCTCTTGATAGCATGCCGTTAAATCAACTGGGTGTTAGACTTTATGTAGAATGGTACCTGCTTCATTGGCTGTGTCTTTGCATTGCTTGGCTTTGTTCTGACTCTGAAATATAAAAAGAAAACATTGAAATTAAGCCCTTTCCATTTTCATATTTTTTTCCCCCTCAGGTCACAAAATCCCCCTGATAAAATATGAAGTGTCTGTCCCTGCAAATAATTGCTACTTAGTTTATTGCTACAAATCATCCCATTGACTTTGCATTATTCAAAGTAGGGGCCAGATCCGCAGCTGCTGTAAATAGTCATTGCTCCATTGACTTCAATATAGCTATGACAGTTTGACCAAGGGGAGGCCCTGGTCCTAGGTACTGCACTTGCAAAGACTCTACTTTCTTATTTTGTTTTAAAAAACAGTGTTTGCAGAATCTGGCCCCATTTTTGTTCCCACTGATAGATAACTTTTATAGAACGTTCAAAATACTGCTGTGTAACAGAAGTTTATAAATAGAAATAAATGGCAATTGAAATTCCTCATCTCCTCGGGTACCGTTCAGAGATAAGTAACCAGACTTTTTAAAGGAACACTGTCAAACTTTTACACTATGTTCTGAACGCTAATGTTTCCTGGCTGTTTCCAATAACACATTCATGATTTCAAGGCCAGAAGGGCCCACTGTGATCATCTAGTCTGACTTCCTGTATAACACAGGCCAAGAAATTCCCCCAAAAACTGTCCTAAACTGTTCGCTGTTGCTCTGCAGAGTTAAACAGCTGGTGTGTGTGTGTGTGTGTGTGTGTGTGTGTGTGTGTGTGTGTGTGTGTGTGTGTGTGTGNTGTGTGTGTGTGTGTGTGTGTGTGTGTGTGTGTGTGTGTGTGTGTGTAAGTAAGTAAGTAAGTAAGTAAGTAAGTAAGTAAGTAAGTAAGTAGCCACCCTAGGACTGTTCTGGGTAAAATCCTGACCCCATTCAAGTCAATGGGAGTTTTGTCATTGACTTGAATGGGGCCAGGATTTCACCCACTATAAATAAAATCTAACTTGTGACTTGTGGAAGATTTTTGGAACACTGTGGGTATAAAATGCATATTTCTAATGCCATTTTTAGATTGCTCCTCCCCTCTCCCCTGCAAAAAAAGATGAGTTTGGATCTCTGCTTACGCTACCCTGAATTTATGGAGAAAAAGAGAGTTAGTTTATTTTTTTCTCCATCTGCTTCATTGTAAAATGTTCTCATGAAAGGTTAGTAGGTTGTCAGCTAAACATGTAAGATGATGCAATGAGGGATTGAAATGTCTTGTTTTCAATTATTTATTTTCAAATTTGTAAATTCCGATGAAACTAAACTATCTACCAGGAGACAGTTTGATAAAGAAAGGGCATTTAATGCAAGGTACTGTACCTACTTTGGTTAACATGGGATCCAAAGGTGGAAACAGCAGATTAATATGTTTCAGACTTTTCCTTTCATTTTTATGAATAATTTGATTCAGGAAGAAACTGAATTTGCATTCTAATGATAGGCCATACCAATTGTCTCCCTAAATCTCTCAGCCTCCCATGCTTTTTAAAAACACAGGCAACTATGAACTTGTTCCAATTCTATTGATTGCTCAAAAGGCACAGCCTATCTGTGGAGGAAAATTTCCTAGTGAATTTTACAATGTTTATTAGAACAGAGAGCAGCCTCTGAAATGTGCAAGCTCTGATGCAAAGCGGATTGTCTATGAAAACTACAGAGCTGTCTGCTACCATTGCTTAAATAGCACAGTGGTTTCCGATACCTTTTCTGTTTGCTTTTGGTTGCCTGAAGCGCTTATCCTCTCGAAGGCCTGCTCAGCCTCGTCTGCATCCTTGCACTTCTGCTCGTAGGTCTTCTTCGACTGCATTAAAATAAATTCAAAAGAATGTTTTCTTTTTGGGCTAGATAACCCTCTCCACCCTGACATGGTCTCTTCTGCAGGCAAGGGGAACAAATCAGGCATTAGATTGGAACAATTTACATTTTAAAAACTTTTAAACATTAATTTAAATTTTAAAATTGAAAGGGGCACAATATTAAATTGATATAAGAATGGCCATACTGGGTCAGACCAAAGGTCCAGGTGCCCCAGAGGGAATGAACAGAACAAGTAATCATCAAGTGATCTATTCCCTGTCACTCATTCCCAGCTTCTGGCAAACAGAGGCTAGGGACACCATCCCTGCCCATCCTGGCTAATAGCCATTGATGGACCTATCCTCCATGAATTTATCTAGCTCTTTTCTGAACCCTGTTATAGTCTTGGCCTTCACAACATCTTCTGGCAAAGAGTTCCACAGACTGACTGTGCGCTGTGTTAAGAAATACTTCTTTTTGTTTGTTTTAAACCTGCTGCCTATTAATTTCATTTGGTGACCCCTAGTTCTTGTGTTATGAGAAGGAGTAAATAACATTTACTTATTTACTTACTTCACACCAGTCATGATTTTATAGACCGCAGTCATATCCCCCCTTAGGCGTCTCTTGTCCAAGCTAAAAAGTCCCAGTCTTATTAATCTGTCCTCATATGGAAGCCGTTCCATACCCCTAATCATTTTTGTTGCCCACCTAATCATAGATGGACATAAAAGAGAGAAGAAAAAGCAACCTGGATGCTGACATATCAAATGAGCAGCACACCAAGCAACCCGCTCCAACATCCCCATATGTGGTCCTGACACTAGTCACTGTAATTATTTATTTTATGACAGGATGCCTAGATGCCCTATTGAGCAGGGCACTGTACAGCCACACAGCTCTTCAGGGTAGGGACTGTTTCTCATTAAATGTCTAAATACTAGAGCTGGATGGGAATTGGATTTTCCATTTCTTGGGAAATTCTGCAATTTTGAGGGGGGAGGGGAAATGGAACAAAACAAAAAAGATTGAAATTTCATGCAAAACAATAGTTAGAGGGAGAGAGAATATTGTTTTGGGTTGATAGAAATGTTTCTTTTTGATCAAAAGGAAACGCTTAAAAAAAGGCATTTTGATAAGGTCAAAGTTTCATTTAAACTATAAAGCTTCATTTTCAAAGAATCAGCATTTTCCAACAGAAAAACATTCCATCTGAAAACTTCCCACCAGCTCTACTGAATGCACAAGACAGACAAAGGGTAGAAGGGGAAATGACTTGCCCAAAGTACACACCAGGTGAGTTTCAGAACCAAAAGCCAGGTCTCCTGAGTCCCAGTGACCAGTGCCCTATCCAGTAGACCACACTGCCTCCCAGGCATCCTACAGGGTTAACCATGACCAGTTTAACACATTTTTAAATATGACATGCCCTGTCCACAGTAGGTGCAAGGTCCTGTTTAAAATGGTTGGTGGTTATTTGCATTGCAGTAGCATCTAGGTGCCCTACTCACAGACCAGGACTCCATTGTGCTGTACAAACACAAAACAAAAAGGCAGTTCTTCCTCTTGCCCCCCAGGAGCTTACAATTTAGGTAACAAGAAACACCAGGTGGGTATAGCAAACGTGGGGAAGCCTAACAAAACAATACTAATCAGCATGGTAGGCAGTGGCCTCAAAACACCAGCTGCCTATCTGTCATCAAGTTTTTTGTGGCATCGAGGAAAAGGAGAGTTGTAAGAAGGGATTTGAAGGAGAATAAGGAGTTAATTTTATGGATTTGACAAGGAGCACCTCCCATGGATAGAGGCAGCATGGGAGAAAGCACAAAGGTGCCTGGTTTGAAAACTGAACGAGTGGGTGATGGTAGCTGGCATCATTATCAGAGTGGAGTTTAAAACATGACCATTTTCCTAGTTCTAGACATGGCACTACTTAATCAACAGAGCTGCTCTCCGTGTTTATCCAGCGTTATAGATGCCAACCTCAGCCCAAAATAGGTTTTCCCTGCTTTTCACTCTAGTTAGCCCTCCAAAGTTAACAACTCCAGCAGAGGGCACTAAATTCCATTGTTGCTCATGCATCATCATCGTTGCCATCTAGTTCAACAGCTGAGCCAAATTCTCTCATCGTTTATACCATTGGAGTTGCACAAGTGATCCTCAGGTCGCACTTGGCCTGTAGAATCTTCATTGATGGTGATGATGCATGAGCCTGTAGGAATTCACTTGACTTTCAGATCCCCAGGCTGAGTAGGCCAGGCTGAATGGCAAAAAAAAAAAAAATCTTAGCCTGTAAATTTGTTGAAAACAGAAATAACGGTGGCAGTAACTCAAAGTTAACCCTCAAGGTGCTGTAAGAGACCTTTAACTAGGTGTGGCAGGGAAAACATGTTTCCATGTCTTAACCTTATGGCTTGGAAACACATACTCTTTACTTTATTTCATCATGTTCTTGACATTCCTTTAAGATATTGTCTGCAATGAAAATTTCACCCTCCCACCCTAATTTTCCTCCGTGTGCAACTGGATGAATGTATTATTAAACCACATAACTTACCTCCATTGTTTTCTTATAAAGGGACACCTTGCTCTTTTGCGCACGTTCCATTGCAATCTCGTACTGTAAGAAACACACAGGACTAAACATTTCTCCTTTTAGTGGCAGGATTAGAAGAGCAATTGTTTCACCATTTCTAAGAACCATGTTCCTGTGCAGAAAATGCCTTGATGTTGCTTTTGTAACTCACGCCCTTCTAAATGACACAGTGCAAAGCTAGGAAAAATTAATCCAAGATCATTTTGCTTCAGTGGCTTCCATTAATAGCCAAGAGGATAGGTCTTCGTTTTCTCTACTTATCTGAAGAAGCTTAAATTGCATAACACCCAGTCACACTGTACATAAGCTTTGCCAGCCGAGTTCTGCGTAACAGCACAAGCCCTGGGATAGGATCTTGTGCTGCTGCTGCTGTGTTTGTGCAGTCAAACTAGTGCCCCACCTTGCTGAGTAAGGACTTCTATCCATTCCAAATGTGAGCATATCCTGTATGATTAATAACAGATCCCATTACCTCTGTCAAATGACTATATTCTACCTAATTTCCATGGGCATCAGCAGGTTAGCTTGAAGGGCATTGGTCCCACCTCCTCTTCTTCAATTTGACATGGTTTGAAATACCCAGCTCCAAGCTTAAAAACAAGAGCCTTTCCTATTCGGCAGCCAGACATGACTCTCATCCCATGACACAGTCTTTTTAACAGAGCTTGATCTGAACACAGATGGCTTTGTTTCAGATTATGAAATTTCAATATATGTAATGCTTCTCTCCCAACAGCCTTGGCTGATCACCAGAGATCCTAGTTTTCCATGATTAAAAAACTCCAAAATTCTCTGATTTAAAAAAAAAATGGATTTCTGAGGTGGCTGCTGATTACTGCTGTAAGTGTTTAATCCCTTTTTTTAAATTTGGGTAAGAAGGTTACTTCTATAATATCCTGCCGGAGCACTAAAATATACTGCAATTGAAGTAGTAGCAAAGAGTTTGAGCCTTGTGTTGAACTCAATGTCTAGATCATCTCATCCATGATGTCAGGGAAATGCTGGGAATCAGGGTTTCTTCCCTGGAGAAGGTGGCGGGAGGAGGGGCATGGACGGCGGGTGTTGAAAGCTGGGGAAGGCTGAGCCTCCCCAAACAGCCTTGGGTGGCCCTGCCCATGCTCCGTCCCCAGGGCCCTTCCTGCTTCCTGGCACTGTGCTGTGGGGAGCTCTTTCCCCTGTGGCAGGGACTAATGGGGGCTGGCCTGTGCTCCAGGGCTGGGAGAGGCCACGTCGCCTGTCTGTCCGGCGCTCCAGGGCTGGGGGAGGGGTGATGACGGCCATATGCGGGGACCCTCTGGGCTTCAGCAGGCCGGGTGGGGGTTCACCCGAGCCCAGGGTTCACCCGCCGCCCATGGGGAGGGGAGTCTAATTCTGCAGTCTTTAGACCTTATTCAAGCAAAACTCCCCCTGGTGCCAACAGAGGTGTTGCCTGAGTAAGGGCCAAATGGTGCAGTCCAGAATGTTGCTGTTGCAGAGCTAGCACAAAGACCCACACTGCTGTGTTTTGGGAGATCACCGGAAATGCTGGCATGGTTTGCTCTAGTGCTACTTTCTTGGCAGCCAGCCAATGGGTGACCGAAAGAAAAACCTGCAACTGACATGGAGAATCCAGAAGAGATCTTTGCCTTGCTCCCAGTAAAGGTTTCTCTTAAAGGCTTCCAATGCAGAACTATTTCAAAAAGATACAGCCCCTGTTTCCATGCAGCTCTCCAAGTAGTAAATGGGGTGGTGGAGAAGATAAATACTGATTCAAATATGAAACAGACATGGAATTGTGTCTAAATTGAATGTGCTTCATGAAGCAGCTGTGGAGCTCGAAAATCAGACAACAGCACTGTCAGAAACAGGATCGTTTTTACCCACTCTGAAATTCTGGAGTGTTTCATTGGCTAAGTTCCCATCTGTGCTATAGAGATGATGAGGTTGGTGCACTTGGAACTACCTGGATTTGTCCTGTTTTGTTTTAAAGGGGCATGGGATGTGGAAATTTTGCATGGCTGCCAAAAACCATCATTGTTTTCAGTGGCAAGGCCACGCCCTTTATTTATTTCCAGATAGAACCAGAGAGGGTGTAAAAATTAACATTGTCACTCGCTTAGCAGATACCTTGTTCAAAGGATGCTGAATTTGGGAGGATCAAAGGGAATGAAAGCTGGCTTGAACATAGCTGGGTTCTTTTAATACAACACCTCTGGTGAATACTAGATTAATATCATTTATCTTGTGGATTTCTAACACACTCATCACCTTATTACTTAGGCTTCAAGTTCAACACAATGCACAAACTTTTGTTACTGCATCAATTTCAGTGTATTGCAATGCTCTTACAGGATTTTTACTGAAGCAACCTGCTTAGCAAGAGTTTTAAAAAGGGATTATATACTTAGGGCATAGCTACACTTGCAGATGTAGAGCACTGAGAGTTAAACCCGCCTTCGTAGAGCGCAGTAGGGAAAGCACTGCAGTCTGTCAACACTTACAGCTCCTTGCGTACTGGCGTGGCCACATTTGCGGCACTGGGAGCGGTGCATTATGGGCAGCTATCCCAGCATGCAAGTGACTGCAACGTGCTTTTCAAATGGGGTGGGGTGGAGTGTGACAGGGAGTGTGTTGTGTGTATGTGGGGGGAGAGAGAGTGGGGTTTTGGGGGGGCTGAGAGCATGTCAGCCTGCTGTCTTGTAAGTTCAGACAGCAGCAGACCCCCCCATTCTCCCCCACACCTCTCTCTCACAGCATTCCACACTAATGGCTTGCATGCCGGCTGTCAGAAACAGAGCTTTGAAAGGGCATTTCCGCATTCCTGCAGGAGTTCAAAACAATGACAAGAGTGGTCACTTGACTTAAGGGGATTATGGGATGTTTCTGGAGGACGATCACAGTGCAGTAACCCAACCCCTTGTTCACACTGACGCCCGTGCGTTGTAGCCAAGGCACAGCAAACGTTATTCCTCTCGCCGAGGTGGAGTACCAGCAGCGCTGTAGCCGTGGATTCAGAGCGCTCTACGTGCCTTGCCAGTGTGGACGGGGAGTGAGCTAGGGCGCCCGGGGCTCCTTTATTGCGCTGTAACTCGCAAGTGTGGCCAAGCCCTTACAGGAATAAGAATAGCATCTGCAGTTACATTAGCTAGAAAGTGACAAGGGCTCTCAGTCTTCATAGGTTCAGAGCATTATCTCATCACCAGCTGTGATCACAGAGAGAGAGAGAGAGAGATTCACCCCAGTATCAAGTTAGCTAGGAGCCTGGGTGGAAGGGGGCGATTATCGTGCATTGAAACATCCATAGCACACTGCTAGAGACAACCTATCTGAATAAATGGGCCATTGGTCTGACAATTCTTATATTTCCTCACCTTTTTTCGTTGCTCCTTCTGTCTTTCTCTGAAATCCTCTATTCCTTTCAATTCATCCTTCAGCATCAATGCCAGTTGGATATGAGAGTTTCCAACATTTTCAATTTCTAAGGCAGATGAGAATTTATAGACAGTCAATGAAAAGGCCTCTAATAAATACAAAGTCAGGTTTTTCAGCATGTATTTACTGGGAGGTGGCATGAATGTATTACTTACATGCACCTGGCAGTCTTAGAAACTTAAGGAGGGCTTTTTTTATTCAGATCGTTGTATTATCTCATCAATTAATGGAGGATAGGACTCATCACAATCCCCTTGATGCCTGCAACATACATGGGCCAGAACTGCTGCTGTTTCTGACACTTGCCAGGAGAATGTAAATAGAAATACTTTTAGCTGGCCCCCTTTCACTTCTTCATATTCCCACCACGCACTTCCAATCTTTCCCCTTTCTTTTTAAGGGCTCTCGCTCTTCCCCCTCCATGTCTCCCTATTGACCCCAGGTTTTTTATCCACATTGTGATCACCTTCCCACTCATCACACTGCTTGAAATCAGTCTCTCTTGTCAGCCACTTCTCAATTACAGTCAGGCTTGTCCAGCACTATCATCCAATTAGGGGGGCTGAAAATGGGCAGGGTTCAGTAGAGATGGAAATATCTTACTCTTGAAATTAAATTTTAAAATGTCTGGCCAAGATTTTAAAAAATACTTAGTGATTTTAGGGTGCCCAACTTTGAGATGTCTTGAAAAGGGCCTGTTTGTCAGAAAGTGCTGAGCACCCACCTTTCTGAAAATCAGGTCCCTTCAAACCAGGAGTGACCTTAAATCTCTAGCCACATTTGAAAATCTTGGCCTCTTTATCTAAACTGTAGGCAGTGTGTGCAACTGCACCGCCTCATTGTATACTAGGTAATTATACTATTATGTCTTAGGGGTGTAAAAACTTTAGCATTTAGCCCTTGGTGCACAAGAGAGTGCATATTCCGCTGTTTTGATGAGCCTGGGGCTTAGATGAGGGTTAGTCGTCTATGCCCAAAACAAGGAAAGACTGAGCAAGTGTTGGGGAAGCAGCCTAAAAAGTTGGCAAAAATTCCATCATTACCCCTAACTAGGGGAGTGCGGCCACAGTCTGTAGCACAGACGAACAATCTGAGTGTGTTAGACCCTGGAGTGTCTCTGTGTGTCCAGGTTGTGACCATGGCGAAGGGTGCTTTCTGCCGACTGTGCTGGTGAGATGGGTGTGCCTTTGCTTACTGTCATTCATCTGGGGGGATCTGAAGCACCTTACAACTGGGGGGTGTATGACAGCCCCCATTTTACAGATGAGTGAACTGAGGTATAGAAAATTAAACATCCTGATTGCTGGAGATGCTGCCTTAAATAATTTGTCCAAGGTCACACAGCAAATTAGTCTGCTAGGGGTCACTCATTGGCCAGCTGGTCCTTTCTGATTATGTTTCAGCCATGTGTGGTCAACTCATTGGTGCGGGGTTGGGATCCTGTTTCCAAAAAGAGGAGGAAATCCCTTCCCTTATTAAGGGGTTGGGCTGGGAGGGGAAGCATAGTTCTCAGTGCAGAGACCTGAGGACCAAAACTGGAGATGGTTTTAAGGCTCTTTGGTTTCTTAGGAATTCAGGAGGAAGGGGGGTAGCAAAGGAACTGGGATGGCAGCTTGGCTGTTCCTCTGCTAGTGGATTATAGTGGGTACAGTGCAAGCTGTTGGGGAAAGGGCATTTGGACTAAATGTGGAGCTACTGAGGAGGATTGTGATCCCTGTGAATACCCATCTCTGTATATTGTGGATTAGAGTAAAGGGTGTAAATAATGGGCAGTAAAACACTTGGAATAGAAAATCCGTCTTCCTCAGTGATGGCTTGGCCCCAGGACAAATCAGCCATCCATGAAAGAACTCCCACAGGGATGGGAAGGCGGATATAAACTTACGTTGCTTTAGGACCTCGAATGCTGCCTTCAGAGTGCTGAGAAAACAAACACATACTTATTGGTATAATGTCCTAATGACAGACTGTGAATCTAAAAAAAAAAAAAATTACACTACCAGACCTTTACCCTCAAAGAAACACAAAAATAAATAAAACCTTTAATAGCCCTATCAAAAAAAATTGACCATGCAAATGGGCGAGAGATTACATTTATAGGTTATCATTAGGCCATGCAATCAAATGCTTCATGAAGCAGGGAATTAAAGACTTCTGAACTCCTGGTGCACTGGACTGTTTAACCCCTTAGTATTCGTTATTACACGTGTTAATATTAACTTGTCTGTACCAATGTCTTGGTGAGAACATGAATACAGGGAAATACAAATGACCAGTATAACTGATATTTGGAATAGTAGTCCAGAAGAGGAGATCTCTGAGGACAGAGATAAGTAAGACCTCTGTAGTCAGAGATCAGTGCTAGTATATCTTGTTTTTAACTCCTTAGTAATCCTCACAGCAGGAGCAATGCATTGGCTGTATAACATTACCTCCCTCCTGCACTTCTGTAGCACCCCCTTGTGGTACTGTCTCCAAATTCTTTAAAGAAACCAAATTAAGACCAATGGTTTTCAGAGCCTTACACTCTAGGGATCTGAAATCATGGACCATACAGTGGCTTTTCACAGTTGCACAGTGCAGTATGAATAAGCTCCAACACCAGCCGGAGCCCTCAGCACCAGGCCATGAAATACAGGTGAGACTAGCAAGACAAAACATTACACTGGTCAATATGAGCAGTCAGATGGAGCTGGGTCAAAGTAAGAGGTGGGGCCTTATAATGGTGTTTCACAGGGGGCTGGTAAAGGCAGTAGTCTATTGTCTCTTGTTGTCCTGGGTTGAGTAAATGATGATCAGTCAGGCAGATGAATAGGGAACAAGCTGCAAACGTTTTAATGAAGCAGCAGAAAGAACAGCAAAGAGGTAGAGAAGTAATTCAGAGAGAGTTGCCATAGGCATAGTGGGCACTCCCCACTTCTGTTGCAGCATTGCTGCTCCAATTGCACACAGGTCTGAAGAGCCTGGTCACCAGTGGTTTTACTGGGGGCTGTATTGTGAATTTAGAAGGTAATCTTTCCAGGGCATGGACTGTGTGACCTTCCAAAGGTCTGTACAGGGGCTTGATAAAGAGAGAGCCTGATATGGCCCGTGAGAGGGGAAGAAATATTCAGCCAAGCTTGTGAGTTGAAATACTCAATGGCTAAAAGCATAACGTTTTGCCACTGAGGGAGTGGGGAGGGATGTGTGGTCCTGCCAACCCCTGGGGGACAGAGATCTATGAGGAAATCATGTACATCCTGGACCACCCTAGGAGGCCAGAGACACACATACGAGAGCCCACATTCTCTGTGGTACTTTGGACGAGGTGCAGGCTCCTGATGGCAGCCTGGCTTCCAAAGAAGTGTTCCTGCAGGCACCTGGCTCAAAACCCACACTTTGTACCCCGTCTGATGCAGCCTCCTGCCCTCTCCAATACTGATGCTTCCTGTGGGAATTCCAGATGCTTTTCCTTTGGCTGAGACTTGGAGCTGTGTTTAAAAACATTCTAGGCATGGCCTTCTCATCAGTTTTAAAGAGAAAGCAAATCCCTGGCTTCTGCTTTGCCGCACTCAGGTTTCATGTTAAAAACACCACCACCACCACACGCAATCTTGGCAGAGCTGGTGCTGAACTAGCCAAGTGGTAGCCCTCATCCTGTCATGTCAGCATCTCCAGT
Source organism: Trachemys scripta elegans (assembly GCF_013100865.1). Taxonomy (NCBI): domain Eukaryota; kingdom Metazoa; phylum Chordata; order Testudines; family Emydidae; genus Trachemys; species Trachemys scripta. The sequence goes on from NC_048307.1 coordinate 49,795,681, forward strand.
GCATTTAGCATTGACTGCTTCAAACATGTAATCCAGTCCTGGAGCAGAGGGGTTGCTATTTTCAGTCCTTGGGTGGACTGTATTTGTTAAGCACCACTTGAAGGTAGCTATCGACATCTGGGCAACAATTAGGTTTGCTTCATCACATAGACCTTCATTCTGCTCTTGTATGGATGCATGCAGCTCTCAATGACTTCAGTAGTGCACAGATCCAAGGGCAGAAACTGGGCCTGCTATTGGAGAATTTCCCTTAATACAATCTGCTTGTGCTACTGGACCTGAGGCTGTCATCTTTAAAGATCTGCTGCCTCCCCATTCTTCATGGCACATGCTTAGCCAGAAGGGCAAGAAGTATAGTCTATATACTGTATGCCCTTCCAGAGGGGCCTGTTTAGGGTTTAAATTGGACATAAAGCAGCAAAGAGAAATAGGACCCTTTTTCAGGTCTTGAAGCACCCTCGTGGACTCTTAGGGGAAAAATATAAAGGGAAATGGACACCATCAAAGAACATCATGAAAACCTTGAGTCTTGATTCAAAATTTGCTAGCACAGCTACCTGTAAAATGTGTGACCAAAAAGCCTTTCAGCCAAAAATGATCAATATACATCTTATTTTCAAACTGTTTCAGCTTTTTGTGTGTAAACCTACAAAATATTTTCCCTGAAATGAGTTATGAATTACTGGTGGCTCTAAACAAAAAAATCTTTAAAGGCTTGAGTTGGTGCTCTCAAAATCCTCTGCTGTAAAAGCGGGCTCCAAGCCGGCATGCAAAAGCTTGTGACTCTCCTTGGATCACTAGGATATAACATAAAAGATTGAATGTCTTTTAAAATATGCTCCTTTGTTGTTGTGAAGGTGCCCTTGGATTTAATTTTGTCCCTGTGTTCCCAAATATGTATAACTTGGCTGGTGTAAACTTTTGATGCAAACTGAAACTTGGAGCATAAGGGCTCAGAAATGAAGGAGTCTTTTTACCCAAATTTGAAATTAAATAATAAATTGAGTACAGTGGGTGGCTTATCCATTTTTGTTCTAGATGATAGGATTGGGATTTTTTTTAAAAAGTAAACATAACTTACAATACAAATTGGCCCTTGCTTTTGCATATATCTTGTAGTGAGGGTGGGGCACTTTATTAGATACCTCATCAGAGTAACATACAAATATTGATATAAAAAACAAACCCAGGACATTTACTGTTTGCACATGCTGTTTGCACAGCATGTTGATCTATCATTTCCAGAGTTTTTTCCTGGAGCCTGAGGTGTCAGTTTCTGCCAGATGTAGTTAAATTGCTGTATTGGATACTGAAGAAAGATACAATCTCAATACCAGGGGAAAAGGAGTTTAGTCCTTGAAGTGGTCTATGCTATCAGAGTGGTTTATGAAAGGAAGCCAGATGTTGTAATTTACTTTCTTCTGTGGGCCCTTTGAGTGGAGGAGGGTTAGTCTGTCTTCCAGTAAGCTGAATAATGCCCCTGGCTACAAGCAGATGGGAGTGACTGAATCTAACCCTTTTTGTGGGGTTTGGGGGAATAGACATGCACATAAACTTTGTAAACAGATAGGACAGAGAATAGGTAGATCAAATTTTAGGCCTAAGAACCTTCAAATATCTCTTTAATCACTTGAGTGCTGCCCAATATACCAGGTACAGTCCTGTGTATCAGCTATGTATCACCTTCTGAAGCTCTGACATATGGATGGAACATCTCATTCCAGGACACCAGGATGTAGCTGTGAGGGTGAAGGAAAGTATCCCATTTGGTAGAGATGTATGTGTGAGATGCTTGTAATTTAATTTTGCTAATACTCTTGAATGCATGGTATCTAAATAAAGCGTCTCATTTCCAGGGGCGGCTCTATGTATTTTGCCGCCCCAAGCACGGCAGTTAGGCAGCCTTCGGCGGCATGCCTGTGGGGGGTCCGCCGGTCCCACACATTCATCATACTTGCTGCCAAATTGCCGCCAAAACCGCGGGACTGGCAGACCTCCCGCAGAAATGCCGCCGAAGGCCGCCTGACTGCTACCCTCATGGCGACCAGCAGGCCACCCCCAGCGGCTTGCCGCCCCAGGCACGTACTTGATGCGCTGGTGCCTGGAGCCGCGCCTGCTCATTTTAGAGCCTCTCTCCATGTGGGTGTGATTTCCTATTGAGATTTGTAATGTTTTTGTTTTGATGTCTGTGGGGCTGGGGATACCTCAGTTTTAGTCCCGTTGAACAAAATTCATTGTCCCCACATACACGTTTTTAAGGTGGCGGGGAGGGAAGTGCCACTATTTTAAGTCAGGAGGGCTGTTAAACTAAGTTACAGGCAAAGCATCAGCCTTCGTCTTGAACCTCCCCACAGCAAGCCCGCTTGCTGGCATCCTTGTGAAATGTCTATAGAAATGTATTGTGTGTAATTAAAGCCTTGCACTTAGTCAAGCATGGATTTAAAGACCCAGTTTTCATATGAAACTTTGGCAGAGAAATGAAGAGGCTGTATTTGGGGTTAGAGTCAAGGGAGCTGTGGCAGATGGAGCAATAACCAAGCACCAACTTCAGGTGATTTTTGCCATCTAGTGGCTGAAACCTTTTTCTGTTAATCAGGCTACAGATGTCCTAGAGATTTCATTCCTTACAGTATTCTTAAGACTTTTAAAATATTCAGCACACTGTTGAAAGAAGTAAGTGTTTTCTGAAATATTTTGAAATGAGCACATTAAAAACATGAGCATTGCTTTTCCTGGGTACTTACATATGGTGATTGCTTCCTGAGCGTTTCTTTCCTAGATGAGCTTATACCTTGTGTGGAAATATGAAGATGCGGGATATGGAGTAGGGAAGACTTTCACTATAATTAATAATAATACCTGGCTCTTATATAGTGCTTGTCATCAAAGTGCTTTACAAAGGAATGAAGTGACTTGCCCACAGTCACCCAGCAGACCAATGGCTGAACCAGGAATAGAACCCAGGGCTCCTGAGTCCCACTCCATTATTTTATACATTAGGCAACACTGCTTCCCCTTGTAGCTTTCTTGACTGGATAGACATTGCAGGGATTGATCACTTGAAAACTGACCCTGGTTTTCTTCCATCAGGGCCTGTTCTCTTTGCTGCCCCACCCTCTCAAGGGTGGCCCTTGTTTGGTGCCTAATTTCCCATGAACCAAATGCAACTGCTGAGAAGAATTGGATCAGATTATAAATCTATTTTCAATGCAAAGTATCCATTGATCAGAAGTAGGATTTTGTACTGGGATGTGGGATGGCGATCCTTAAAACCAAGCTCTGTCCCTTATTTTTCATACAGATGTCCTTTGTTTCCTTGAAGGTCAGGTTGCTGCCCTGCAGCCTTTCTACTCTCGTCCTTTTGCCTTATCTGCTGTTAAGCAGAGAGAGAGAGAATGCTTTATGGATCTAGTCTGCACTAGAAAATGTCATACCTGTTCTCCAGCAAAAGTGCAGTTGCACCTGCACTAGCAACAATGTGCTGTTGATGGGATTCAGGGTGCTTTCACCACTGTGTCATGAAAGCCTGGCTTCATGACAAAGTGATAAAATCGCCTGCATCCTCTCAGTGCTGGTGTTTGCACCCTTGCTAGCACCAGTGCACGCTGTTGTGAAACAGCTACAAAATGTTCTAGTGTATACTAGACACACTTCCTGTCGCTAGCAACCCAGCTCCCTGATTAGCTTCTCCCGAAGCCCCAACCTCTCACTCTTTCTGCTCCACGTCTTTTTTTCTATATCCACTAACGTTTTTTGTCTGTGCTGTTTTTTACCCCTGCCTGCCCACTAAAGTGTGTTCAGCTGCACGTGAATGAGCTGTGGCTCAAAGCACCAGCTTCCTTCCTCAGTTGTTAAAGGAACAGTATATCTCAAGAAACGCTGGGCTCAGACTTGGATCCAGCTGAAAAGTGGAATGTTTGCTGTGTCAGTTTGAGTTTTTCTGAATGTCTTGCTCCCTCCCTCAAGCTCAGAATAGCCTAACACAGTAATTTATGAAGTGCCTTTACTATTGATATACAGGAAGATAAAACAGTGACTCTTCTGACAGGAAAACCACAGCTTATATTTTCCTTCGCTTAGTGAATAGGAGTGGAAAATACCATCGCCTCAATCATATTTATTATAAATAACAGCAACACGATACACCATGTTCTCTTTATAAAAAGTGTGGCTTTTTCAAAATGGAGAGTGAAACCATTGCCTCTGCTATGCAGACTCTTCAGCCCTAAGGAGAACACTCCCCACTGGCTGTTGTACTCTGTGCCCAGGGTGAAAGTAACTTAACAGACTTACCAGTACACAGGGTGGCCAGGGTCCTGGGCAAGGTGGAGGGGGGGAGCAGTTCTGGGCCCCTGGAAGGGGCGGTGCCTCCGGTGGAAGGGGCAGGGCTGGAGCCAGACTCCCCCAGCTAGCCCTTCAGTGCTGCCCGGCCCACACCGCTCAGTGCTCCGGTGGCAATTTAAAGGGCCCTGGGCCCTTTTTAATCACTGGGCCCCAGGGCAGCTGTCCCTTTTGCTCCCCCCCCCCCATCAGCGGGTTCAAGAAACCTAAATTGTCCCATTACTGACTTTTGCTGAAGGAAGACAACTTGTTTATAAGTACTTACATGGGAAACAAATATTTAAAAATATATCTTCAATCTAGCAGAGAAAAGAACAACATGATCCATTGGTCAGATGCTTGACAAATTCAGACTGGAAATACTACATAGATTTTAACAGGGAGGGTAATTAACCACTTGAACAATTTACCAAGGATCATGGTGGATTCTCCATCACTGGCAATTTTAAAATAAAGACTGGATGTTTTCTAAAAGATGTGCTCTAGGAATTATTTTGGGGAAGTTCTATGGCTTGTGTTAGACAGGAGGTTACATTTTCTGGCCTTGGAATCTATGAATTAAAACCTAGTTTAGTCCAAATATTGGTAGATTAGAACCAAGCCAGATGTTAACCATGGCCATTGAAGGAAGAGAGGGGATTGATATTTAACTGGTCTCCTGATATGTAGCTGGGACTAATTCACCTGGGGCACAGAGGTGAAAGTAAGCTGGTACGGTCCTGTATGGCATACCGGTAAGAAAGTGGCCACCGGTACACAGCCAACTATACCAGCAGGGCCGCTGAATGGGGGGGGGGGGAGCAAAAGGGGCAGAACTGCTCCCCCCACACACACCTTGCCCAGGACCCCGGCCGCTCTGTGTACCGGTAAGTCTGTTAAGTTACTTTCACCCTGGGCACAGAGTACAACAGCCAGTGGGGAGTGTTCTCCTTAAGGCTGAAGAGTCTGCATAGCAGAGGCAATGGTTTCACTCTCCATTTTGAAAAAGCCACACTTTTTATAAAGAGAACATGGTGTATCGTGTTGCTGTTATTTATAAGAAATATGATTGAGGCGATGGTATTTTCCACTCCTATTCACTAAGTGAAGGAAAAAATAAGCTGTGGTACCTCTTTCATTACAAATTAGGCACTGATCCCACCACCCAAACAGAAGCCTCTGAAGATGTTGAAATGGTGTTGACGCAAAACCAATCCGATGTGTGACTTCTTTGGGTAAGGAATGTCCTGCTGTCAACTGACTATCCAGATAGATAATGACCTTGAATGGGTGAATAGTTTTGCCATCTACATGCAGCGTTGACAGGTTATTGGTTTCTGTTTTATAAGGCATGTATAACTTTGGTTTTATCACCATTGAACTTAAGTCCCATAGATTCTGGCAGTTTTTCACAGCTCTTCCAGCATTAGCTGTAGTTGGTCAATAGTCTCTCCAAGTAAAGCATCATCATCTGCATACTCGAGATCCTCTAAAGATGAATCTTTAAATTTCACGCCTCCTACTTTGGCTTCAGTCAGCTTTGTAATCAGACAGTCGATCTTTATCAGTGATGATTTTAAGTTTTCTTCAGGTAACTGATAAAAATGTTAAATAGTATAGGTCTAAGAACTGATCCTTGCAGGACCCAGCTGAAAACACACCTGTTCGGTGATGGTTCGCTGTTTACAGTTACATTTTGAGACCTATCAGTTAACCAATTTTTAACCTATTTAATATGTGCCATGTTAATTTGATATTGTCTTTTAGTCAGAATATCATGAGGTACCAAGTCAAATGCCTTACAGAAGTCTAAAAGTTTATTATTATATTACCTCAACACTATTATCTTTAATCAAACTTGTAATCTCATAAAAATCATTAGTTTGACAGGATCTATTTTCCATAAATCCATTTTGACTGGTATTAATTGTATTACTCACCTTTAATTCTTTATTAATTGAATCCAATATCAGCAGTACATTATCTTGCCTGCAATCAATGTCAGATTGACAGACCTATAATTACCCAGGACATTCCATTTACCCTTTTAAAAATATTGATACAACATTAGCTTTTTCCCAATATTCTGGAACTTCCCTGGTGTTCCTAGACTTGTTGAAAATCAACATTAGCCATCCAGCAAGCTCCTCAGATAATTCCTTTAAAAAGTCTTCGATACAAACTATCTTTGCCTGCTGACTTAAAAATGTCTGACTTTAACATCCTCATGAGATACTAGTGAAATGGAAGGAGTGATAGCCTCCTCATATGGTATGACTACAACATTTGTTTTTTCTTCAATAAATATTTCTGTTTTGTATTTAACACTTCAGCATCTTTTGAATTATTATTGATAATTCTACCATTTCCATCTACTAATGATCTAATGAACCAATACCAATACCATTGTTAAGATTCTTTTTGTTTCTAATACACTTTAAAAACTCCTAAATGTCTCTAACTCTGCTGACCATAGATATCTCCTATATCTGCTTTCACTTCCCCTCTAAGCCAGGTCAGTTTTTAAACCAATTCAGCCTTCTTCCTTGATTGTGGGATTGTGGCTTTTGGGGCATCTAATAAAGTGTTCTTAAACAACTCCCAACTATCATTTACATTTTTCTGATTAAACTCTTCCCCCCAGCTGATGTGGCTCAGAAGTGTTTTCAGCATTGTGAAACTGGCCCTCTTAAAGCCCCAAATACATATGTTACTGGTCTGGACTTTATTCTGTTTGCACTTCACAATGTGATCAAGTCATGATCAACTGTACCTAAGCTACCATTTTTAGTTCTGTGATCAGTTCCTCTATATCTGTCAAAACAAGGTCTAATATAGAATTTCCTTAAGAAACTATCATCTATAATATTTAGAAATTCCAAGGATGTTTTACTACTGGCAGCATTTGAATTCCAACATGTGTCACTCAAACTGAAGTCCCCCTTGATCATGCAGCTTTTGTTCCTACACATTATAGATAGGTGCACAAGGAAGTGGTCATCCTGTTCCCTAGTGTAGTTTGGTGGTCTGTAGCAAACACCAACTAATACCCTATCTTGTGCTTTATTTGTTAGGACATTGATCCATATTTGGTCAAGGTCACTTCCTTGTGAGTTGCCAGTGACCCGGAACAGGTAATGCCATTTTTGACCTAGTGCCACTCTTTTTTCTCCCCTTCCCCCTTTTTCCCACATGATCCTTCCTAAATACGTTATAACCACCGATTTTAACATTCCAGTCATGTGACTCATCCCACCAGATTTCAGTAACACCAAGTAGATCAAATTTGTACTCATAAATAAGCAATTCTGATTCCTTTTGTTTGTTACCCAGGATCTCGGAATTGGCTTACATAGGCAATTAAAGAATTTTTTCGCTTCGTGTCCTTCGGTTCCTTGGCTTAATTTTGTTCTCAATAGTCAAGGTATCCTCTTGCAAAGTCTAAGGCTGTAGCATGGTTTGGGAAATGAGTTAAAAGGCTGTTTGTTTTGTCCTATGTATTATGAATCTGGAGCTATGTCCACACTGCAAAAAGAGGTGTGTTTTTACCTGGCAATAGACCTAACTAACTTTTGCTGATATAATAATGTTATGGGTGTGACTATTTGTATGCAATTTGTATATCTGCAAAACCCTTAACATACACCCTATTATACCAGCAAACCCCCATTTTGATGGTACAACTCAGGAAACTGGTATAAGCACAGTTCTGCCGGCATAAGCTGTGTTTATACTAAGAGGGTTTCCCAGTGTAGCTATACTAGCAAACCTTTTATAGTGTACACTAGACCACACTGGGGAAAAAGCACAGAAAACTTTTATCTCCGTGCAGCTAGTTGAGGTCAACCCTATATCCCACACATGGGATTGACCAAACTATGCCAGGTTAAAAACTATGTTGGGGAACTAGGCCCTCAGTAGGAGAGCTTAGTCAAGACCAAATCTTATGTCAGGTTAGAACATACAGTTAAAAAATTTGGAGACCAATTTTGCTAGTTCCTTTAGGTGTATTATGATCCATCATAAATTTAGCAAAGACTTTGCCTCTGATGCCAGGATGCTTAGTCGTATGCAAAGTATAAGAAAATGCAAACACCCTCAGAATCACCTATGACATTTGTATCATAAAGTTAAAAACAAAATAAGGCAAGTAACATAATGGCTTTAAACATATAACCAAGGGTTTTAATTCATTTTTATTTAGGTAGGTGGTAAATCCTTTAATCAAACCCATAATGAGAGCCATGAAAATATAGGTTAGTTGAAAGTCCACAACTTTTCAACAGGTAACTGTGACTGAAAAAGGTACACTTTATTCCTTAGTATCTTCAACAAGACCCACATTCCTACACCAGCCTAACAATATCTAAACTACAAAAGGACCTATGCAGCATAACCACTTCCGCCCTCTATCGTCTGACAGCTTCTCTCTGCCTCATTTCATGTCAAATCTAATCTAGTCATAGATCCTGCAATGGGATCATCCATACACATGGTCCCTTACTCTTTCATAGAGTCCTGCTGACTTCAAAGTACAATGTGCAGACCCTTTCAAAGATCAGGGCCTTAGAGTGGAGAATAAGAGCTCTGCTGTAAAGTGACCATGCAGGGAAGCAACTTTCAAAAATGATTTGAGCTGCAAATCAAAGAGCAACTTGTTGACGTTCACAATACGGAAAAATTCAACACGACCTGTATTGTTCTATGTATGTTCTTATACTGTGCTTATCAACAGAGTATCTGAGCTGCTTCCTTTGTTCACCATGTATAAATATAGCACATCTTTCAAAGTCTGTTATGAATTTTGCTTTGTATTTGTGAGACTCAAGTATATGCTCAGTGCAGGATTCTCACTATTTTAAGCACTGAGGAGAAGTGCATGGCAGAAGTGGGTTTGCAGGCATGTCCCTTCCCTGGTGGCAGAAGAGGATGGCAGAATAGGAAAGGGGGAGGAAAAAAGAGGGGAGATAGCATACACATGAGAAGAGACAAGGAAAGGAGAAGCAGCGGCATGAATGTCTGAAAATCAGGCTCTCCAACTCATTTGCTCAGTGTAACTCAGTGGTCCTGGTGTCACTCAGAGCCAGGGAATACTCCTGAGCTCGAGCATGGAGCCACTTTGCAGCACAAAAGGACTCTTTCCCTTAAACACAAAGGACACAAGTTTGGCTGTGAATCAGCCATAATGTGTCAAGGCAGCATAACTGTGCACATGTCACCCAACCAGGACAAGGGCAGTCTAGCCTGGTGGTCAGGGTGAGCGTCAGGAATCAAGGACTAGGGTCAGAAGCTGGAGCCAAGGGTCAAGCAGCAGGTCAGGAACTGGAGCAAGCAGAATAGCAGGCAAGGAGGAGTCAAGGCAGGGGAAGGCAGAGGCAAGGCTGGATGTAAGCACCTAGGTCCAACAGTACTAGAACCAGGTACCACAGGAGCAGGCACAGTGGTGGGCATGAGCATTGAGCAGCCAGCAAGCTGCTGCTGGCTTATGAGCGGGCCTGCTGGCCCCTCCAGCCAATCAGGTAGCCTGCAGCAGGCCAGCTGTAGTGATGAGGCTGCCTGGAGACTAGCTCAACTGCAGGCCCTGATTCCTAACAGCAAACTACCATTGAGCACTTGCAAACTCAAAGTAGCTCATTATTCAGTTGAAAAACCCTGCAGTTTTAAAAAACCTTTGTGGACATCCTTTCCCAGTTGTGTGAAACGTATGGATGTGTTTCATATCTTTGCCACTTTTGCCCAAATATGACAATCTGGTCTCTCAGGCTTCAGAGTGATGTTCAAGTCCAAAGCCTGGAGAAAGTTAAAAGTCCTAAACCCGTCATCTCTCCTCCCCCATCTAACATTCATGCAGATGAGACTATGACTACAAATTTAGGTTGCAGACATGCAAATATCTCAGGCTTTATTTTAATTAAAAGCTCTTTAAACCTTGACTGTACTTGTACTGATATACCCTATTCCTCCCTTTGAAGTTCTGGTCTGGTGGCCTCTTTTTCCAGTTCTTTCACTAGGACCTCCCAACCCCTTGCATCCCAAATGCACAAATGATGGGAGGTCCCAAAGTACACTGGAGGATAAAGGTGATTAAAATATAAGGAGTGGCCAGCCAGTCTCTCCACTCCTTCCCTGTCACAAGAACCAAAGTGGACAGTTGGGACTCTAGTGTGAACATGCTTAGAGAAAAGCTCATTGTAAGGGAGCTGGGATCAGGCCTCTGTTCCTTTAATGTGTTGTAACAAATTAGCCTGGGCCCTGGCTAATGCCTCCACCCAACCAATGAGTTAAATTTGGACTACAAGGCTAGAGAGGGATACACTCACTCCACCCCAAATCGGAAGTAGCTTCCACAGCTGCAGAGCTCCAAGAACAAGAAGCTACAGTGCCTAAATTTGCCTGGATCAGGCTATCTGTCTAAAATAACTTTGTGCAGCTGGACATTAGCCAACAGTTTTATTACCATGGTAACCAGCAGCAACTTCTCTTATACTAGGAAATAGAATTACCACAGCAGGGCCCCCTCGGATCTCTGACTTAGAGAGGCTTCACAACTAGCGTAGGCCAGACATGGCCATCTTCAGTACCAATTCACAAAGAGTGATTGGCACTTCCTGGAGCTCATTCCCACATACGCCAAGTTTCAACTGTGCTTTCTGAGCTAGTGTTGAAAATGTTTTTGTTTGTCCTTCATTGACATAAATACTGAAGTCAGTACCAGAAGAGGGGACTCTACCGATGAAAGCCACTGTTCAGTGTGCTAGTGCCAATGGGGATAAAGATGGAGACACCACGTTTTCTTCTTCTTGCTAATTAACCGGTTTTGTTACTAAAATCCTGTTTAGCTCGCTGAGTGTCTGTAGTCAGATCTCATTCTGCATTGGTGCTTTATTATATTGTTGCCCCTCTGCCAATCAGTAGCAGATGTTTGGGTGGTGGGGGGCCTACAGGTCAGTTTCCCAATGGAGGAGAAATCAGTGATGTGGAGTCTGGGGAAATTCTAAATATGGCTTATCTTATTGAGACATATACACCAGTCCTGGGACTGAGGTGGTCACAAACTGCATGCAGGTTATCCCTTCTTCCAGGGATCATTTTAACACCAATGCCCAGGTCCCAGAGAGTAACTGCCACAAGAATTAACTCTAATCAGACACCAGTGCAGTGAGCACACTTTGCTGCTGGCACAGCTGCTTCTACCTAGAACCTTGTGTTATCAAAACTAACAATGCACAGCATGTCTTCTTAAGACTGAACATCTGCTCTCACACTAAGACAAGAAACGTGGAAGACAGCACCACTTGGTGATAACTGCCATTATAACGTATTTGGGTACATACAAAGCAGCGGGAAAAGCTACAGGGTTTTGGTTGTATTTGAATAGATGGCCACACCTTCTCTTGGAGTCATGGAGCAGCAAGTGGCTGGTAGTTACATAAGTAGAAATAATTGGGAAGGGAAAACAGACAGAGATTAGGTATGCAGGTTGCTAGGCCACTGGAAGAAAAGGACAATAATCTAGTTGAATAATAGTAGGGAGTGTTTAAAAAAGGGAATGATCTGCAAGCAAATTCTTCTTTTCTGTTAATAACAGACCTACATTATTATGGTTTATGTTCTTTCAGAGGTTTTGTACCTTTGTACAATTTTTATCATTTTGTTTAATTATTTCTACTACTTAAAATATAATAGCTTTAAAAAGTTGGTAAAAATGATCTGACAGTTGTCACTATAATACTTAACACATGCACGGTGCTTTTAATCTTCAAAGGGCTTTCCCATCTGCGCTGCACCCCTCTGAGCAGCAGGGAGGGGCCAGCAGGCCAAGTACTGATTTAAAGTTGTGGGCACCACAGAGAAAATGGTAGGTTTGCTAGGGAGGGGTGAGGTACTGTTGTATTCCTGGCTTCTATTGCCACCTCCTTGGGGACAGAGGTGAGGTTGTGCAGGGAGCATCAACGTATCTCTGTGTTCCCAGCTTTTCAAACTGTTCCGTTCTGGAAGGGCAGGTGGAGCATAGAGCGCTGCTGAGTACCTGCAACTTTAACTCCATGTTAATGATGTTTTTGTGTGTGAATTAGATTAGAACTTGTGTGGGAAAGGATTAGAACTTGGCAGTTCCTGACTCCTATGCCTGAGTTCAGACTGCGTTCTTCTTTGGGTTCATTTATAAATAATATTTTTGAACTAAAATTACATTTTGAAAACTTTCTGGCCTTGGTTATGGTAACTTTTCTGTTGTACAAATGGTGCCATTGAGTTATTAGTAATAACTCAACTAAGTTCTTGTCAAAATTCCTCTTCCTACCATTTCCCTAAACACGGCTGCTTTCCTGATTGTACAACCTTAGAATCCCCACTCAAGCCTTCTCATTGGCCAAGTAATTTGTTTGTGGTGAACCTGAAACAGTTACTATATTGAGTACCTAAGAAATCATTAGTTGTTACTTGTGATGCAGCCTCCTGAGCGAATACTGCTGCTAAACTCAGGAAAAAATTATTGAATGTGGTATTAGAAGGCAAGAACGTCTCCATTATCACTGGAGGCCAGGCCTTTGTTGTGTTGGATCCAATTTAGGAGAGGGGAATCTTTTTTTTTTTTATTTTACCAGGGAATTATCGCAGCAGACTGTCCTAGGTATATGATGCACAGGCAGGTTGGTTTGGATAAAATACAAGTAACTTCATCCAAAACTTCATTGGAGGCTTGAAAGAGAACTTAAAAACTAGCCTTGAGTCTCTTCCTCTGGGGTCCAGTCTCTGCATGAATCTTTGGTTCTAAGGATCCATATCTTGGCTGCTTGGTCCTCCCTCAAGCCCGAACTTGTCAGCCGGCAAGTTGCCAGCCCTCTGCTCTCCCCTCTCCATGGCACACAACGGTTAGCTGCAGGCTAACAACCCAAGATATCTGCTGTAAAGAAGAGGCAGCAAGCTCACAAAGGTGAACCCTGGTGGCTGCTCCCTCTTGCCAGTGTTCACTGGTGCTGCTTAGTCTCCTAGCCTCATTCCTTTCCCATCCCAGCTGGGCTGAGGTGAAGACCTGATCAGGCTTTCCTGTACTGCAGCTAGTTTCTTCTTGCAGCTCTTCTCTAGTTACCAGGCCACTTCTCCAGGTAGAGTGGATGTTAGAGAAGATCCCTGTCTCTAAGCTCCCTTGGGGGCAGGAGCTGTAAAGTGCCCAGTGGCAATGATTGACTGTGAAGTTGGGCAGAACTGTTCATATTGGCATCGGTATTTGGGGCTCTATTAGGCTGTTAGCAGAACTGTGACATGCAGCAATCTGTGATTTGGCAGATATAACTGTGTCTGCAAGGAAGGTTCTCTTGGCTACGTTTCTGTCTGCAGTGTAGGTCTGCCAGTGGATCTTTGTCAGTAGGCCAGCTGTTCCTAGACTGGGGCTGTGTAAATTTTATGCCTTAAGCACTCCAGCCCCTTTTGCCTTCCTGCTTCATTTCATCTAAGTTCTTCAGAGAATCACTGACTTGCGGGAGCCATGGGGATATTTTTCAACCAGTTCATCAGTCACTTCAGTCAGCAGTTGTTGGTAATGATCCATCAGATTAACATCTTGGCCTTGCCATTGTTTCTCTCTGGAGCCTTCTGGGTGTTCTCTGGGATTGGGTATTTATGGGGGTAAATTTTCCTCCCTTGTATCAAGCTAAAAAACTAGGAGTAATGGGATGAAATTAAGAGAGGGAACGTTTTTAGGCTGAATATCTGGAAAAGCTTCCTGACATTGAACTCTACTAGAATATGAAATAATCTCCCAAGAGAAGTGATGGAAAGCCCCTTCCCTAGAGACATTTAAAACTGGACTGGACAAAAGACTAGGGCACAATCTTTTACTGGCAAGAAGATAGACTGAGTGACCTGAGGTGGTTTTTTTCTTTCCACCTCTAGCTTTTATGATTCTATATATGGCATGACACAGGAAGTTCACTAAAGTGTTCTGCAAGAAAAACTGAAGCTGTTTTTCCTGCTAATTGTTGAATATGAGTCACAAATTCAAATGCTTAGCAAAATCCTTAGGTTACATTTCAGATTTACTGCTGCCCAGATGCAGCTTCAAAAGCTGCATTTGAACACGCCGAGACATTTTATTCCTAGTTCAGTCTAAATTTTGGAATACTATTGGGAGTGACAAACTATTCACTATTTCACATAGATGTACAAGTTTCGTTTAAATTTAATGGCTAGGTAGTTAGAATGTGGAATGTGAGGTTAGTTGTGGTGCAATTCTTTTAGAAACTTTTTGACTATCACTAAAAAGCGACAAAGAGTCCTGTGGCACCATAAGCTTATGCTCCAATATATCTGTTAGTCTATAAGATGCCACAGGACTCTTTGTCACTTTTTACAGATCCAGACTAACATGGCTACCCCTCTGATACTTGACTATCACTAGTATGTTTGTTCCCTCTCTGAGTCTCTCTGACTGAATTGCTTCTTCAGAGTTACTGTCTGCAGCATATATCCAGGCAAGCAAACAAAAACATGACATGGTGTCAAAATATAGGCTATAAAAACTACGTATTATATTTTCATTAGTCATGCCATTAAGTGCCATGCTTAGATCTCAGTTTTGTCTGGTTTATATCCCCGTATTCTAGACAAGAGTCCCTTCTCAGTCCATCTGTGTAGCTCTTTAAACAATCAGAGAGGATGCTGAGTGACGAAAGGTACTTTCTTTCCTTCTCAACCCCAATATACCACTACAGTGAGACATCTGGGACAATATGCATCACAGCGAAGAGGATCACTACCACTAGGCTGGCCATGGTTTTATAGAAACATTCCTCTCTAAATGAGCTTTGCAACACTTACAACACACTGTGCCAGTGTATTCACCTCTGTGTCCATGACAAAGTATTATAAATACCGGTATAAAGTAGAGATGGGCCTGAACCCAAGCCCTGGATCTGAACATCCCCAAACTTTAGGGAAATTCAGATTCATATCCCAATGCTGAAATCTAGGCCTATCTTTAGATCAAATTATTATAGTTACTGAGGACACAATTTCGATAGGTTGCCTATTGAAGTTGTAGGACAGCAGCGAAAGCCCTTCATTTCTGTAGGCACGATCTCTGGCGGCCCTACTTTGCCAGGAAGGAAATTTTGAAGAAATTTTCTTGCAAGTCCTGGACTTTTAAAAGTCATACAGATTTACTGGAGACAAAACAGTCCATCATTAATCCACTCTCTTAATTCTGAAACCACTAGTCTTTTTTTTTTTTTTTTTCATTTTCACTCTATGAAATGGACCATCAGAATGTTTAAAACCATCTTCAATGGAAATTGCAAGAATTGCAAGAAACTGATTTCCCCAGCCGAAAGAATTCTTCCTTTTAACTTACTGGATTTTCTTAGAGACCCACAGCAAAGGAGAGGGAGAACATGCGAAGAAAAATAATGCCTGAGATGTCCCTTAGTGTGAGCCTCAAATCTCTACGCTGCTTTTCACTAGGCTTATCTAAGAGTTCAAATTAATAGCCAGAGTCAAATTCAGCATTTCCCCATAGGCCCTTTAATCTGGGATATGTCACAGCATATGAGGGCCAGTGATACAGGTGATTGATTCGTACTTGCATGCTATGATGGTGCCCAGGAAATAATCCACGGGTTTGAGGTCAGATTTTCCATTAAAAACTAACAGAAATTCATATGCACGTTGGGGGAAGTGAGTGATAAATTGACAAAACCAGTAGGATGCAATTAAGAAATCAGATCTGGGCTGGAGGGGGTGGGTGACCCTGGGGATCCTTAGTGCAGGTTTGTGTAGATTGGAGTCCACTCTTTCAGCCCTAACTACTGTGACCCCAAATCTTCATCCTCTTCCACCTTAATACACCATTACTACTACTTATTACTTATGACTGTAATGACAGGATGTCTCATTACTGCCGCGTCAGTCAGAAATAGCAGGGGTCTTGCAGTGCTGTTTATGAAGTAGAATTCCCTGCCAACACATACCTCTCCTCTTTCCCCACACTTTATACATACTGTCAGCAAACAGTAGAGGGCATGGAGAAGCACCATGTGTTGTTTTGAACATGCTGCAGTACATTATAATAGAGCTGAAGAGTGAAAGCCTTTCAAGTGGCTGTAGAATAAGCTTTACCAAGATTTCTAGATCTGCCCAAGTCCAAATCTCTTTTCCTTTTCATTCCTTCACAGAGCAGTTGCAGAGCTCAGTAATACTGAAATAAAAACTTGTTCAAGAAACGCCCAGCAACAACTGCCATTTTATTACCAAGCTGCCGAGAGGGGCCAAATGGAGAAAGAATGCTTCATGAGGTGAACTGAGCTTTACTGGATAATAAGGCTTCCCAAGCCAACTGAAATGTAAGCTTAGTTCAGTGTGAAATGCACATTCCTGACCATTTCTTCGGTGAAGCCATGTCTCTAACAGGAGGTACTTTAATGCAACAAACTCGAAAAAAACTTACTTGATTTCGGTTTGTCCTCCTGCTTTTCGGGCAATTTGAACCAGCTCTTTCCCATATCTCTCTTCTGCTTGTGCCCTGTTAACAAAATTCCTTAGTTATTTTCTTCTGTTGAGGTTGGGCCCATGTTTGCAATAATGCATTTGTAGCCGACTCTGAGATGCAAACAATTGGTTTGTAGCTGTCTTTATTCTCTCTCCCCAGTGCCACTGCTATCAAGAGCTCATCTAAAAAGACACCCACTGAGGTTCTCCCCTGACTTGGAAGAAATTCTTATCTGCTTAAAGAGAATACATTTTTGTATTAAACTGGCTCTTCTATTTTTGCTTGGCTCACAGTTGGGTAGAAAAGTTGGTCTATAACTGAGTGGCGTATGCTTGGTGTAAACAGGTGCCTTTTTGCACATAAGTCCCATTTTCAAAAGTGACTTAAACTCTTCATATCGGGGGGTAGCCGTGTTAGTCTGTATCCTCAAAAACAACAAGGAGGCTGATGGCACTTTAAAGACTAACAGATTTATTTGGGCATGAGTCATAATCAGTGATTTTATCACAGCAGCTGCTGAAAGGGCCTTGTTGACACCAACAATGGCTGCAGTTTTGCCACCTATATCAAATGCAAACAAATTCTGTCCACAGCTAACCTGTTCTATGCACAAGGATGGGGTAAGATTATGGGGAGGATTAGGACAATGGTTCTTTAGGACAAACAGCAAATTTAACTCACTCATTTTACCATAAATGCTATGCATGTAAGATTGTTAGGTACTTCCATCCCTGTTCCTTTCAGTCTGGTTATGTTTTCAGGCGCTCTTCACCGAGGCTTAGAAACCTACTTTTTGTTTTAAATGAGAACTGTGGTTCTCCTTTATGGGACCCAAACATTGATTCTATTAACAACTCCTGTAAGTCCCCTCCAGCTTATCAGCAGCCTTGGTCAACCTACACAGAGATCCAGTACTGTCAAACATGGGAATTCAAAAGTCATGTCATTCCCTCACCCCGGCCCCCAAAACCACGAGGGTTTTAAAAAAATGCTTTTTGCCCTCTGATTTTAGGACCTTTAAAGGTTCACATTCTGTGCAACTTTCATTTAAAAAAATGCATCTGAGGAAGTGGATTTTTTACCCACAAAAGCTTGTGCCCAAATAAATCTGTTAGTCTTTAAGGGGCCACCAGACTTCTTGTTGTTTTTTTAAACACTTAGAAACCCAAGTTGCTTTTGGAAATGGGACTGAGGCTCTTAAGTCAATTGGGCACTTTTTGAAAGTTATCCCCTTTATCCAAAAGGAATTCCCAGACAAGTGTATGGCTATTTGGCCTAACAGGCCCCATTTAAATTAATGTTAGCCCCATTTCCCTAATTTGTCACTCTGACCTTTGTTGTTTATCCGGCACCAGGTGTTCTCCATATGGATTCAGACAAGTCCCTGCCACAAGGAGATTATTTGATTGATTCTGTCTTTAAAGATACCTAGTTGCCTTTCAAACACTTCTCTGTATATACTTGCTGCGATAGGCCTTACTTTACAACCTGCTGTACTCGATTTCAGATTTTGAATAAATTATTCTGCTAACATTTCACATCTTTACCATCGCCCTCTGAACTTGCATAGTGGCTCCATACCACTGGCCCATCCTTGCATCTGGGGGAGGGGCATGGCTGGGGAGAAGGGTTGTAGCCAGGGCTCCCCAGTAATTCTTCACCTGCTACAATGGCCCCTGGGGGCCAGACCTGCATAGGATCAGGGGAGTGCAAAGGTGGATTAAAGCCATCTTTCTGTACATGCACCCTGGATGCACTGTGTGTTTTGTGGCCCAAAATGAGGATTGGAGCCACTTTCATATTTTTCAAGATATGATTTTTAACCTGGCCGTCTCTCTTTTTTAAATACAGAAAATATCTAAACTTTAATTTGTAATTACTGCCTTAATTCCACATACAGGAAATTGGTTCAAGCAAATGTGTATATTACACACACACCTTGTGTTTTAAACTTTTGCAAAGCAAAAACCACAGCACAGTGCATTGCAAAACCACTAGTGCTTATGCAACGACTAGAGGTCCTTGCCAGCAATGCCATGTCAGTGTTCAAAAGAGGGTGATGCCTGGACTACCAAAAGCATTTAAAGTGAAAACTGGAGTTGCTAAGGAAGTACTGAAAACAGACATCTAAGAGCTCTGAGCCTTTACTGTTTGAAGTGGGATCTTGTCATACATTAGCTTATTGTGTCCCCTTGTATATGTGCAGCTCAAAGAGCAGATAATTTTTTTACAAGGTGACAAGATTCTCCTTCTCTTCTCTCTAATAATGGCCTTAGAAGCCAGTTGGTTTATGATTTGTATGCAATACATGTGTGTTCTGAAGAAGAGGACTGTGTTTGAATAATAATAGTTGTACAGCAAGGAGCAGCCAATTAGACAGTTTATAGTTCTCCTCCCTGCACATGGGAAAAGAGTGATTAATGTTTGTTCTGTTAATACATTCTGATTCTTCTGTGATTATAGGCATGAAAATGTGGATAATCATCCATGAACAAAAACTGCATGGTAAATGGAGGGGTTTGTGACAGGGCTCTTTGTTTGTTTGTTTTGAATTGGAGATTTGGAATCTTTTAAACTCAGGTGGTGCTATGGTGATCAAAGGGTGTTGCCAGCTCTCATTATACTGCTGTTTTTCCGGAAGCCCCAGGTCCTGCAGTCGGGTGATTTGCATGAGACTCTCAGCTTATGTTTTTTTTTTTTTTTTATGAAAGTTGCACAGAATGTGAACCTTTGAAGGTCCTAAAATCAGAGGGCAAAATGCATTTTCTTGAAACCGCATGGTTTTGGGGGCCGGAGTGTGGGAATGACTTATGACTTTTGAATTTCCGTATTTGACAGTACTGGATCTATGTGTAGGTTGACCAAGGCTGCTGATAAGCTGGAGGGGACTTACAGGAGTTGTTAATAGAATCAATGTTTGGGCCCCATAAAGGAGAACCACAGTTCTCATTTAAAACAAAAAGTAGGTTTCTAAGCCTTGGTGAAGAGCGCCTGAAAACATAACCAGACTGAAAGGAACAGGGATGGAAGGACCTAACAATCTTACCTGCATAGCATTTATGTAAAATTTGCTGTTTGTCCTAAAGAACCATTGTCCTAATCCTCCCCGTAATCTTACCCCATCCTTGTGCATAGAACAGGATAGCTGTGGACAGAATTTGTTTGCTTTTGAGATAGGTGTCAAAACTGCAGCCATTGTTGGTGTCAACAAGGCCCTTTCAGCACCTGCTGTGATAAAATCACTGACTGAGACTCATGTGGCTTCCAAGAGTAAAGGTTTGGTTTGTCCCATCTTTCTCCCTCTTCTGTCCTTCTCACGAACATGCACTTGCAACACTCTTGGAAGAGGCAGCTTCAATCATTTCTAGCCAAAAGTAAAGAGATTCTGACAGGCGCCGCACGTGTGCACATACAAGTACAGGACTACGGATCAGAGGAGTAGGTTGGAGGAGGGTGAGAATTCATGGAAAGAACAATTCTGAGAGATTTCTGCAGCTATTTGTTTCAGAATGGCTTTGAGATGAATCTTTCTCCTGCTTTGTGGAAAGTCCTTTTTGCACATCCTGCAAGCCATGGTTAGGCTTATCCTGCAAATGATGGAAACCCCCCACCTCCACCCCTCCATAATCTCAGTCACATACTATAATTCCTAGCGACTATGGACACATGCAAGAAAGGGTTTGATCTACAGGAGTTTAAGGAGCCACAACAAAGTCTCTTCAAATGGGTACAGTTCATCTAATGTCGTTATGAGACTGCTGCGGGATTGTGTGACACAGTAAAAGACGTTTCCATTAGCGTTCAAGGAAATCAACCCAAACCACTTAAATGTTTGTGGGAGACTATTTACATTTCAATGAGTTAATAGCCTTGGGGTAGCACGATACAGCGTACATGGTGGCTTAAAGTTGTTTAAACACAGCCAATTAAAACTGGAACTAAATACTGAATAGAACTTTTCTAAGTCTCAGCTAAAAATGAAGGACAAAAATGAGACAGAAGAGTGGCCTCGGTTTCTGTGTATTTTCTAACCAAGAAACTAATGGCAACCACCACATGTTGCTGTGGGACAACCTGTGAGAAACAGGCTGCAGATGGACACACATGCATACAGTATGTTCAAAGAGGGTCTAGGAACAAGAAAAAATGGGAGAATTAATATGGTCAATCCTAGAATGCCTGGGAAAGGTCTACGCAGAGCTACCATACGTACCCCTGGTTACACCAAAAGAAAGATCAAATTTCAGTAATTATAGGAAATTGACCCAATCTGGATAATAGCATATTATAATATGTGTGAAGCACTGGCTTTCTGTGAACGAGGGAAAACAGTGATGTTTCACTTCTGGATGTTAATAAAGAGGATTGTCACTTCAGTCAATAAATTGGGCGTGTGCAGTTAAGTATGTATTTACAACACAGAACTGATCAGAGATGGGTCTGAATGGAACTCGGGATCTAAAGTCCTTCCAAACCTCCTCCTATTGCACCCCCCTCAAAAAAATCTTTGGGAAAATTTGGATCTTAACTTTGAAACTCAGGTCTATCTCTACATACAGTGCAAGGGGGAAAATCCTGCATTGGTAGAGAGGGGTAGATGACTTAGTCTTTCCTCTTGCTCATGTCTATGATTCCTCCTCCAAGCATTGTTTAACTGCATGACAAGGTGTAACTCTGACATTGTTTATTTTCATTCATTTCATTTTCGGAAATATGTCTTAAATTAGCTATGCGGAGTGTGGGGGAGGGGGAGGGATCATCATTCAAATGATTCATATGCCAACGTGGTGTCTGACTTTGCTGCTAAGAACTCGTTGGCTCTGAGATCATTTCTGTACAGACTTCTCTGTTAAAAACATGTATGACTGTACTCTCTGAATCAAATTCTGAAGTGACCCGCAGAATCCTCCTGCAGCTCCTGCAAGAGTGTTCAGGAGTAGGTGAGATGAGTTCATAAATAGTTTTTCATACCTCCTTCACCACCACTTCTTACCTCTGTTTGAGCAAGTCCTCCACATCTTTTGCCATCTTTCTCCCATCCAACATTCGCTGGAGAAGCACCTCATAGCCAGAGTGGACAGTGAATTCCTTGCACTGAAATCACAAAGGCGAACAGTTATGTAAGTTGATTAGCAGACACCATTCTGAAGTGCACAACAAACCTTCTGTAAGTAGTGCTAAACAAATCAGTTTGGAAAAAATAAGAACTAACTTTAACCTCTGCCCAGAATGTAAACAATCAACAGAACTTAAACAAAGTAACTTTTCAAAAATTATTTTTCCTACTGACTCTACATATAATGGTTCTCACCAAAGGTGGGTGTGCTATCTTACTACGAGAGAGCCTATTCTTATGTTATTGTTGCTCTCCTGCAGAGCAGGAACAGATGTCCCCAGGGTCTTGCAGTTCAGTTTTGCAGTGGTGGAGAAATTAGTGACATGGTGTCTGGGAATGGTCAAGCATAATTTGCTTTATTTACATGCATATATCAGTCCTGGAACAAACATGGTCAAAAGCATGTAAGCAATTTCTTCTCTCAAGAATCTCAGCTCAACACCAATACCTGGTTCCCAGGGAGCAACTCTACTTTAAGAATTGCCGCTAATTAGAGACCAAGTCAGAGAGCAAACTTTCCTGCTGCTCGCAAAGTTCAAATATAACAACACATAGCATGTCTCTCCAAGACTGAACATTTGTTCATACGCTAAGAAAGGACTAGGAAGACTAAATGTAACAGTGTCACTTGGTGACACCTGCCATAACATTACTTTATATCCCATCCCATCCAGATGCAACAAGTACTGAAATATCTTAAAGGAAGGTAGTGCATCAGAGATCTCCAGCCCAATTTAGCTGAATGAAAAGGTCTGACAAGGACAGTATCTGAAATGTTGGCATTTATCAGAGAGGGAGAAATGGTTTTGAGCACAGATCTGAAAGTCAGTAGTTCCTCTGGCCTCTCTCTTAAACAGACTCCTGCTGTAACCGTCAGCAGGTCATTTAACATCTTTGTCTCTGTTTCATCATGTGTAAGATAATTCTTAGGTTCCTTCCAGGGCTTTTGTGTGACATTTCTCTGGTTGTCAGATAAGAGCTGAAGCTACAAAGTGCTAGATAGAGGTTACGCATTAATATCTGAATTTCCAAACATTCAGAGGCTCACACTTCAGTATCTATAAGGAATGCACATTAGAAGTTACATAAATAAAATTTTCAGGAAAATATGATTGTTTTAGTCCTTATCCCAGTCTGTGATGCTGATCCATAAGCACATAAGAATGGCCATACTGAATCAGACAAATGGTCCATCTAGCCCTGTATCCTGTCTTCTGACTGGCTGGTGCCAGATGCTTGTAGAGGGAATGCACAGAAGAGGGCAATTGTAGAGTAATCCACTCCCTGTCATTCAGGCCCAGTGTCTAGCAGTCAGAGGTTTATTGTCCAAAGTCAGCTGGATTTTTTTCTAAAGCTTACCAATGGATTAGAGAGCTTAATTATCCAGCCTACCTCAGAAGATCAACCAAGTTTATCGAATAAAATATTGAATTATTTTAAAGCAAAGATGTAATGTAGAAACAAAGCTAGTAATAGCTCCACTGACAAGCAAATAATGCCTTTTTGTGTTTCTCTTTGGTTTTTACTCTAGCTTCATGGGGCAGGTTTTATTCTGGAAATCTGTCAGTTCTGGCCCTTTGGAAAAGGACTTCATGATTTCTCCTTATTCAATAATAGTCTAAAACTTCCATCAGCTAAGCCAAGAAAGTGATATACAAACACTTTCCCCAAACCAGCATTATATCTGTGCTTTAAACACTAAGGGTGAAATCCTGTCTCCATTGAAGTCAATGACAAAACTCCCATTGACTTCAGCAGGGCCAGGATTCCACCCTAGATGTGTAGTTAGAACTTCATAACCTTTAAGTATATTTGGAGTTAATTTTTATGGCAGCCATACAATGTATTTTATTTGTACCTCAGCTCATTAGATCTACCATTATGGTGTTTTTCCTCCTTTTGAATACGTAATTTAATTACTTAGATGTTGATCTTGTGTTTGTTCCAATACAACCTCAAGCTATTTGTCATCAGTGTATTGGTGGCATGAGAGCCCATGGCATTTCCCTGTCTCTCTCCAGGAGGTCTCAGATATGCTGAAAAGGTGGAGAGACTATACTGATCACTGGTGGGTTCCATTTCGAGTAATCTTGTGGAAGAGGAGCTATTGCGCACATCAGTTCTCTGAGAAGAACAGACAAAGGCAGACCACTCCCAGACTATCCACTCCCGCCAGGGCTTCCCTGCAAGACAGCAACATGCTGTAATGCACTCAGTCTATGGCAACTTGATAGCCTAGTTGTAAAAGCCTGAAGAACTTGTTTCACAGCCATGGGGTTGCACTAGTGCTTTTGGCCCATCTTAGTTTTTGCATGGGAGGCTCCATTAAAGCCTACACAGGAGAACAGCTGAAGTATTTTATCATCATGCCAACATATCAGCTACTCTATTTGTGTATTATCTCTGGAATTGCTCAAACTGTGAAGAATCTTCCCATCACTAAATCCATCTCTAGCTAACGTAGATGCAGCATCATAGGCTCTAAAAAGTTGCTGCAATGCATGGATGTGCAATGAAACTATAAGTGTTCACAGGAAACCTATGGAGTATTAAACTGGTCTGAAGCACCAAGAGTAGCTGCCAAGAACCAGCTTCTCCTTCACTGTTGCATGCAGTGATTATTTTATTTTATATTTTTTAATTGGAGGCTTTGCAGTACCCGGGTCATTTTTACTTGCATTTGGCCACTTCTTACTGACTTGCAGATTTGTATGGAAGTGTCAATGGTGAATTATATTCACAAAATTGTGAGGGCCACCAATCCAGGGAAAGTCCAGAAACCAAAAAAAACAAACAAACAAAAATGGGAGGGAAAGCAGGGGGCTATAAAACTGTCAAATGCTTAGAGCATAGCCCTGGGAGACAAGACTCCTGGGTTCTTTTTCCAGGTTCTGCCACTGACTCACATTCTGGGCTCCATTTTAACTTTTGAGTAGTTTGGTTTATCTATCTCTAGAATGGCTATAGTATAAAAATATGGTGCCATACATTACATGAGTGTTACAAGAATTAAATAGTAGTATTGCATTCTGTAGCATATAAAAGCTTAAATGAGCTGGTGTACAAGCACATACAGAACATTACAGGCCCATCTCCAAATTGCTTACTGTCCAACATGAAGTTTCCAAAAGCATTCATTACTCTTATAGTTCATCATCTATTCACAGACCTCAAAGGATTTATCATTTTTTAAATGCCTTGACATATTGCCTTCCCACCAGAACTACCAAGAACTAGGTCTCTTTGGCAAGACTTGAGTCTCTGGAGGAACCATTTGGCAACTAACAGCTAGATTCTTACATTTCATTTTAAAGCAAATACATTGAGGCTTCAGCTACTGACTTTAAGAGAAAGGAACTGAGCGATATTCAGGAATGAACGTCACAGACTGATTACTGGCTTGTACCCTTGTGCAGCTGCTGTTATGCTTCTGAACTAAGGACCTGGGTTTCAGTGGCTCTGAGCAGCATGTGGCTCCTTGGATTCGGAAGCTTTTGTTTCCCCCAGTGCTAAGTTTAACTTCTGTGGTTAATCTTTTGCTACCACTTGCACATTTACAAGCTTCCAATGCCACAGTTTCCTGACAGCGGCAACTCCTTCCTCTCTAATGGAAACTTACAGTGAGCCCCGGGATGAAGAGAAAGAGAGGAGAAGGAGAATGGCCCATACTAGTCCCAGACAAATGCCTCTACCAGCAAAATACACATTCTGTAGAAACTGAGGCAAAACAACTTGCATAGAAGATGCTGTGAAGGGGATGGTGAATTCATCCCTGCCACTGGTGTAACCACAGGAAATTTATATTGTTAGAGATGCCTATCTGATCCTTGCCAACAATTACACCCTCCCACACTCTAGCATTATTTCTTGTTCTGCTGTAATATGTTTAACACCTCACATCTATTGAGCAGATAAAACCCTGAGCCATTGTCCCAGTGGTTAAAATAAAGAACAAAAAACAAACCTACACTTGCCATTTGAGGACCAAAGTAGAAAAGATACTTAGTAACCCCACTGACAGCTGATTGCCACCTGCTTTCGTCCGATGTCTTGAGAATTCAGGTCCTGATGGAAGCTTTGTTGCTGCTGTTGTGATAGAATCTCATGTATCCTTCCCCTGGTCTACTTCTGATAGAAATTGCTTCAGTCATATACTCCACACAGAAGCCATAGCCCACAGCTGATTGAATTTTTCCAGGGAAGTTCCATCATATTCTGGAGGAGCATTTCTAGGAGGGTTTTTTCTCTCCATTTAGTTTTGTTGCGAGCTGCTCGTTCTAGTGTGGTCTTAGGGCTAGTCTACAGTCACTATCCAGGCTCTGCCGATACAGCTACACTTACACAGCTATTTGTGACATAGCCCTGCTGGTAAAGTAACACCACCTCCCCAAAAGACATTAGCTATCCCAACACCAGCACTCTTCTGTCGGCATAGCAGCATCTACCCTAGGGGGTTGCCCGCATAGCTATGTTGGCTAGGAGGCAGGAGGAGGGGGGAGGGAGGGGTTTATATACCTAACTAGCATAGCTGTGCTGACAAAATTTTGTAGTGTGCACTTGGCCTTAGATCTTATCTATGCTCAAAAGTTGTACTACTTCAGTTATCCCTGTGTAGTTAAAGCTGCATAACCCTCCAAGTGTGGATGCAGATATACTAGTATAAGAATGCTTATAGCAATACAGCTTTTCCCCCATACAGGAAGAGGAATAAACGATATCAGAATAAGGCATCTTCATGTCAATGTAATTGCATCCACTGGGGTTGAACTAGATCAGTAAAAAATCACACCCCTAATCAACATAGTCATGTCAGTACAACAACTGTGAAGGTGGGCCTTATTATTCACTGTAGTCTTCTGCTTAGACCAAGCGAATTGGGAGTCTAGCCTACAGCTGAGTGAAAATAAAAGGTTTAGTTTCACAGGGTGTTCAGCACATTTTTACTCTGATTTGTAAGGAATATAGACATGGTGGGTGAAATAATATCTTTTATTGGACCAACTTCTTTCAAGCCACAC
Source organism: Trachemys scripta elegans (assembly GCF_013100865.1). Taxonomy (NCBI): domain Eukaryota; kingdom Metazoa; phylum Chordata; order Testudines; family Emydidae; genus Trachemys; species Trachemys scripta. Next base: position 49,822,619 of record NC_048307.1, read on the forward strand.
AACTTGAAGCTTTCGAGCCACAAAGTGCTTCTTCAGGTCTGGGAAAGGTACTGAGAGTGTCACAGTTAAATATAAGAGACAACAGATTGTTTAGTGTAAGCATATATTGTAAGGGACCATTCAAGATAGAGTCGCCCATTAACACCTCTGCAGTCATAGGACAAAAGAGGGGATGAGGGGGTTATAGATTGTTGTAATAAGCCATAAATCCAGCGTGTCTGTTCAGTCCATGATTTTTAGTGTCTAGCAGCATTATGAATTTAAGCTCCTGGGTCATCTTTTGAAAGTGTTGTGCAGGTTTCCTTTGAGGATGAGGACTGAGAGGTCAAGTATACAGTGACTGTTTGTGAAGTGTTCCTCCATGGGTGATGTGGTGTTTTTATCTTTTATCATTTTCCTGTGTGAGTTCATTTGAGAGCATAGTGATTGTCTGGCTTCACCGTCATAGTTTCTATTGGGCCATTTAGTGCACCAGAGGACTTGCACAACATGTTGTGCTAGGCATGTGTAGGAACCATGGATCTTGAAAGGTGTGTTGTGGGGGGAGTGTTGATCATTGTACCAGTGGTGATATGTATGCAGATATTCTATAATTGTCCATTATAGTGATTCTAGAGCCTTCTTCTGGAAGCATCTGACAACAGTCACTGCTGGACATGAGATACTAGTCTGGCTGGCCCACTGGTCTAGTAATCAGTATGGCAATGCCTACATTCTCTGCATTGGGTCCCTTTTGTCTCATTATGAGATCTGTGCAGACCACTGGAATATGGCCAGCATGCCAGCTCCGGGACTAGGAGCTCCTAGCTCCTGGCCAGCATGCCAGCACACGCATGGCCAGCTCCGGGACTAGGCCACCTCTCAATGGCTAGCTATGCTCTCGGACACAGGACATTATGGGTCAAGTTCAGTGCTATCCACAGGAAAGGGAGTATCCTTACTCATCAAGGAAGTGAGAAATTGATCATCTGCTGTGCACCAAGCCAGGGTATACCAGGTACCAGGTAATCAGGATTGCACACAATGGGACATTTGGGCACACTTGTTTATCTCTCTGTAGTATTTCCTTAATCTTCCAAGACTGACATTCAATGCTTAATACCATCTCTAATGCTGGAGATGCAGTTAGAAATGCTGGGTAGCAGTGCGTTGTTAAAAAGCCCGAAGAAGAACCAAAGCTCCTTTTCATGCCCAAGAAAAGCTGCCCAGAGGAAATTAAACAAATTGCACACATGGCGCATCCCAACCCCCCACCCCGGAGCAATACACAATGCTGCAAATTGTAATAAGAGCTTAAAAATGCAAGAAAGAAAACTTGGGAAAATAAAGCCAGATCTTTAACCCAAGAGTTAACACTCATAACAGCTGCCAAAATATTCTATGATAAATTCCCAGGCCAAGTGCCAGAGAAAATGTGGACTTGTCTACATGGTGCATTAGTCCTCACCAGAGCAGTGTAAATTCTAGATCCTGCTGGCACGTGCTCAAAATTCCCTTAGTGCACATTAATGTCATCCCGTTTCAAGCAGACTGAGGAGCCATGTCAGTGGTTCTAGCTAATGTGCCTATCCTTCAACTGCTAGAAGTCATTCAAAGTATCTGTTTGTAATGGAGTGATTGTTCTAATGTATAATAAATGTAAGAAAAAAGTGTTACTATATTAAAGACTAAATCGTGATGCCCTCTGCATGAGTAATCTAGGTTCTAGGCAACAAGAGGGAGCCATGAGTTTCTGCAGCACATCTACCAAGAGTCAGGCCAAGGTTCCCTGAAGAACTATGCTTCTTCAGGTGGCAGGGCTGGTCCGTTTAGGGGCATGGGCATGGAACTGCTTAGCATTCTTGCTTGAGTCCCTCAGGTGGTAATGGGACTAGCACACAATATTACTTTTAATAGCAGTAATCATGAGAGTGGACTGCTCACAGTGATTCCTGAAGGGTTCTGGGCTACACCTGGTCCCCTTCTTATTCCCCTGCCTCAGTACACATCCGAGTACAAACACCAGAATTCAGCCCTTAATGTCTGCAGGAATATTTTATCCCATTAGTGAGAACACAGACAGTTCTTTTAAAGGACAGAGTAACTATCATCAGTAATTTAATTTGCATGGTTCTGTCTACATTCCTACCAAACAGCATGTGGAGAGGATGCCTTTGTCATTCACTTCTTTTGGAAAGTGAGTATGTACAGTGCGGATCAAAATGGATCTGCTTCCTGTTTGTTGCTTACTGACTTTTCTGACAAAAAGTGAGGTTTTTACACACAGGCTGCCCTGGCTCTGCAGTGCTGTGGGAGAATGAGCTGGCTTCTGTTCTGCTTCACGCATCAGTTATTATCTGTCAAATTCTGATCTCTGTTCTTTCAGTCTCTCAAGAGTCCCCACCCTGATTTTCAGATGTTGGGGGGGAGGGGAGGGATAGCTCAGTGGTTTGAGCATTGGCCTGCTAAACCCAGGGTTGTGAGTTCAATCCTTGAGGGGGCCACTTGGGGATCTGGGGCAAAAATCAGTACTTGGTTCTGCTAGTGAAGGCAGGGGGCTGGACTCAATGACCTTTCAAGGTCCCTTCCAGTTCTAGAAGATGGGATATCTCCATTAATTAAAGTTTAATTTTGCTGGGCTGGCAATTAGAAGAAATATTTTTTAACATGCAAATACAGTAAATTTGATATTCAGGCTAAATCACTAACCAATGGGGGGAAGGGGAGAAGCAATTATGATTTCAAGTTATTTATTAATAAAGTGCCACCCTTGCTAAGGTGCTCAGAATTCACACATTACATTTCATAATGTTCTAAATAAAAATAAATTCTAAAAATAATTTTCCCAATGAAACAAAGTATCTACTAGATCAAACCCTGTTACTAATTTGCTACATTAACTCCAGTTTCTGACCACATACCAGAAGACACAACAATATATACATGTTTGAATGATAAATTGTGGTTCTTCATTACAAATTTTGAAGGTCACGGCTAACATTATTAGTTTCTTGTGAGATGACTTGGAAGTATATTTGTATTTAAAAATGACAAAGCAATTAAGCCATTTCATTAAAAAAATAGGAGAAATATTTTAATAACTAATAAATTATATGAGTGCTAGATTTTGTCACAGACAGTATTTAACAGCTGTCTGAAATAAGAAGAGATGTCCATCTGTAAAGCCACTGGGATAATTTTGTGTCTGGCTGTCAGGTAAGAGATTCCAATTAGGTGAAATTTACATGAACACAAAAGAGGATTTGCCCTTAGTCGTGTCATCAAAAAAGAGTACCTAATCTACCTTGTCCAGCAGATCTTAAATCTCTAAGAAGAAACTGCTTGACAATTTTAGTGTAACTGAGATATTTGCGTATTGCTTTGAGCTTATTCCATTAATAGTTTGAATCCATCTTGGTCTATGATCTAAAGCCAAAGGTTACCAAACTTCTTTCATGGGGTGGACCGCATTTTGAGTAGACACAGTCCTGACACCATCTTCCACTCCCATTCATGATTGCAGAAACTTCCTCCCCTCTCATTCACCATCTTTGTGGCAAAGTCAGCAATTGCTTACATGAGAAAGTACATATAGGGAAAGACTTGATGTCTTTTCCCCTTCCTTCAGCTAAAAGTGAGGAGAGAGGGGAGCCAGAACAATGTGGCCAGATGGTTCTTTGTGGACCAGCATCAAGTGCTCCACAGACCACAGCCTGGGAATCTCTCATCTAGAGGTTGTTGTTGTTAAAGGCTCAGTCCTCCAAGGAGCTCTGCCCTCTGACCCCAATCCAGCAAAGCACTAATAAGAAGAGCCATTCTGGATCTGACCAATGGTCCGTCTAGCTCAGTGTCCCATCTCTGAAAGTGGCCAGCACCAAATGCTTCAGAGGGAATGAAGAGAACAAAGCAATATTGATTGATCCATCCCCTGTGGTCCAATCCCAGTTTCTGGCACTTGGAGGTTTAGGGACACCTGGAGCATGGGGTTGCACCCCTGATCATCTTGGCTAATAGCCATTGATAGACCTATTCTCTATGAACTTATCTAATTATTTTTTTAACTCAGTTATACTTTTGGACATCACACCATCCCATGGTGACGAGTTCCACTCAAACCATGAGATTACTAATGTGCCTAAATTTAAACACATGCTTAGGTGATTTAAGGATTGCAGGACTGAACCTTAAGAGAGTATTTTGTGAAGTTTATTGCCTGGTCTGGGGATTCTTACTCTATCTTCAATTTGGACCTCCCTGGAAAGTATTGTTGCTAACGCTGAGTGCTGAATACACCTAAATCAGCTGAGCTACTAGGTAGAAGCATAACTGTGGCATTGCAGGTTTCTGCAGTACAAAAGAGATCATAACACAGAGAGAAAATTGAGAATAGTAGTTCAATATTCGTCCCCAATAATTTTAAATTTCAAGGTGAAATCAGCCTGTATATTGCTAAATAATACTTACTAAAGCATCCATTTGATTAGAGCTCGTCAGATAATGAAAAAGGGCCTTAGATGCTCAGGATAAGGTTCCTCTCTCCAGTGAAAGTGTCTAGCCCACTGGGCAGTTTGTGTTACGTGATCCATAGAGCATGAGAGTCTGCTCAGCTACCATAGGTTAGTTCTTTAGCTCAAGCTGTCCAGACTTGCATTTGTAACACCAACGTGGTTTAACAACAGCTCTACTCTGAAACTAACACACTAACGTGGGGTTTGGAAAATGACGTGTGGCTTTTTGTTTTGTTTTGTTTTTTTTCCTCCCCTGCAGCTTTGACCAATGCCACTTTTGAAACTGAGTGAAAAGCTTTTAAGAACATAAGAATGGCCATACTGGGTCAGACTAAAGGTCCATCAAGCCCAGTATCCTGTCCTCTGACAGTGGCCAATGCCAAATGGCATTCCCCCAAAGGGAATGAACAGACAGGTAATCATCAAGTGATCCATTCCCTGTCACCCAATCCCAGCTTCTGGTAAACAGAGGCTAGGGACACCATTCCTGCCCATCCTGGCTAATAGCCATTGATGTACCTATCTTCCATGAATCTGTCTAGCTCCCTTTTGAACCCCATTATAGTATTGGCCTTCACAACACCCTCTGGCAAGGAGTTCCAGAGGTTGACAATGCAGTGCATGAAAAAATACTCTCTTGCGTTTGTTTTAAACCTGCTACCTATTAATTTCATTTGGTGGCCCCTTGTTTTTGTATTATGAGAAGAAGTAAATAACACTTCCTTATTTACTTTCTCTATACCACTCATGATTTTATAGACCTCTATTGTATCTCCCCTTAGTCGCCTCTTTTCCAAGCTGAAAAGTCCCAGTCTTATTAATCTCTACTCATACGGAAGCCGTTCCATACCCCTAATTATTTTTGTTGTCCTTTTCTGAACCTTTTCCAATTCCAATACATCTTTTTTTGAGATGGGCAACCACATCTGCACGCAGTATTCAAGATGTGGGCGTACAATGGATTTATATAGAAGCAATATGATATTTTCTGTCTTATTATCTATCCCTTTCTTGATGATTCCCAACATTCTGTTCATTTTTTGGACTGCCACTGCACATTGAATGGATGATTTTAAAGAACTATCCACAATGACTCCAAGATCTCTTTTTGAGTAGTAACAGCTAATTAACTTGCCAATTCCTGGATTTATGGTCCTACATTTTTCTTGCAACACCTCTCCCGCGCATTTCAGGTGGGATTTTCAAAGAGACCTAAGGGAGTGTAGGAACCCAAATCCCAGCCTAAAATAATGAGAAATGGGTCCGGGCTACACAGTCTGGATCTGAACTTCCCGACAGGTTGGGAGGTTGGATCTGGGGTTTGGGTTTAAGGGGGAGAGTGGCAGGAAACTACACAAAATTATCCTCAGAGTTTTTGGATAATCAACTCCTCATGATGAAGTGGGCAAGTTGGAATATATTTTCTTATTGCTGTTTTCTCTCCCCCCTTCATCCCCAATGCTTTGTAGGTGCTGCTCCTCATGCAATAATGCTTTAAAAAGGGAACTGGGTAGCTGAAAAGTGTGGTTTTTCTAGGAGTTTCTCCATCATAAATAACTGGGTAAATGTCAGGACTGACTTGAGAGCAATAACCCATAACTGGGTGTGTTTCACATAATGATTCATGTGATGATTGGTGGTAGAGCTGTGGAAATTTGGATTATATAAAGAATCAGAGGAGCCTGTGGGCAGGGCATCTTGCGTAGTTTCAATTCCTTGCCCCTTTAACAGGAATAAAGTGGTACCTGAGTGCTAAAACAGTGAATGTCTGGTCTCTTATCTCCTCTTTAAGGCACTTGCTGAAGGTCCTTGCAGTGGTAATGCTCATGTCCTTACACCTACGCAAATAAACCTAATGATTAATACAGTCCCTGTACCCTGTCAGGCTTGCATTAAAAATTTAAAAAAGAAGACCGCTTGGAACAACTTGAAATTCCGATGTTTCTATATATCACTGCACTAGAAAAAAGCTCCTAAACAGAAACAACTAATTCACAGCTGCTTAGAAGGAGGGGTGTTTTTGCAGGGCAATTGGCCAGCATCAAACCTTTGGCACTGGGTTGTTAACACGTAGTTCAGTCGCTCATCTCTGTCTTGCAGAGACTAGGGGTAGTGGACTGGAGCACAGTAGAGGGGGTCTGGAAGTTAAGGGGGAGCATTTTTCAAGTTTGTTCCTTTATGTTTGCAAGTGATAAGGTCCTACTGGAAGAGGACAAAATTGTGACAAAACTAAAAAAACCTCAACCGGTTAATCAGAGCTTAGCTTTGGACAATGAACCTTTGGAAAATTCCCCACTGACTCCTTCAATAAGAGGATCCTATATAACCAGTCATGTGTCCAAATACCTATTCTAATGAGATATGCACTTGCTTATCTATCCCTGTATAGAGACGCTTAGGCCTGGTCCACACTAGGAAATCAGGTTGGTTATAACTACGTTGCTCAAGGGTACGAAAAACCCAGACCCCTGAGCAACGCAGTTAAACTGACCTAACCACCGGCATGAACAGTGCTAGGTCGATGGGTGTGAGAAGCAAAGATGAGCAGCGCAGATGGAAAAGGCACCCCAGGAGTGTGACCAACACACACACACACACACACACACACACACACACACACTCTAGTTCAACTCCTCTGCAGAATACAGGGAATCAGCCCAGCCTGGCTGCATTCTCCCAGAACTGGGCAGAAGCAATATCTGAGGTGGGGGGGATGAGAGTGGAGCAGAGGTCTGAGACAGTGTCCGGGAAATGAGCAGAGGGAGATGGGCAGGGCCTGCAGCCAGGGAAGGAAGAAGGAACTGAACAGGGGACTGTAACCTGGGGTGGGAGCTGGATGGTACATACACATCTAAAAGAAAAAAAAGGGGTGTGTGAGGGGGAGAAAACACTGCACAATACCCACAATTCCCCTGTTGTGGCAAAGGTGAATGAAAGAATAAACCACACGTGACATACTAGATACACAGCTTAATGTGCTAGGGGAAGGCACTCAGATATGGCCAAGAGGGTGGAATAAAAATCTGGATAGAATAAAAAAAGAATAGATGAGGCAGTGCCCAGTGGAGAAGAGTGAATGGGGGGTGCCCACTAGAGGGAAGAACTGTGGACTGCACTGGTCCACAGGGCATGTCACCAAGGAGGCAGCTGAGACCAGTGCCTGGAGAAGAGATGGTGTTGAGGAAGTGTCTACCAACCAACCAGAAGTGAAAGGGAGGTGGAGGTGCCTCAATTTGTGGGTGGATTTATTGTGCGTTTCAGGCTGTCTCCTGAAATATGCTCATATGAAAAGGGGTGACTTCCCCCCGAGAGTTAAAGTAGATGAAAAAGCAGTATGAATTTTAAACATAGACATTTTCCTAAGTGTCTGTCTCATAATTTTGGACATTTGAGGTTGGCAACCCCGGCTACAGGTCTACCTCTGTGACGCTGTGTCTCTGGATTTGCATTCCATTTGAACATGTTCTGCAACTGCAGCTCCATGCCAGAGCCTGAAAACCACATTGGCAAGCTTTCCAGCTTTGAAGTGCATGACAGTTAGGCTAGGCTCTTTGAATGTGACCCCTTCTTACGATCCATTCACGCTGAGACACCTGCAAGAAGTCAGCCAATGTTTCATGGCTAGCCTGTGGGTAGTGGTTAGGAAAGTCATAATTTATGCAGTTACCAAACTAAAAAAATTAAGTGTATATATTCATATGTAAAACTGTGGGACAGATCCTCAGTTAGTGTAAATTGGCATAGCTCCATTGAAGTCTATAATCATTGAATCAGATGAGGATCCCTCCCTATATGTTGTCTCATTCTCTCACACTTTATTTGTTGCTCATTTCTTCTTAGATAGACACAGGCCTTGCCCTAAAGAGTTTAAATTCTGTTTCCAAAGTGCCTCATACCATAAGGACCTGTCAGGGGCTTCTGGAATCTTTGACATTATAATTAAATTACATGGAGCCTTTAGACACTCTATTATCATTAATCCTTCTTCCTTGGTCATGCTGGGGTTTTGCACAGAGCTGACTGAATTTTTTTGGCTGAAAAGTATCAGAGGGGTAGCCGTGTTAGTCTGAATCTGTAAAAAGCAACAGAGGGTCCTGTGGCACCTTTGAGACTAACAGAAGTATTGGGAGCATAAGCTTTCGTGGGTAAGAACCTCACTTCTTCAGATGCAAGTAATGGAAATCTCCAGTCAGATATCAGGAATGGCAATATACAAAAGCCTGTAGGAGAACACTTCAACCTCCCTGGCCACACAATAGCAGATGTAAAGGTAGCCATCTTACAGCAAAAAAACTTCAGGACCAGACTCCAAAGAGAAACTGCTGAGCTCCAGTTCATTTGCAAATTTGACACCATCAGATCAGGATTAAACAAAGACTGTGAATGGCTATCCAACTACAGAAGCAGTTTCTCCTCCCTTGGTGTTCACACCTCAACTGCTAGCAGAGCACCTCATCCTCCCTGATTGAACTAACCTCGTTATCTCCACACTGATTTATACCTGCCTCTGGAGATTTCCATTACTTGCATCTGAAGAAGTGAGGTTCTTACCCACGAAAGCTTATGCTCCCAATACTTCTGTTAGTCTCAAAGGTGCCACAGGACCCTCTGTTGCTTTTGGCTGAAAAGTTGTCTGAAAAATATTTTTTTCACAAACAAAAAATTTCCCCCTCAAATTTCAACAGCATCTATCATTCGGGGGAGGAAATTGGTGTGCTTTATTTTTAAATGAAGTTTTGAAAAAAATATTGAAATCATTTTCAATATGGTTATCCATTTGTTGTTGGCTGAAAACCCAGTTTTTGGTAAATTAAAAAGTCTAAAAAAGTTTGTATACAAAATAAAATCTCAAACCTTGAAAAATGGGTCCATTCTGAACACTTCAAAACAACAACTTTGAATTTTTTCACAAAAATAGGTGTTCATTTTTTCAAACAGCTCGAGTTTTATTTCACAGGTTGTCTTCGATAGATTTCATAGATTCTAGGACTGGAAGGGACCTCGACAGGTCATTGAGTCCAGTCCCCCGCCCTCATGGCAGGACTAAATACTGTCTAGACCATCCCTGATAGACATTTATCTAACCTACTCTTAAATATCTCCAGAGATGGAGATTCCACAACCTCCCTAGGCAATTTATTCCAGTGTTTAACCACCCTGATAGTTAGGAACTTTTTCCTAATGTCCAACCTGGACCTCCCTTGCTGCAGTTTAAGCCCATTGCTTTTTGTTCTATCCTTAGAGGCTAAGATGAACAAGTTTTCTCCCTCTTCCTTATGACACCCTTTTAGAAACCTGAAAACTGCTATCATGTCCCCTCTCAGTCTTCTCTTTTCTGTTTGGTGAAATTGACAGATAAGATATTGACTATTTTAGCAAAGCTAAAACTTAATACTTCATTGTCACAAGCTTATAAATGAGAGAATTACCCGCTAGAATTATGGAGGAGCTCCTGGATGATAGTTTTGGGTCTGGCTTTTATTTTTATTTTTTTGGAAGTGAAGTTTGAATCTATATCTTCATGCCAGTATCTTTTTTTTCTTTTACCAGAAGGAAATCCATATTATACAACCATTGCAAAATGATATATTAAAAGTGTGTTGCTCTAACAATAAATAATGTATTAGATTTTGGAACTGTTTAAAAACACTGGGGTTTTTTGAGGGAGGTGTTTTTCCCCCCCTAATCTTTGATCCTTGGGGGTTATTTGATTCCGTTTAGGAGCTCCAACAAGGACCGAATTTCAGAAATTTATATGTTGTTGGTGAATCACACAAACAAATTTAATTTGTGACTCTGTTGGTAAACAATTAAAGGAGCTTTGTATTCCCAAAGTGCATTTGGTTGTGCTGGTGACTTTCTCTTGATTGCTGTGATCCTTATTGTGACTGGATCACTGCCTCTTATTTGACAGGGTACCTTTACATGGTCTAATAGCCTCAGTACCTGGTGCATAAGGAGGAATTAGGGGGGAAAAGAGAGAAATATCTATTGTTGCTATTCAAGTCCAAGCTCTAGCATGGTGCACAGTAGTGTAAAATGATATTGAGAAAGGAGATGTGCAGGGACTTCAGGGTGCCATCTATGGTAAAAGAATCTTAGATATTTCTCCCAATGAAATAAGGAAAGAGACAATTGTAGTTCTGCACCCTGGGAACCTGGGTAGGTCGGTGAAGGCTGGAGTATTTCCAGTACAAAAAGTCTATCTGGTCCTCTCAATACATTTTATGCTGGAAATAGTTAATGGCCAAATGCTGAAGGTATGCAGCTTAATTGGTAAGCAAGTACACATAAATAGCACAGATGGTGTAGGAAGAGGTTTAGCTCAGGGAACCAAGTAGCGTGAAATTAGAATTCTGAAACCCGAATAGTCACTGCACTTGTCCGGAGTTATATATGTACTTTTATAGTATTATTCTTATTCCAATAATCACATGGTTAATGATTTTTGAAATGTATGCCCATGTTCTAAGCAGTTTACTAACAAATTATCTCCTTTGCTCATATTGGCCAGAGCTGCTTGGAGTCCATTGAAAGGTAACCATTGTTCACAGATCTTGCACACTGTACTTGCTTTCCTAGTTAGAACTGGTTTTGGCTTCTGTGTACAAAAATAGACCTTTTTTGGATGGGGATCATCAGGAAAGGGTGCTGAGGAGCTGTGCTCACATCTGTTCTCAAAATCGGTTATACCAGTGTTTCAATCTCTCTCACTCCTTGGCAACTCTCTTTACTAGAAATGTAAGTGGTTGCTAATGATCCAAAAGGCTATGCTGGAATTTTATGTATGGAAATTTTTTTCAAAAGCACCTAAGTCTCATTTTCAACACTAAGTCACTTAAGCAGCCTAAGAGCCTAAATCACTTGTGAAAATAGGACACAAGATTCCATTCCTAAGTCACCTAGGCACTATTGAAAACTGTTTCATACATATTGTTTAGCAAATATTATTGCCAGCCCCGAGTATTTTAAAAATCATGAGTCAGGCCCCCTAAAATCATGAGAACAGCTTAAAATCATAAGATGTAACTTTTTTTAAAAAAAATTGTGGGGTTCTGTTTGTTTACCTTCTGGCTGAGTCCTTAGATTATGCTCTGGTTTCATTTTCATGCTTTTGTAGGCAACCTTGAGGGCCAGAAAATTAATTATTTTTAAATGAAAGCTGAGATTCTCAATTACTTGCAGGCATCTGGGAGCTGGAGCTCTAAGAAACACCAGATATCATGAGACTCATAATATTGCAAGAGTTGGCCACACCGAGCATTTCAGCAGCCTGCTCTGTAGTGCATCTCTCTCTCTCTCTCTCTCTCTCTGTCATAGTGGGTGTTAGCAAAGTAAATGCATGGCATAGTGTACTGCTAAAAAGAGTAATTAACTTTTCACCTTTGTGCTTCTTCATCCTCAGTCGTCCTCTGGACTAGTAAAGTTATATATATTTGTCATTCTTGTCATTGCAGTACATGGTTTGGCCTTTCTATGTTCTGCTACTCCCACATTAGTGTAGCTCCAAGTCGTCAGTTGCAGAAAATTCTTCTTGATTTTTGCTTTTGGTTTGTTGGGTAGTAAAATAAATGGATACAGAGATACAAGTTCAAAAAAATCTTTAGTTCAACTGTATCCTACAAGCAGGGCCGGCTCCAGGCACCAGCTTGCTAAGCAGGTGCTTGGAGCGGCCACTTGGGAGAGGGGCAGCACGTCCAGCTATTCGGCGGCAATTCGGTGGACGGTCCCTCACTCTGGCTGGCAGCGAACGACCTCCTGCCGAATTGCCGCCGCAGATCGCGATCGTGGCTTTTTTTTTTTTTTTTTTTTTTTGCGCCGCTTGGGGCGGCAAAAACCCTGGAGCCGGCCCTGCCTACAAGCACCCTGCCTGAACTTATTAACTTCATCTTAAAAAAACAACAAAGAGTCTGGTGGCACCTTAAAGACTAACAGATTTATTTGGGCATAAGCTTTCGTGAGTAAAAACCTCACTTCTTCGGATGCAACTTTAAGTCTTAGACGAGCAGTACCTTGATATCTTAGTTCTCCCCTTTTTTGCTTCTCCCAGAAGCTGGACATCACAGAGTTTTTACTTTTTTAAGGACTTTTCTGTTTGGATTTTTGTTTTTTGAAATAACAGAAACCTCATGTCTTGTCTTCCCTGTTTTTCTTGGACAACTAGAGAACTTTGAGGAAATGGTTTCTCAGTCTTCCATTAAGGGATTTTGAACCCTTCACAAAAAGCGCTTTCTAAGTTTAAAACAGAGCTTTAAATCATACTAACTATCCATTCCTTTCAATTGCTCGGCTGTCAGTCTCTTGGGTTGTTGTAATGCATGAGTTCTCCAGTCTTCCAAGGATCCTCAGCGAAACCAGGGAATTGGAGACCTGGTATTTTCCAACATAAAAAGATGCTAGTTTTTCTGATGGCTGGGAGTGCCTTCTTCATCCCAAATATAGAGCTATATAAAAAGGTGTTAAGAAAGTGGTATCCACTCTGCAGACAATCTTTAATGGTTTTATTCTAAATAGCAAAACAGGCAGACGCAGCCCAACCTCTCTTGAAATAATCATGATCTTTTCTTGCTGTCATAAATTGGCTCAGATTACTTATTAATTTGCCAGTTTCATTAACCCACTTTCAGATGCTGCTGGTTTTCACTGACTCTAAAGCCTTGAAATGAAGTTCCTGCACATTGGGCCTCATTGTTACTCCATCTCTGTTCTCACTGCAGAAGGAGGGGTGGTATGGAGAGAGGGGATGCAAAGGTGACTTTAAATCTCCTTTGCTCTGCCTGTATTCTGTGGCCCTTTAGGGGCTTGCCTGACCCTCAGAGTCAGTTAGAGCAGCTGCAAGATTGCTCTAAATTGACTTTGTTTCCAATCGCCTCTCACAGGGCATCGGAAGTGGAGAATGGCTGGAGCACAGCAACACGTCTCCAGACCCCTGATACTCTACCAGTGCTGGAAACTGGGATAGGAGGCTAACATCATGGTACCTTTGCAGAAGCTCTGTGCTGACCAGGGAGGCCCTTTCTGCAGGTTATATTTCCTTGGGGCCCTCTTCACCAGCTTTTAACCCCCTTTCTGGTGCTGGAGTGATGCATAGAACACAGGTCACAATGGAGATTTGGAGCCATCAACCTCGTATGCTGTCCTGCACTATGACACTATCAGCTCAAAGGTGTTTTGAAAAGACTTAATCTAGAAAAATTCCAATTTCTTAAATAGTGTGTCCTGAAATGTGTGTTAAGTCCTTTAGAAATTGTGATAAGGGATTTTCTGTTCACCTGTTCTGGTTTTTAAGGGTCTTTTCAGCAAAGAAAAAACTGACTGATAGATCATACAGATGAAACAGGGAAACTATACATTTCATCAAATGCTGACGTAAAGGGGAAGGGATACAGATTGGGGATAAGTAAAGAACACATGAATTCAAATCAGCAGGGCCAGAGGGAACTGAAGGAATTAGCTGAAGAAATCTCAGAGCCATTGGCAATAATATTTGCAAATTCATGGATGACAGGAGAGGTCACAGAAGACTGGAGAAGGGCTAACGTAGTGCCCATCCTTAAAAAGAGGAAAAAGGAGGAGCCAGGGAACTATAGACCAGTCAGTCTGACTAAGGGCCGGCTCCAGGGTTTTGGCCGCCCCAAGCAGCCAAACAAACAAAACAAAACAAAAACAAAAAAGCCGCGATCGTGATTGCAATCTGCAGCGGCAATTCGGTGGAAGGTCCTTCGCTCCAAGCAGGAGTAAGGGACCGTCTGCTGAATTGCTGCCGAACAGCTGGACATGCTGCCCCTCTCTGAAGTGGCCGCCCCAAGCACCTGCTTGGTAAGCTGGTGCCTGGAGCCGGCCCTGGTCTGACTTTACCTGGGAAGTTACTAGAGCAATGTATAAAACATTCAATTTGCAAATACCTGGGGGATGTAGGGGTAATCACTAGCAGTCAGCATGGATTTACCAAGAACAAATCATGCCAAACCAGCTTGATTTCCTTCTTTGACAAGGTAACTGGTTTGATGGATAGGGGGAATGTGATGGACATAAGATACCTGGATTTCAGCAAAGCTTTTGACACAGTCCCACGTGACATTCTGATACATAAGCTGATGTCAGATTGGAGGGAGGTCTCAAGTGGGGTTCCACAGGGATCTGTTTTGGGTCTGGTGTTGTTTTAACATCTTATTAATGACCTAGATGCAGGAATAGAGAGCACACTGATCAAATTTGCAGATGACACAAAGCTGGGGGGAGGGGTTGCCAATGCTTTGGAGGATAGAGCTAAAATTCAGAGGGATCTTGATAAATTGGAGAACTGGGCTATAGACAACAAAATTAAATTCAACAAAGACAAATGTAAGGTGCTACACCTAGGGAAGAAAAACCAAATGCACAAATATGGAATGGGGGTAACTGGCCTGGCAGCAGCACTGCTGAGAAGAATCCGGGGGTAGTGGTGGATCACAACCTGAACATGAGTCAGCAATGCGATGCTGTTGCAAAAAAAAGCAAATGCAGTTTTAAGTTGCATTAACAGAGGCATAGCTTGCAAGCCATGGGAGGTGATAGCCCTGTTCTATTTGGCACTGGTTAGGCCTCAGCTGGAGTACTGTGTCCAGTTTTGGTCACCAATGTATAGAAAGGATGTAGAAAAACTGAAAAGGATCCAGAGGCAAGTGACAAAGATGATCAAAGGGATGGAGTGCAAGCCATATAAGCAGAGGCTAGAATAACTGGGTATGGTTTTTTTTTAGTTGGAGATTAAGGGGGGACATGATAGTGGTCTTCAAATACTTGAAAGGCTGCCATAAAAAAGATGGAGAAAAGCTGTTCTCTCTTGATACAGAGGGCAGGTCAAGAGGCAATGGGTTCAAACTACTGCATAGCAGATTTAGATTAAATCTCAGGAAAAAAACTTCCTAACTGTAAGAACAGTAGGACAATGGAACAGACTGTCTAGGAAGTTATGGAAACTTCTTCACTGGAGGTTTTCAAAAGGAGGCTGGATAGCCACCTGTCTTGGATGGTTTAGCCACAACAAATCCTGCATCTTGGCAGAGGGTTAGCCTAGATGACCCTTGTGGTCCCTTCTAACCCTATGATTCTAAATGCAAAAGCAAACTAACTATGTAGAACCTCAGAGTTACAAATAGGATGACCAGATGTCCCGATATTATCAAATCAGTCCTGATTTTAGGGGACTTGTCCCGCGTGCCAACCTTACATAGGTCGGGACACCCTTTGTCCTGATATCGGGGACTATATGGACCGCAACTGCAGCAACGCTTCCTGGGGCAGCTCCCGGCACCCACCCGCCAGCAGGAGCACCGTGTGCTGCAGGGGTAGGGCTTGCAGGTGCCGGGAGCAGGCAGAGAGCCCTCCGCCCTCCTCCCCCCCCGATCCCTGACCCTAGGAGCCAAAGGGACCCACCTGCCGGATGCTTCCCGGGACGGGAGCTGCCCCAGGTGAGCACCGCCGGGACTCCCCACCACGCCCCTGGCAGGTCCCTCTGGCTCTTAGGGTTGGGGGGGCTGTGCATGCTGCCAGCGCGTGCAAGCCCCACTCCGCGGCTCCAGCAGCTCCCATTGGTGCTTTTCCCGGCCAATGGGAGCTACAGAGCTTGCGCTTGTGGCAGGCGCAGCACATGGAGAGTCTGGAGTCTCCCCTCGCCACTCTCACCCCAGACACCTCCCAGCAGGGCTGGTGAGTGCAGCCGGGGAAGGGGGCAGGGTGTGATGGAGTGAGTGTCTGGGAGGTGTGTGTGCGCTGCTGGACTGTGAGGTTGTGGAGGCCGCTGGGCAGTGGGGGAGGTTTGTGTGTTTTGGGGTGCTAGACAGCAGGGGCCTGTTGCGGGGGTGCTGGGCAGTGGGGAAGATCTGTGTGTGTCAGCGCACTGGGCAGTGCAGGTCTGTGTGGAGCATTGTGTAGTTGTGGTGGTGGGGCGGTGGGGAAGGGCACTGGGGGGAGGAATAGGGTGACCAGACGTCCCGATATTTCGGTGTCTTTGGTCGGGACGCATTTTGTCCCGATATCTGCCGGCAGCCCTTTTTTTTTTTTTTCCGCTCAGCCGGCGGGACTCAGCTTTTTTTTTTTTTTTTTTCTCTGCGGCAGACATCCCCCCCCACCATGTGTCCCGATATTTTCTTCCCCTCATCTGGTCACCCTAGGGAGGAAGGAAGGGAGGGAGGGGAAATCTGTGTGTATTGGGAAACTAGCGAGGTGGGGGTTCTGTGTGGGGTGCTGGCAGCTGTGGTGGGGTTGTGGGAAGGGGGGTGCTGAGCTGGGTATGTGTGCACAGCACTGTGCATTTGTGGTGGAAGGGTTTTAGGGGGGCTCTGGGCAGTGCCGGCTACAGGCACCAGCGAAGGAAGCAGATGCTTGGGGCGGCCAATGGAAAGGGGTGGCACGTCTGGGTCTTCGGCAGCAATTCGGTGGCGGGGACCCTCTTCTGTCCCTCTTGGAGTGAAGGACTTGCCGCCAAATTGCCACCGAAGAATGAAGCGGTGCGGTAGAGCTGCCACCAAAGTGCCACTGATCGCACCTTTCTCTTTCGCTTCGCCGCTTGGGGCAGCAAAAAAGCTGGAGCCGGCCCTGGCTCTGGGCATAGTGGATCCAGGGAGCGCTGGGCAGGGGAGCTGTGTGGCGCAACATGGGCCCACCCTCAACAGGAAGGGGCATGCTGGTAGCACAGGGCCAGGCGAACCAGTGTGCCTCTGGCTCTGGTCTGGGCTGTGCACTTGTGTCTGTCTGTTCTCCCTTCCCTCACCCCTCCCCACTCGACCAATGTGTCCTGATATTTCACTCTTGCGATCTGGTCACCCTAGTTACAAACACCTCAGGAACAGAGGTTGTTTCTAACTCGGAAATGTTTGTAACTGAACAAAACGTTATGGTGGTTCTTTCAAAAGTTTACAACTGAACTTTGATTTAATGCAGCTTTACAACTTTACTATGCAGAAGAAAAATGCTGCTTTTAACCATCTTGATTTAAATGAAACAAGTTCAGAAACAGTTTCCTTACCTTGTCAAATCTTTTTTTAAACTTCCCCTTAATTGTTTTAGTAGTTTACGTTTAACACAGCACTGTACTGTATTTGCTTTTTTTTGTCTTTGCTGCTGCCTGATTGCGTACTTCCAGTTCCAAAGGAGGTGTGTGGTTGACCAGTCAGTTCATAACTCTGGTGTTTGTAACTCTGAGGTTCTACTCTACAAAAATCAAGACTCTTTTGCCAACTTCTTTTGTTTAGAATGTAGTTACCTACAGGTACAGTTTGTGCAAAATGTTGAGATAAGTGAGATTTTCAAGGTAGTGGTGTTCCTTTAAACTTTTCTGTCATCAGATGACTTATGCCTCAGCTTAATCAACAAACCAAAGTTGTCCGTTACTGGATAATCTAAGGACAGAGAAATCTGACTCAGTCACTTCCACCTATTTGTTATGGAGTGAGGCCAGAGAGTAGTGTTGTTTTTCTGAGGGCATTTTGGTTTCTGGTAGATACATGGGCTAAAGGCTAGGTCAAAGGTTGTTCCAGCATATTATTAGATAATATTTAACCACGTAAGAGAAACTGAAAATAAAATTTGGGGAAGACTCTTGGTCTCAATCTAACTTCTGTTAATAGTGAATATGCAGATATTACAAAACTCAGGCCAAAAATTTTCCCCACATTTATGTATCTGTTCCTCCCTGTTTTATTTCCAGTATCTCTTTTTAAGAAAAAATCTTCTCCTGTCTTCAGATACATGTTCGGCTCCATCCTGAGCTGCAGCTGGGGCGGGGCAGCATTAAGCAGTCGTACAGTTCTGAGCAGCTCAGGTGTGAGGGCAAAGGTACCTTTTTACACCTCCCTAAGTGGTCAGCCTGAGCATACGCCAAACTGTCTCTCAACGTAATTTAGAGCATCCTGGTCCTTATGTAAAATAGATACTAGACCAGGGGTAGGCAACCTATGGCACGCGTGCCAAAGGCGGCACGCGAGTTGATTTTCAGTAGCACTCACACTGCCCAGGTCCTGGCCACCGGTCCGGGGGGCTCTGCATTTGAATTTAATTTTAAAAGAAGCTTCTTAAACATTTTAAAAACCTTATTTACTTTACATACAACAATAGTTTAGTAATATATTATAGACTTATAGAAAGAGACCTTCTAAAAACGTTAAAATGTACTACTGGCATGCGAAATCTTAAATTAGAGTGAATAAATGAAGACTCGGCACACCACTTCTGAAAGGTTGCTGACCCCTGTACTAGATTTTCAGAGATCCATAAATATATTATTTTTAAGTAGCCAGACGGTGCCACTGTTGTGAGACAAACAGATACCCCTTTGGAGGTGACATTTTCTGTTTCCATAGTGCTTTAAGCACTTCCTGGCTTGAGGATCGAGACAGTCAAGGGTTTGAACTGAGGATTCCCCCCGTTAGCATGATAACCATTCTGAGACAGCAGGCTGGCTGCAGTAGTGGTTTTGAGATGTGAGACATCATCAACTGAGGACTAAAAGTGAGACCACTCAATTCCCTTGAATTTACAACCTAAGCAGGATTTGATCCCAGATCTATAAAGGATATGGAAAATATGTTAATCCACTACAACAGGGACATGCCTCCTCTCTCTCCTCGCTAACAAACTTTTCTGTCAATTCTTCTTACAGAGCTTTTAAGTACAAACTGCTTCTTCACATTGATTCATTTACTCCTTCCTGAACTTGTTTCACTTTAAAGTCACACAGCCATTCTCTAGGCCTTTTCCCCATCTGAGCCTCAGTTTTCTCAGTGAGAGGTTTGTGTGTGGTAGATCTCCAGAATATGAAAGGACACGTGTTTAGGAAATTTTCTCTATTCCTTGTTGTATATGGGAATGAATTCCTCTGGCTCCTAGCAGAGATTATCCACATGGCTAGATAGTCCTCTCAAACCACAAAATCCACATTTAACTAATGATCTTGATCTTCCAAATAATTTTCAACACATCCTGTTACTCAATATGATGCAATATGCCAACTCAATCTATCAGGATGGTGTGTCACAAAACCTGAAAAATTGTGCAATCTGACGACAAAAAGAAATTCCGCACAACTAACAAGTGTTTCATGAAAACATGGAACATTCTACTGATACAACTTTGCTTTTTCAGGCAGAACCTGCCTACTATCCACACACAAATTGTCTTACATTGCTTTCTCTTGCACTTTATCACAGAATAACTAAACTGCTTTGGAACGGAAAACTCTATTTTGGTAGGAAGTTTCATATGGACACATCCCTATTCTGATACAAGCTATGATATAAACACTTTCATATTGACATAACTGCATCCAGACTAGTGATTACACTGTATTGGTTTGAACAGCAAAAACTATTGTTTAGATCAGCCCTTACTAGCAGGCATAGTGGCATTGTGAATGGTCTCATTGACTCGGAGCTGCAGCTCCAGCTAACTAGAATGAAATGCCTGTTCAACTGGAAGAGAAAACTAGACAATGTTGATCCTTAGGAAACTTTCCCTTTCGCCATAAGCCTTTCTGGTATAAAACAAACTGATGCTGTAACTGGTCAGTCCTGTCTGCTCCATAGTATATCATGCTGTAAAGAACTGCAAGATTGTCTGACTGCTCTCCCCCTGTGACAGCCACATTTCATGTTGGTCAATCTCCCGAGGCTATCCCTCTGAGCGCGCTCTACTCACTGAGTAACCCCTCCCTGTGGCCAAGTCTCACTTGGTTATTACCTCTTTGGTCTAATTTCAGTTGTTGGGTTTAGGGTGTGGGTGCTGGATGGAGTTGGTGTTCTGTGATATATTTTGTGTTTTGTGGATACAGACTAACACGGCTACCCCCTGATACTTGTGATATACAGTCGATCAGGCTAGAGGATCTGGTGGTCCCTTCTGGCCTTAACCTCTATGACTCTCCTACTGTTCCCTGAGGCGCTCGGAATTGTGATAACAGGATGGAACTATGTAACCAATGTCTTGATTTTTGCTGCATTGAAGTCTCTTGGAGTTTTTATTGTTTGTATCACAGTAGTGACTAGAACCCCCCAATCAAGGTTGAGAGCAAGATTGGACTCCAAGTTTGTATTTGTCCTTTGTTTTTTGTTTTTGTTTTTTTTTTGTTAAAGAGAGCCTAGCAGAGAATTCCAATCACTGTTTCACATGTGAGGCCTCCTTGAGGTGTTCAGGATGGAATGAAAGCATAGCTCAGAGCAGGAAGAAAACATTTTGTCAAGAACAAATCATGTCATACCAATCTAATAGCTTTCTTTGACAGGGTAACAAGTCTTATGGGTGGGGATGTGTGGTAGATATGGTATATATTGACTTTAGTAAGGCTTTTGATACAGTCCCACATGACCTTCTCATAAACAAGCTAGGGAAATACAGCCTAGATGGAGGTACTATAAGGTGAATGCATAACTGCTTGGAAAATCATTCCCAAAGAGTAGTTATCAGTGGTTCACAGTCAAGCTGGAAGGGCATATTGAGTGGGGTTCTGCAGAGAATCAGTCCTGGGTCCAGTTCTGTTCAATATCTTTGGGTATGTCTTTTTGGGCAATCCATTTATCCGGGATCGATATATCGCGTCTCGTTAAGAACGCGCTCACCATCGACTCCGGAACTCCACCAGAGTGAGCGGCGGTAGCGCAGTCGACGGTGGAGCCGCGGCCGTCGATCCCGCGCCGTGTGGACCCCAGGTAATTCAATCAAAGATACTTCGACTTCAGCTACGCTATTCGCGTGTAGACCAGCCCTTTGTAAATGATTTAGATAATGGTATAGAGAGTGTAGACCAGCCCTTTGTAAATGATTTAGATAATGGTATAGAGAGTACACTTATAAAGTTTGTGGGTGATACCAAGCTGGGAGGGGTTGGATTAAAATTCAAAATGGTCTGGCAAACTGGAGAAATGGTCTGAAGTAAATAGGATGAAATTCAGTAAGGACAAATGCTTAGGAATGAACAATCAATTGCACACATACAAAATGGGAAATGACTACCTAGGAAGGAATATTGTGGAAAGAGATCTGGGGTCATAGTGGATCAGAAGTTAAATATTAGTCAACAGTATAACACTGCTGCAAAAAAAGCAAACATCATTTTGGTGTGTATTAGCAGGAGTGTTGTAAGGAAGACACGAAAAGTCATTCTTCTGCTCTATCCCACACTGATAAGGCCTCAACTGGAGTATTGTGTCCATTTCTGTGTGCCATATTTCAAGAAAGATGTGGACAAATTGGAGAAAGTCTAGAGGAGAGCAACAAAAATGATTAACAGTCTATGAGGAAAGAGAGAAAATTGGGTTTGTTTACTGTACCCTGAAGTGTCCAGCCCTCTCCTGAACAACTCAGAGAAATAATAAGGTTCATTTGTTCCTCTAAAGACACAAAAACACATCCCAGCTTATCAATGTAGCTGAGGTGAATACATTCTTCCCTTGAAACACCTCACTGAGTTGGATTATAGTAAAATAAAACTAATTTATTTACAATAGAACATAGGTTAACTGATGCTAAGTAAAAGAAATGAAGTTAGAAAGGGTTACAAGTAGGGCTGCCAAGCGATTAAAAAAATTAATTGTGCGATTATTTGCAGTGTTAAACAATAATAGAATACCATTTATTTAAATATTTTTGGATGTTTTCTACATATTCAAATATATTAATTTTAATTACAACACAGAATACAAAGTGTACAGTGCTCACTTTATATTTATTTTTCATTACAAATATTTGCACTGCAAAAAAAATAGTATTTTTCAATTCACCTAATACAAGTACTGTAGTGCAATCTCTTTATTATAAAAGTTGAACTTACAAATGTAGAATTATGTACAAAAAAAACCTGCATTCAAAAATAAAACAACATAAAACTTTAGAGCCTACAAGTCTAATCAGTCCTACTTCTTGTTCAGCCAATCGCTCAGACAAACAAGTTTGTTTACATTTGCAGAAGATAATGCTACCTGCTTCTTTTTTACATCACCTGAAAGTGAGAAGAAGTGTTTGTATGGCACTGTTGTAGCCAGCGTTGCAAGATATTTACATGCCAGATGCACTAAAGATTCATATGTCCCTTGATTCTTCAACCACCATTCCAGAGAACATGTGTCCGTGCTGATGACAGGTTCTGCTTGATAACAAAGCAGTGGGGACCAACGCATGTTCATTTTCATCATCTGAGTCAGATGCCACCAGCAGAAGGTTGACTTTCTTTTTTGGAGGTTTGGGTTCTGTAGTTGCCTTACCAGAGTGTTGCTCTTTTAAGACTTCTGAAAGCATGCTCCACACCTCATCCCTCTCAGATTTTGGAAGGCACTTCAGATTTTTAAATCTTGGGTCGAGTGCTGTAGCTATCTTTAGAAATTTCACATTGGTATCTTCTTTGCATTTTGTCAAATTTGCAGTGAAAGTGTTCTTAAAACGAATATGTGCTGGGTCATCATCTGAGACTGCTATAACATGAAATATATGGCAGAATGCAGGTAAAACCGAGCAGGAGACATACAATTCTCCCCAAGGAGTTCAGTCACAAATTTAATTAACACATTATTTTTTTTAACAAGCGTCATCAGCATGAAAGCATGTCCTCTGGAATGGTGGCCAAAGCATGAAAGGCATATGAATCTTTAGCACATCTGGCATGTAAATATCATGCGACGCCAGCTACAACAGTGCCATGCGAACACCTTTTCTCACTTTCAGGTGACAATATAATTAAGAAGTGGGCAGCATTATCTCCTGTAAATGTAAACAAACTTGTTTCTCTTAGCGATTGGCTGAACAAGAAGTAGGACTGAGTGGACTTGTAGGCTCCAAAGTTTTACATTGTTTTGGTTTTGAGTGCAGTTATATAACAAAACAAAACTACATTTGTAAGGTGCACTTTCGTGATAAAAAGATTGCACTACAGTACTTGTACGAGGAAAATTGAAAAATACTATTTTTTATCATTTTTACAGTGCAAATATTTGTAATAAAAATAATATAAAGTGAGCACTGTACATGTATTCTGTGTTGTAATTGAAATTGATATATTTGAAATTGTAGAAAAACATCCAAAATATGTACTACATTGCAATTGGTATTCTATTGTTTAATAGTGCGATTAATCACGATTAATTTTTTGAGTTAATCACGTGAGTTAACTGTGATTAATTGACAGCCCTAGGTACAAGAAGATAAAAGTGAAAACATTTAAATGTCTAAAACTCAGGGCCAGTGCGACCATTTAGGCAAACTAGGCAGTTGCCTAGGGCGCCAAGATTTGGGGGTGCCAAAAAGCAGTGCCCCCAATTTTTTTTTACAGCGTTCCTATGCCCCCTCCCCGAGCGCGTGGTCGCCGCTCCACTTCTCCTGCCTCCCAGGCTTGCAGCACCAATCAGCTGTTTGGCACCACAAGCCTGGGAGGGGAGGAGAATTAGAGCAGGGGGGGCGGCGTGCTCAGGGAGGAGGCAGAGCAGAGGTGAGCTGGGGTGGGGAGCTGCCGCACAGCTCCCCGGGCCGGGGGGGGGGGTGTGAAGCTGCCACGGGGGTGCCTCAGGGCGGGGGGGGGGAGCTGCCGCAGGGCTCCCCACCCCAGCTCACCTCTGCTATGCCCCCTTTATTTGCTCTTGCCTCTGTATAGAGGAACAACAGCTGATGTCTCTAAACCCTTTTTTAACCCTTGCTGTGAATAGCTCTTTGCTACTGAGTTTTCTAAGGCGTTAGAGCACTTTGCTTCTGTTTTCCTTTAAGACAAAGATAAAGATGCTTTAAGACTGCTCAGCTGCAGCCATGGAACTTTTCAATTTCTGAGACTTATCCAGTTAGGTTTCTTAACACATGGAAGCAGAATTCCATTTCTAGTAAAGAGGTAACTTTTTAAGGAACTGAGAAACTGCTGGAACTTGGATGCATATTTTCAACATTCTTTTTCTTTTTTTCTTATCCTGGACCTCCAAAATAACACTGAATGATTACAGTGCTGGGTTATGTACCTTCAGTGTTTGACTCAGCCCAGATGGAATTGTATTGTCAGCTTTACGTTATTTGACTGTAGTTGCTGAGAAATGTTTTACAACAAAAAACAGATGAGCCGCCTGAGATTAAGCAAGTGTATTACATACCATCTGACAGTCAGAATCCGCCTTGCTGCACTATGGCATGAAAGTAAAACCAAAAAATGACATTTGTGAGATAAAGACAGAGGAAGGAACCAAAAATCTGCTGTTTCCTAGGCAACCTGATGTGCCATCCATACAAATGCCCAGTGAGTGTCAAAGAACATTCCACAGCATCTTCAAAGCAGTACAAGAGAACATGCCCCTTAAGTTAGGTGATGTAAGACATTTTTCTTGCTACTTCTCTTGAATCATTGCAAACTTCAATGAAGCAGGTATGTGGCTGTGCTACTATGATCCAATCCTGGCAAAGTAAGACATGAGGTGGGGAGGAGAAGGTTAATGATGCAGTCCACAGTGAGGGAAAAACTTAAGAGATTAGATCTTTGAATCTAATTGATTTTACTATATACGAGAACAAGTTTCCCAGCCGTGAGTCAACGACATTTGTACAAAGCTATGCCCGCCTAATAATAATTGAAATTTGGATGTAAAGAGAATGTAGGAAACATGAGTAAAGAAAAGAAATTGCCCATTTGTGCCCAATAGAGTGTGTAGAATTGGGACAGATTTGTCATTTTGAGTCCCGTGATGGACTGCACAAGCTGTGACAACTAGAAGATCTGAGTGCTGGTGGCAGAAATGGTAGTGGTTAAACAGCATTCAATAAGAGCTCCATGACTCTTGCTCTGAACTTGAATATTCTTATGGCAAGATACTCTTGTTGCAAAATATTGTTTTAATTTGAAGTAACTCTTTCTGTTACTGTCGCAGCCTCTGTCCTGCTACATTTGTTTAAACGATTGAAAAACTTTACTGTGTAGATGTTAAATAATGTTAAAAATTCTTATGTTAAACTTCCAAACTGGGTTTACAGTCTCATCCGCTGGGTTCTCCTTCTTCTTCTTCTTCTTGAATCATTGAGGTCACTTTTGAGCAAGATAGCGGTTCTCCAGATTAAGCTCAGGAAGCAGGAGCAGTATTATTGTAGACTGTATTCTCATCAGTACCTGCACTTTTTACGCATGCACTCACTGTTGCGGTAGAGATGTAGGTCAGAAAAGGAACCATTAGCTCCAGTCTATGTTTAACAGCTGGTGTTGACTGTCTATTATTTCTCTTCAAATTAACTATCCCCAAAATAACTTGAGCACTAGTCTCATAGGACAAGATCATTTGTTCTGATAAGTTTGCTTATCAAAGGGATCCTGCAGACTATAGATTACAACATTTTTAGCACCTTTTTTGATGGCCAACATACAGTACAACCCCAGATGTATACCATCAGACTAGTTCCATTTCTCAGTTTTGTATTCCAAAAGCATAGACAATGTGTCCCAGTATTTTCCTGGCTTTCAATATTTTTCTTTTTATGGCATCTGGACACCCACAGCAAAGGCATTCTTCATTAGTTCAGTGTTTCCCTTTCAAAGCTTTCATAATGCTGTTTCTGAAAATTGGCAGATGGCCCTTTTCATTTGTTGATTACTCTATGTATTTTTTTTTTATTTCACTCCCTTTAGAAAGGCCCAGACTTCTCTTAAATTGCTTTGGGAACTCACTATCCAGTCAAAAACTGGGATCCCTAATTTGCAATAATATTTCTGGCTAATGAAATGTTTCTGTTCCCCTTGAACCCAACTTGAGTCTGCTGAAACTCTGGCTGTATTGAATTACTATGCTGTATCTACAAATATTAAAGCTCAGAAGACCACTGTGAAATGGACAAGTGCTATGCTGGTTTTCCAGATGAGTAAACTGAGACTAAGTGACTTGCCTACAAGATCACAAAGCGAATCTATAGAAAAAAATAGGGAAAAGACTCAAGAGTCCTGCCTCCCAGATGCCTGCTCTAAACACTGGCCTGCCTTACACTTCCAGATGCTTGATTCTAATAGTTTTCACCAAAAGAAATCAAAACAATATTAGACTGAACTAACCCGTTCTTCTAGTGGCAGGAGGAATAAGCTTATAGGAGCCATCAAACTCTATCTGTTGCATGTGAAATCCAATGCACTGAAAATGTACTACTAACCTAGTCCGTTGTGATGAAATAAAGCTAATATAGCTAGACTATTCTTGGATGGAGATCTGCACAACCATCCATTTTGTTCTTCTGCACAGGAAGGGCCACAGATCCTATTCAGTGCGTTTCTAGCTTCTCCCTTGCTGCTGTGGAGACATTAAACCCTGCAAACTGTGGCTGTGTCTTTGCTTGGGGGTGTGGGGGGGAGAACGAATGCGTTTTTACACAGAGATAGCTACTGCAATGCAAAATCCTAGTGGAGTCAAGCCACAGGTAGCTTTTACTTCAGTGTAGAGAGTCTAGATCAATATCGGGTGGCAGTTGACCTTCATGTAGCTACATCAAGGTGTTTGTATCATTCCTACACATAAATACAATTTTTTCCAGCTCTCTTTTATTATTATTATTTATTATTATTTATTATTTATTATTACAGGAAAGTAGGCAAACATCTTGAATGTCTAATGGTTTCACCAGGTAAAAAAAGCCTCCTTGTAAAATAAAATATCAATCAGAATAGTGTGTACTAAGTATGTGTCTGCTAAGTCTCTCAAACAGTTCTTATTATGCCTGTGGAAATGTTTGACTCTTAGGTTTGTTTCTGCGCCTGCATATCATGGGCCACAGCCTCATTAGAAATCAGAACTTTTACTTTAGCCATCTGTGTACAAATAGTATACCTGTGTGCAGAAATATTGAGAGCAATCACAAAGCCAAAGTAATGTTTGGGGTTCACCTCGGCAGTAGATTTTGCAGTGTATCTTGCACAGAATGTATTTAAAGTTATGAGAGAGAGGAATCAGCTTGTTTGCCAGTAAAATTTGCTAATACTTTTCACTCTGAATGACCAGAAATTGAGAGTGCTGTGCTCAGTCCAGGGTTGGGAAGCAAGAACCTCATGTTGCTGGTCACATTTTCAATAGCATCTAAATGATTTATGACTAGGTCCCACATTTAGGAGCTTCAATTCTAGTGACTTTCAATGAGATTTAGATTCCCCAGGGCCTGATTCAAACCCCGCTGAAGTCAATGGGAAGTCTTTCTATTGACTTCAGTGAACTTGGGATCATGCCCTAAATGCCTAAGTCACTTGAAAATGAGACATAGGCTCCTAAGTCACTTGGGTGCTTTTGAAAATTATACTCTGTCTTCCAAGATGATTAAGGAACAGCATTGAAAGGTGCCAGCAAAAGCCGTATCCAGTTCCAGCAAATTTTACGGAGAGTTTGACCAAATTTCCTTCAGCAGTTGCTGAGTTTGTAGACAGTTTTAAAAATACTTTGCAATTAAAAAAAATCCTACTGATTTTTGTTTTCCCCAAGTCCAGTTTACAGCAAAAATGGCTGAAGCGTGAAATTTAGCAAAGTAATTTCTGTGCTAAATTTTCCATATGTTTGACTGGGGGAGGAAATGAAAAATTAAACCAGTTGTAATGATTCATTTTCCGGAAAGAGGGTTCAGCTTTAAAAGTATGGGCAACACTTAAGAGGCAGGGTGAACTGTGTGTTTTCTCTACCCAGCCCTAAAGACACAGATCTGCTGCTCTCAGGTCATGTATTCACTGCAAAAGAGTGTGTATGAGTGGGTGTTCTGTAATACAACAGTTGTTAACACAAGATAGCTCCCTCAATATAGAACCCTAGTGGAGACAAGGTACGGTTACTTTTTATCTCCCTGTCAAGGTCAACCCCAGCAAAGGGTACAGTGTTGACTTCAACTAGCTATGACAAGCTAAAAGCTATCTTTGCCTCAACTCCCTCAACTTAAATCCTAGTGTAGATGAAGCACAGGTAGTTTTTACCTCATAATTGCTAGTTGAGGTGAACAGTATACCCCTCACCTGGGGTTGACCTTGACAAGGTACATTGAGATAAGAACTACCTTTGCCTTGTCTCCACTAGGTTTTTAAGGAGCTATCTCAAGATAGCTACCATGAGGTGAAAACCACCTTGTTTTGTCATGAAGACATAGTCACTGCTGTTGGGGCCAGTTGAATGTGGGAGATGAATCTCTCATTGAAAGAGACACAGCAAATCTCTTCCAAAACCTGTCTTGCTATGGACATAGCAGAAACTCATGGATGGGAAATAAACTGCCGATCCTGTGATTTATAGTGCCTCGCTGTGAGGTGTTGCACATTGTGCAATATCCTGTACATTCTAAGCTTTTATTTTAGTTTTTTTAATTGTGAAGATACAGCCACCGGATGTGTTTCTACCTTATTAACTAAGCCCTGCAAAAAACCTCTTTGTAGTCAGACAATAGCAAAAACAAAGGTATGTTCACTTTAAGGAGGTGTAAACTTCAAAGCCTAGTAGGAATTATTCAAATACTAACATTCCAAAATACAGGCAATGGGCTTTTACTGGGAAAAAACACAACCAAAACCTTGCTAGGACCAGATTATCAACTGGTGTAAATTAGCATAGCTCCATGGACTTCCACAGAGCTATGCTGATTTACTCCAACTGAGGATCTGGCTCCTACATACAAAAAAAGTATTATGCAAAATGTAAGTTGCACAGTTTAAAAAGAAGTCTCAAAATGCAGAAGCTGAAGTTACAGTAGCGCTGACTAGCTACATTTCCCCATCCTGAATATTACACTGTACATTTACCAACCTTAACAGAAAAAACAGGCCTGGAAAATCTCTCCTACGTGCACCCACGGCTGTGTTAGCATTACAATAGGAACTTTAATTTTTGTATTTTCGGGTCCTATTTTAACTGCTCAAAGTTCCTCCTGTGGGAAAACCCCCAGAGATGATTGAAGGGAGAAAAGCTCACCCAGGGAAACCATTGGCACCCACCCCAGGAAAGAATCCAGTGGCTGGTCCGTGGAACTGTGGAGTCTCCAATATTCACTGGAGATCAGGATCATCTGTGCAGAAGATGAAGAAGGCACCAGGGCCTGCTGTGTGCCTCTTCTCCGGTAACCAGGCTTTGCAGCTCTCGTAGAGACAAGCTGCTAAGGAGTTGGACTCCCTTTCCGGAGTGTAATTGCAGGGAAATGGAGTTTGCCTACTTCTCATTTGGGGAATATGGAGTTTTGTTTAGGTTAGCCATTTCTATTTTTTTACCTCTGCACCACTTCTCCTTTTTCCTTATCTCCCCACTCCACTCCACCCATGGTCCTTCCCCTCCACTTCACCCACAGGAGGTTCATTGTGCTGTGGGTGTGACATGAAAGTTAATGCAGCATCAAGGTTGAATTAAATTTTAAATGGATTCTCCTCAGGCTTGGTGAGGGGATGATGGGGGTAGTGCACTCATCTTCACTCCCTTCCCACATGTAGATTCCTGATCCTTTGCAGGTGCTTTCCAGGGCTGGGGGAGAGGCAAGGAGGGAAAGAGGGGTGGGGAAGAAGTGTCATTTTCAGCCTCATATCAGAGGGGTAGCCGTGTTAGTCTGAATCTGTAAAAAGCAACAGAGGGTCCTGTGGCACCTTTGAGACTAACAGAAGTACTGGGAGCATAAGCTTTCGTGGGTAAGAACCTCACTTCTTCAGTTGCATCTGAAGAAGTGAGGTTCTTACCCACGAAAGCTTATGCTCCCAGTACTTCTGTTAGTCTCAAAGGTGCCACAGGACCCTCTGTTGCTTTTTACAGATTCAGACTAACACGGCTACCCCTCTGATATGAGGCTGAAAATGACACTTCTTCCCCACCCCTCTTTCCCTCCTTGCCTCTCCCCCAGCCCTGGAAAGCACCTGCAAAGGATCAGGAATCTACATGTGGGAAGGGAGTGAAGATGAGTGCACTACCCCCATCATCCCCTCACCAAGCCTGAGGAGAATCCATTTAAAATTTAATTCAACCTTGATGCTGCATTAACTTTCATGTCACACCCACAGCACAATGAACCTCCTGTGGGTGAAGTGGAGGGGAAGGACCATGGGTGGAGTGGAGNGAAGAAGTGAGGTTCTTACCCACGAAAGCTTATGCTCCCAGTACTTCTGTTATTTTCAGCCTGTAAGCCATACAGCGTTGGTTGTTTTTCTTAAAGCCCCAGCTCCTGCTTACAAATCTCAGCTTTCATTAAAAAAAACAAATTGTTTCTAACCCTTGTGTTTCCAGAGAAGAGATTGAAAACATGACAACTAAAGGCTCAGAAACCAAAAGGCAAATTAATATCCCCCCGCTCTAAAAATTATTATTACTGAAATTCTCATGATTTTAAGTCCATTTCCATTTAAAAAAAAGCAGGGGGGGAGGGAAGACCTTGACTCATGGTTTGGCATACTGAGCCCTTAATGCAACATGAATGCCCTTCTGCATGTTTAAGTTAGATATACACACAGCAGGTGGGTGCATGGTAGGATTCTGTGTGGGGCTGTTAGTTTGGCTGATGCTTGAAAAATTCTAAAAGCAAGTATTAGAGAAATCATAATACCATTAGCAACAGTTCACCTGCTCAGAGTAGTGACTCCCTAACTCCAACAATTCCCTATAAGCTAGTGGTCTTGGGGCTGCATGACAAACTAAGCCTTGTTCCTTTCAAAAGGGTTTGAGTACTTAGTTTAGAAATAAAGCATCAGAACTCACCTGTCATATAGTCCAAGTTGACCATAACGCTTTAGAATGTGTCTTAGGTTAAATGGTTATCATAGCAAACAGTATATTTTTTTGGGGGGAGCATAATTTGCTTCTAAACTCAGTTTGAAGAGTGAACTATAATTAAATTAATAGAAAATCTCTTTAGATGTATAAATGAAGGTATAACACAGGAAATATAGAGGAACTGCACACTTACCCAAAATGCATCTTTGAACTGCAGCTGTGTCATGCCTATTGATTTATGGAGGGGGGAAAAATCCTTTAACAGGTTTGCTCTGAGAGCAGAGTAGCAGCGGCACTCAGCTTTGCTGCTGTTACTATACACCAGCTAGAGCAGAAAGTGAAACACTTCCACAGTCCTGTCTCTTTTAAAATGAAAAACAGCACTGGGCAGTTTGAGGAAGCTCCATCTGCTACTGTGAAGAGAAAAAACCTCACTAACCAAAAAAAAAACCAGCCTATCCCCAAACCTGTTTCTCTTCTGATAAACAGTTAATATTGAAATGAGGAAGCAGAGTGATGTCAAATGATGTCAGTTTGCTCCTCGCCATGTGTGCACGTGAGCTACTGGCAAAAAAAAAAAAAAAAAAAATGGTGATCACAGGATCTGATCAACTACACAAAGAGAGAATGAAAAAAATAATAATAATAATAATGAGGAAACCAGCATAATAGAAAGAGACAAACCAGGGAGGAAATCAGATTAAAATAGTCACATGCTGAGGAGGCATTGCAGAAAAAATCATGCACCGCATTTCTTCATAATCTTTTTGGCAGAAGTTCACACACATGCACAGGAAGTGTAGCTGCAAAGTTACATTTTGCAGCCCCTTAGCAGGACTGAGGAAATCACAATGTCTTCATTGTAAATATATATATTTCTCTGATTTGCAAACTGCCTTCATACAAATGTCTTTGTGACTATTTAAAAAAAAAAAAAAAGGCATGCACACTGACATTGGAATGCTAATCCAGAGCTTCCTCCTGACATCATTGTGTAAAGAATTTTAAAATGTGATGATTCAGTAAAATGAGTGCTAGGAATGCACCCTGGGTGATCTGTCAAGTCATTTGCAAATAAAATATTACGGGAGGCACTGTCTTATTTACTAAGAAGCTGGATAAGTGAGTCTAGAAGTAGACTCCAAACTCTTTAAAAAGTGAGGCGTGAGTGAGAGGTTAGTTAGAGTTAACAGCTTACTAGCACAGAGATCTGAAGTTGTTAACCATTTTGAAGAGCAGACATTTAAGCTAACAGTGCGCAGAACACCTCACCCACTGAAGCACTGAAATGCAGTGTTTAAAACAAGTAGCTAAATCGGATGACAGATATTTTTATAGGCCTGGAAATAATTTGTACTAACTTGGTAATTTTCTTTATTTGAAACTATGACTTGTCTCTGCTTTCCTCTTTACGCCATGATCAATGCAATTTGTCTGTCAGTCCCTTTCAAAATTTTTGAGGGGGTTTTATTTTAAAATTCTGACTGGAGTTTGAACAAGGAGCCTTTTGAATGTGGAGTAGGGAATAGCCCATACAAAGCTCTGGAAATCTGGGTTTCCCAGCAGCATACTATCCACTTCCAAACCTGGCCCTCTATATGTTCATTTAAAATGCCTGAGGTGCACTCAATTAATTTTTAAATCTGATCTATTGAAACAGTACTTAGAACTGGTCTCTTTCTTTGAAGGATCTCAAAGCATTTTGCAGGGGTTTCCCCTGATCCTGCAGTCAGTTCCACACGGGTAGTCCTTGTGGCCACACAGAGCCCTCTTGACCTCACTGGTCCTCCCCGTGGGCATAAGTGTCTGCTTACAGTGATCTAATTGTAGGATTCGTTCTGCAATTATTGTTACTAGACATGCATGTAGTGATGCAAATGTAACATAAAATTGACATGTTTCCTCGCCTCCAAAGTTTATAATCCGAGAGACTAGTCACAGGACAACTGGTCAGATCAAGAAAGATGAGCAGAGGGTATTGGTGAGGAGAACAAGGTGAGAAGGATTTGTGGAAGTAGTGGGATTTCCGAAGAGGCAGGGCACTTGGTGGACTAGGCATATGGGACTGTTCAAACCAGCATGAAAGAGGCACGGAATCATGAATGGCAAGGAGAAGACTAAAGGCTCAGTCATGCAAGGTGCTGAATACGCTAGTCCTGATCAAGCACAGCCCTTGAGCAAATGCTTCACTTCAAGCATGAGAGTTGTCCCACTGCCTTCAATGGTCCTGCTTGCTGGCCCCAATCCAGCAAAGGATTTAAGCATAGACTTAGCATCTTGCACAGTCAAGCCCTAAGGGAATAATAAGGAGAGAACATTGGGAGAAGCATAGAGAGTGTAAAAAAGGGCAGTAGAAGGAAAGGAGAGCAGAGATTTACAAGGACACATTTATCCTCAAATTGAGCCTCCCTTCTCCTATGAGAAAGAGAAGTATTATTTCCATTTTAGAGAGACAGCCTCCCTGTGCTTCAGTTTCTCTCTGGCTTATAGTCACAAAAGACAGTGGCAGAGCAGGAGTCTTGGAGCCAGGATTCCTGGGTTCTATTCCTGGCTCTAACTACATATTCTAGTTTAATGATCCACAGCTGCAAATATATCATTTCTCCTTTTTGATCAGAGCAACTAGTCAAAGTTTAGGGCTCTGTGGGTGTTCCAGTTGGGAGTAGAAATTGGTGGTAGCCAGGTGTTTCTTTGTAAATAAACAAAACTACATCAAGGAATGTACAAAGTCCTGTGTCTCTGAACACAGAAGGAACCAAGAACAAAAAGGAGTAATTTCTTGTCTTACCAGCCCCCCGCCCTCTTTGAGCTAACACCAAACCCCAAAATTGTGACCTCAGTAGGTGTGTGTTCTCTCTCACACACACCTACCCAAAACAATACTCAGCTCAAAAGCTCCTAGGCCGGTTCACATGCACTTTTGTCTGCAGGGCTTATGTTTCCAGTTATGTTAATTGAGGGATGAGTTCACACCTATCAATCCCAACAGGGGTTTTAACCAAACTCAACAAGGTTTCTTTCACCCAGCTCATTATTTAAAAAAAAAACAAAAAAAAAAAACCACTACTATTGTCAACTAGCCACATATCTACAGCATCAGGGTTAGAAATCCTGGCCTCTCTCACACAGATTACTTCCTCATTAACTAGGGACTTGACCCTGCATTGTGCTGAGCATTATGGTGGCCCAAACTGAAGCCTAGGGAACTACTCACATGCTTATACTATTAAGTACATGTTGATGTGTTTTGCTGGATTGGAACCAGAGTGCCCAGAACCTTGCAGGATGGAGTCTTTAGGGAACCGTTCCTCTATCTCAGTTGTTAGAGAGAAGCTACATATGAATGAACAGATTTGACATACTCCATCCAGCAGAAAGCAGTCTTACATAGCACAACTATACAGGATGAAATATCTGGAAAAGTATTGCTTAGCCTGGCAGATGACTGATATTAATAAAGTACATATAGGCTTTGTTATGCAAGGAAGGGATAGATGCATTTCACTGCCACATTAACAACAATTTAAGAAAGCTATTAACTGTAGACTCTTCAGTTTCTCATTTAAACTTATGTGCTGTGCTATTCTATTTAGATTGAGGCTACTGTGTAATGAGGATAAATAGCATTCCTAGTCTGAGGCTCTTGAAAACTGCACGAAGAAGTGCTGAAGTGCATTATGTGAAACGATTTAAGCAAATTATTATGCACTCCACTTCCAAGGAACTTGTCTTATACAAATAATTGTTTGTAGCTCTTGAAAAGTAAATTGAGAGCAGGTTTCTAATCTCAAAAATACAACAGGTGTCGATTAACTCTGCTAGTGCAGATGCAAGCCCAGGCTGGGTATCAGATTTCTCAAACTTCTTAGGTGAAACAAGCTAAGATAAAAATCTGGCCATCCAAAAGTTTCCATTTAACATCCTTAAATATATGAAGGGACAGCAACTCCTTTCTATTTAGCATTTTCTCAGAAGAGGGATGAGAAGTAAAAGTGGAGGAACAATAATCTACCTAAGCTTTGGGGAATAAAATATCTTTTAAAAAAACAAGCCAGAATCATACCACCATGATGGATCTTTCATGATAACAATTGCATTTCAACAGTAAAGACAATGAGAATGTATGCCTCTCTGAAATCTCTTGATCACCACTCTTTGACCACAAGGTAGATCTCAGTACAGCATGTGTGTATACGTGCTGCTAGGAAGGTTCTAAAGTCATTCTTTTTCTGCAAAACATTTTAACACATTCTGCCCTATTATTTTTAATCCTCACCAGTGTGCTTCACAGCTCTGTCCCTTTGTTTTCATGGTAGCAGCGGGGACTGGAATGACAATAGGAGAAAAATGGAAACATAATATGGCCAGTGCAATTGGCCTCCGCTGTGCTTGAATCCCTTCATTAGCAACATGTTACTTGGCCTTCAGAGGGCTGTGCTTTAAAGCTGGACTTTCTCACATTATTAAATAGAGCAAGATGGTTCCAGTGTCATTTTTAGAGAGAAGTTATTTAAGAGGGCAACATGCAGTTGTGGAAGGAGGACATCAGTTCAAAATTACACCTGTCTGGAATTTCACTGGTGGTGGTTGGAAGTGAAGATTGTTTGCTGATAAAGTCTGAAATGGTCTCCGTCCGACAGGGACTCTCTCTCTCTGGTGTGCTCGTGGCAGGGAAGAAGGAAAGGACCACATGGTTTAGGTTCTAACAAGGCCACAACTTTATTGGTCAAAAATTACATCCGTTTCCTTTCAGGAGACAGCCCAGAGTAGTCATTTTTAGCCCATTAATGCTTTACCAATTCTTCGTGTGATCTCATCACAGGGGCAGCCAATCATAACACTAGGAGGTTTTCTGGGTGCCTCCTCTCACCTGCTAGTATCCCTCCCCTTCAGGGGTTGAGGTGAGGGGACCTTTGACACCTCCTCTCACCAACACTGCTATAAAGCACATTGACGGGGCAGTCCCCCCAGATATTGTCCTGGACCCTGGTTCACATTTGCCCCCAGGAAGCAAGACATATTGCCCCCATCTCATAAGGAGATGCCCTCAGGCTGGCCACCATGTTACCTTTTTTGATCTGGAGCCTAAATCAGTGAGTTTCTGCACTGGGCACCTGCCGAAAGGTGTGACAACTAAATAACTCTCACATAGGTCAAACTGTGGCCTCTGGGAGCGGGACGATCCCAGCCCTCTGGTTGGATTTTGCTGTCAGAAAGGTGAAAAAACATTGTCCAACCTCAGCCAATCTGGTGGTATGAGGGAAAATTCCTTCCCATACCCAAAGCAACAACTAGCATAGCCTTCACTGATCCAGATAGGGGAGCAGGCTGTGGAAGCCACCAAACTCACCTTTTGCTGGGCTCGGCACCCTGTCTATACTCTCCTTTGGCATAATTCACTATTTTTTCAACTTGTCTCAATGGATTCTTGTTTCTCTCCCAGGCTTTTTTTTTTTTTTTTAAACTGAAATACTGTTTTTCATTTCATCACAAACAAGTCCCATAGGTGTGAACACTTAGTATTTCTTATCATGAATAAGGGGATGCATGCACACACACGCACGTACTTGCAAGGTTTTTGTATTTTGTGTATTGTATTTTGTAGTTATATGTGTGGAGGCTGATAGAGGCAGTGTGCTGGGAGAGAAGCTGAGCCCTGATTAGGGGGAAGGACTTCTCTGCTTAGGGGTCCTATAAAGGTAGCCAGGCAGGCAGCGCCATAGACAGCTGCAGCGGCACAGGAGCCAGCAAACAGAGCTGTAAACAGGGGAGTTTCAGTGGGAGTTTGCAAGGGGAGTTTCCGGAGGAGACTAAGTGGGTGGTGTTCTGCCAGTGTTCTGGTGCCTATTGGGGGTTGATTTTGCTGTGGGTGGTGGTGGTTTGGTTTGTGTTTCCCGGACTAACAGGTTTTAGGTGGGAAGGCTATGACCGATACAGAGGCAGCAGTGGAAGACACAATGAGGATGACTGGATGTGGAAGCTGCAGCATGTATGTGATCCTGGAGGGGGTACCTGAAAAGAGTTTCGTCTGCATGAAGTGCCGCCTGATAGAGCTGATGGAAGAAAAGATCCGAGGATTGGAGATGCGGGTGGAAACTATGGTTGAATTTAGAAGGGGGTTCAAGCGGATGATGGAGCAAAGACATGAGGGGGCTGAAGGGAAAAGCTCAGACTTGCAGATGGAAGCAGGACCAAAGAACTCTGAGGGGAGACTGCTGGGTGAGGAAAGTGAAAGCATGTGACTAAGAGAACCAGTCAGAGGAAAAGACAGGCTAGTGAAGGAGAACTAGAGCTCAGGAACAGGTTTGCGGAGTTGGAAAATGAAGAAGGGGCACAGCAGGTGGTCACTGAAGGTGAGAGGGCAAGGAAGAAAAGAAGAGCAGCTAGTCCTATAGGAAGAGGGGAAGAGTCAATGGAGATAAAAACACCAAATATGACCCCAGGAGGATACGGGATGGGTTGCAGAGGATTGCAAGGGACAATAGAAATCGAGAGGACTTGCAGCAAGAGGGAACAGGGGATAGAATGGAGAATTGCACCATCACCAGGAAAAGGCAGGTCTACGTGATTGGGGACTCCTTACTGAGAATAGACAGGCCTGTAACTAGAGCTGATCCGGAGAACAGAAGGGTGTGCTGTCTGCCAGGTGCTAAGATACAGGCTGTGGCCCTGAGGCTGAAAAGGATCCTAATGGGAGCGGGAAAGAATCCGCTGATTGTCCTTCCTGTGGGAACAAAGGATACAGCTAGATTCTCGCTGGAACATATCAAGGGAGACTATGCCAGGCTGGGGAAGATCCTTAAGGAAATTGAGGCTCAGGTGATCTTCAGTGGGATTCTGCCTGTTCCTAGAGAAGGGCAACAAAGGTGTGACAAGATTATGGCGATCAACAGATGGCTCAGGCAGTGGTGCTATAAGGAGGGCTTTGGGATGTATGGCCACTGGGAAGCATTCATGGACAGAGGACTGTTCTCTCAGGATGGACTTCACCTGAGTAAGGAGGGAAATAGACTTCTAGGATGAAAGCTGGCACAACTGATTAAGAGAGCTTTAAACTAGGAATTTGGGGGAGATGGTTGGGAGATGTCCAGGTAATCTCCATGCCGGAATTTAACATTGAGAGGGAAGAAAAAGTAAGAAAGGATACAGCCATGGGTATAAGAATGGACATAAGGAGGAAGGGTAGTGTAGATACCAGTCTAATAGGTGATACTGGTAGTAGAATGTCTGTGCCTAATCGGGTAAAGAATGTCAGTGAAGCCAAACGGCAAAAATTAAGATGTTTGTACACTAATGCGAGGAACCTAGGAAACAAAATGGAGGAACTAGAGCTACTGGTGCAGGAAGTGAAACCAGATATTATAGGGATAACAGAAACATGGTGGAATAATAGTCATGACTGGAGTACAGGTATTGAAGGCTATGTGATGTTTAGGAAAGACAGAAATAACGGCAAAGGTGGTGGAGTAGCATTGTATATCAGTGATGAGGTAGACTGTAAAGAAATAAGAAGGGATGGAATGGATAAGACAGAGTCTGTCTGGGCAAAAATTACATTGGGAAAGAAAGCTACTAGAGCCTCCCCTGAGATAGTGCTCGGGGTGTGCTACAGACCGCCAGGATCCGATTTGGATATGGATAGAGATCTCTTTAGTGTTTTTAATGAAGTAAACACTAATGGGAATTGAGTGATCATGGGAGACTTTAACTTCCCAGATATAGACTGGAGGACAAGTGCTAGTAAGAATAATAGCACTCAGATTTTCCTGAATGCGATGGATTCCTTCACCAAGTAGTTGAAGAACCAACAAGAGGGGATACCATTTTAGATTTGGTTTTGGTGAGTAGTGAGGACCTCATAGAAGAAATGGTTGTAGGGGACAACCTTGGTTCAAGTGATCATGAGCTAATTCAGTTCAAACTAGATGGAAGGATAAACAAAAATAGATCTGGGACTAGGGTTTTTGATTTCAAAAGGGTTAACTTTAAAGAATTAAGGAAATTAGTTAGGGAAGTGGATTGGACTGAAGAACTTTTGGATCTAAAGGTGGAGGAGGCCTGGAATTACTTCAAATCAAAGTTGCAGAAACTATCAGAAGCCTGCATCCCAAGAAAGGGGGAAAAATTCATAGGCAGGAGTTGTAGACCAAGCTGGATGAGCAAGCATCTCAGAGAGGTGATTAAGAAAAAGCAGAAAGCCTACAAGGAGTGGAAGATGGGAGGGATTAGCAAGGAAAGCTACCTTATTGAGGTCAGAACATGTAGGGATAAAGTGAGAAAGGCCAAAAGCCATGTAGGCAAAGGGAATTAAAACCAATAGTAAAAGGTTCTATAGCCATTAAATAAGAAGAAAACAAAGAAAGAAGAAGTGGGACCGCTAAACACTGAGGATGGAGTGGAGGATAACCTAGGCATGGCCCAATATCTAAACAAATACTTTGCCTCAGTCTTTAATGAGGCTAATGAGGAGCTTAGGGATAATGGTAGGATGACAAATGGGAATGAGGATATGGAGGTAACTATTACCACATCCGAGGTAGAAACCAAACTCGAACAACTTAATGGGACTAAATTGGGGGGCCCAGATAATCTTCATCCAAGAACATTAAAGGAACTGGCACATGAAATTGAAAGCCCATTAGCAAGAATTTTTAATGAATCAGTAAACTCAGGGGTTGTACCGTACGACTGGAGAATTGCTAACATAGTTCCTATTTTTAAGAAAGGAAAAAAAAGTGATCCAAGTAACTATAGGCCTGTTAGTTTGACATCTGTAGTATGCAAGGTCTTGGGGGGGAAAATGAAGGAGAAAGTAGTTAAGGACATTGAGGTCAATGGTAATTGGGACAAAATACAACATGGTTTTACAAAAGGTAGATCGTTCCAAACCAACCTGATCTTCTTTGAGAAGGTAACAGATTTTTTAGACAAAGGAAAGGCAGTGGATCTAATTTACCTCTATTTCAGTAACGCATTTGATACAGTTCCACATGGGGAGTTAGCTAAATTGGAAAAAATGGGGATCAATATGAAAATTGAAAGGTGGATAAGGAACTGGTTAAAGGGGAGACTACAACGGGTCATACTGAAAGGTGAACTGTCAGGCTGGAAGGAGGTTACTAGTGGAGTTCCTCAGGGATTGGTTTTGGGACCAATCTTACTTTATCTTTTTATTACTGACCTTGGCGCACAAAGTGGGAATGTGCTAATAAAGTTTGCGGATGACACAAAGCTGGGAGGTATTGCTATTCCAGAGAAGGACCGGGATATCATACAGGAAAATCTGGATGACCTTGTAAACTGGAGTAATAGTAATAGGATGAAATTTAATAGTGAAAAGTGCAAGGTCATGCATTTAGGGATTAATAACAAGAATTTTGGTTATAAATTGGGGACACATCAGTTGGAAGTAACAGAGGAGGAGAAGGACCTCGGAGTATTGGTTGATCACAGGACGACTATGAGCTGCCAATGTGATATGGCCATTAAAAAAGCTAATGCGGTCTTGGGATGCATCAGGCGAGGTATTTCCAGTAAAGATAAGGAGGTGTTAGTACCATTATACAAGGCACTGGTGAGACCTCATCTGGAATATTGTGTGCAGTTCTGGTCTCCCATGTTTAATAAGGATGAATTCAAACTGGAACAGGTACAGAGAAGGGCTACTAGGATGATCCGAGGAATGGAAAACCTGTCTTATGAAAGGAGACTCAAAGAGCTTGGCTTGTTTAGCCTAACCAAAAGAAGGCTGAGGGGAGATATGATTGGTCTTTATAAATATATCAGAGGGATAAATATCAGGGAGGGAGAGGAATTATTTAAGCTTAGTACCAATGTGGACACAAGAACAAATGGATATAAACTGGACATTAGGAAGTTTAGACTTGATATTACATGAAGGTTTCTAACCATTAGAGGAGTGAAGTTCTGGAACAGCCTTCCAAGGGGAGTAGTGGGGCAAAAGACATATCTGGCTTCAAGACTAAGCTTGATAAATTTATGGAGGGGATGGTATGATGGGATAGCCTAATTTTGGCAATTAATTGATCTTTGATTATTAGCCGGTAAATATGCCCAATGGTCTGTGATGGGATGTTAGATGGGGTGGGATTTGAGTTACTACAGAGAATTCTTTCCTGGGTGCTGGCTGGTGAGTCTTGCCGACGTGCTCAGCGTTTAACTGATTGCCATATTTGGGGTTGGGAAGGAATTTTCCTCCAGGGCAGATTGGCAGAGGCCCTGGAGGTTTTTCGCCTTCCATTGGGCATATTTACCTGCTAATAATCAAAGATCAGCGTGGGGCACGGGTCACTTGCTGGAGGATTCTCTGCACCTTGAGGTTTTTAAACCACGATTTGAGGACTTCAATAACTCAGACATAGGTTAGGGGTTTGTTACAGGAGTGGGTGGGTGAGATTCTGTGGCCTGCATTGTGCAGGAGGTCAGACTAGATGATCATAAAGGTTCCTTCTGACCTTAAAGTCTATGAATCTATGAGCTTGCCATGTATGGAGTACAATAGTGTAGATCCACAACCCTAGTATTTTATATCTTTTTGTTTTATGTATACACTATGTAGGGAGTTCACCCTGAAGCACTTAATCGGGGAAAATGCATTAAAAGACACATGTTAAATAGACTATAATGTTAAAAGTAACCAGAATGAAAGTAAGGGCTTGCCTATGCTTAAACACTACAGCAGCACAGCTGCGTCACTGTAGCGCTTCCTATGCCAACAGAAGGGATCCTTCCATTAGCATAGGTCATCCCCCTCTCCGAGAGGCAATAGCTAATTTGACGAAGAATTCTTCCATCGACCTAGTAATGGCTACACAGGGACTTAGGTCGGCTTAACTACGCTGCTCAGAGGTGTGGATTTTTCACACCTCTGAGCAATTTAG
The DNA here is from genome assembly GCF_013100865.1 of Trachemys scripta elegans. Classification (NCBI taxonomy): domain Eukaryota; kingdom Metazoa; phylum Chordata; order Testudines; family Emydidae; genus Trachemys; species Trachemys scripta. The sequence continues at coordinate 49,864,679 of NC_048307.1, forward strand.
TTATGCCAACCAGATTTTCTAGTGTAGACCAGGCCTCAGGATGCAGTAACTGCATGCAAAGAGTCATTAAGAATATTGTGTGGGTTTAACCACTCTCCTTTGTCTGGAAGTTAAAGCTCTGAGATTCCTTAGTATTGCAAAGCAGCTCTGGAAAAGGATGGTAAATGGCGAGGCAATCTGTCCAGACCATGTGGTCTGATGGGGTTCCTTGGGCTGGATTTACCCAGTTGAAAAACTCGGAGACTAGACTGGACAGCACTTGGAATGCCCTACTGTAAGCAGAGACATGTATGAGACCTGGCCTGGAGAAAGCCAAGGCAGCTGCTTCTGGGGACGGGGTCAGGGATGTCTTACCCAAGCTCTCTGTGAGAATTGCCTGTAAGCTGTTACCATCTCTTTTCAAGTAAACAGGACGTTAATGTATTTTGTAAATAAACAAATTTCACCAAGAAAATAACTATCTCCATCTCACCAGTTTCTGCTCAGCACCAGGGACAATGGTATCTATAAAACTAATCATTCAAGAGACGTTTTCAGTTAGTCAGAAATGTCATTGATATTAACCCCAGGGTAATCACATATAGAATTCCTTCCAAATGAATTGAGTCAATTATGAGGATGAGAGTGTATTAAATTTATTGGACTTCATCATTCATTCAGGCTCTCCCCCGCCCCTGTGTAAATTTAAAATGTAAATTGCATTTCAATGTATTTTCGTAACTTTGGTAAGGTGAATAGAAAAAATTGTGGGGAAACAAGATTCGTGTTTATATTTTTTAAAAGCTATACTGTGAAACGCACCTACAGTGAACTCTAGAGAAACTCTACTATTAGTGAATAGAATGAAAGTCTCAATTCGTGTCTGTGTTTGTGCAAGTGTGAAAATAGCAGTTTTTGTATTTGGGAATAGTTGTTTTTTAAGTGACTTCATTTTAAGAGGATACCACTGTACAGTAAAACCTTTTGTAAGTAAAAATCAGTGACTTAGTAGAAGATATTTTTAACTGAAGTCTACTTAAAGCAGGCATTTGGCTATGGAATATGGTCCTTAGGTTTTCTTACCTTATAGTAAGCTCACACTATGAAAAATAATTGAATATATGGAAATTCTTCCTACTGGAGTGGGTGGAAATCATTATGCCATAATCCCACTTGCTACCTCTGCTGCCTTACCTGGGAATGGAATTTGGAAACACAGTTGAATCATGCCATCACTAATTCCTCCCCTCCTCCCTCCCCATTTGATTAGTGCTTTGCACTTCTTTATGCTTTTCATCTAATAATCTCAATGCTCTTTTCAGATGTATAATGAATTAAAGCCCATGACACCCTGTGCAGGAGAGAAGCATTATATTATGTTAACAGAGTAAAATGAGATTCAAGGAGGGAGGTTAAGGGATTAGTTTGGTCATCTGTATGGGACAAACCACAGTCCATGCAATTTAGGTCAGTGTACAGCCACCACAATTTATATGTTGCTCGGGCCCCTGTATACTTGCCCGTTTGCATTAGAGCTGCACATGTTCATTACGAGTGCTTGCATTGATTTAAAGTGCGGTGTACCATAGAATCATAGAATCATAGAATATCAGGGTTGGAAGGGACCTCAAGAGGTCATCTAGTCCAACCCCCTGCTCAAAGCAGGACCAATTCCCAACTAAATCATCCCAGCCAGGGCTTTGTCAAGCCGGGCCTTAAAAACCTCCAAGGAAGGAGACTCCACCACCTCCCTAGGTAACGCATTCCAGTGTTTCACCACCCTCCTAGTGAAATAGTTTTTCCTAATATCCAACCTGGACCTCCCCCACTGCAAATTGAGACCATTGCTCCTTGTTTTGTCATCTGCCACCACTGAGAACAGCCGAGCTCCATCCTCTTTGAAACCCCCCTTCAGGTAGTTGAAGGCTGCTATCAAATCTCCCCTCATTCTTCTCTTCTGGAGACTAAACAATCCCAGTTCCCACAGCCTCTCCTCATAAGTCATGTGCTCCAGACCCCTAATCATTTTTGTTGCCCTTCGTTGGACTCTTTCCAATTTTTCCACATCCTTCTTGTAGTGTGGGGCCCAAAACTGGACACAGTATTCCAGATGAGGCCTCACCAATGTCGAATAAAGGGGAACGATCACGTTTCTCGATCTGCTGGCAATGCCCCTACTTATACAGCCCAAAATGCCATTTGCCTTCTTGGCAACAAGAGCACACTGTTGACTCATATCCAGCTTCTCGCCCACTGTAACCCCTAAGTCCTTTTCTGCAGAACTGCTACTTAGCCATTCGGTCCCTAGTCTGGAGCAGTGCATGGGATTCTTCCGTCCTAAGTGCAGGACTCTGCACTCGTCCTTGTTGAACCTCATCAGGTTTTTTTTGGCCCAATCCTCTAATTTGTCTAGGTCCCTCTGTATCTGATCCTTACCCTCTAGTGTATCTACCACGCCTCCTAGTTTAGTGTCATCTGCAAACTTGCTGAGAGTGCAGTCCACACCATCATCCAGATCATTAATAAAGATATTAAACAAAACCGGCCCCAGGACTGACCCTTGGGGCACTCCGCTTGAAACCGGCTGCCAACTAGACATGGAGCCATTGATCACTACCCGTTGAGCCCGACGATCTAGCCAGCTTTCTATCCACCTTACAGTCCATTCATCCAGCCCATACTTCTTTAACTTGGCGGCAAGAATACTGTGGGAGACCGTATCAAAAGCTTTGCTAAAGTCAAGGAATAGCACATCCACTGCTTTCCCCTCATCCACAGAGCCAGTTATCTCATCATAGAAGGCAATTAGGTTAGTCAGGCACGACTTCCCCTTCGTGAATCCATGCTGACTTTCTTGATCCATGCTGACTGTACCATGGATAGGCATTCCTCTGTGCCATGCACCACCATCCAGTACAATGCCTTTTGGGACATTTTTGCAATGTTTTGTGGGATATTAATGACATGCAGGGATCAAGTTCCAAGCATGTAACTTTTTCCATTCCATAATACCATCCTTTTCCCATAATTTACACAGCATTTTTTTTAAAAAATCCCAGAAACCTGCATGGTGCTTTTTGGTCTCTGCATGCTTCTGTCAAAGATGTCAGCTCTCAGAGCTCTATGCTATTCTCTTGAACATTGCAAATACAGAAAGCCTGATTCTCCTGTCTTCAGAGACTCTCAAGAAGTCACGTCCCCAGTTGTTGCACTATGATATCTTCAACAGTTTGCTGATGGACATAGCAGAAAACAATTCAAGGCAGTGGTTGGTGTTCACAGAGTGGCTGTAGGTGGCGGAGCACTGCATCTGAGTCCGAGAAACAAGCACTGACTGGTGGATCACACCATAATGCAAGTTGGGACGCTGAATGGTGGCTTAGGAACTTACAGCTGCAAAAGGCTGCATTCCTGGATCTGTGTGCCAAGTTCATGCCAGCCGTCAAGCACAGGGACACCAGAATGAGAGCTGCATTGACAGTGGAGAAGCGAGTGGCGATCGCACTCTGGAAGCATGCAATTGATCAGTGGGAAATCAGTTTGGAGTTGGAAAACCAACAGGCCATTGTCATGTGAGTGTGTAGGGCTATTAATCATCTCTCACTATGCAGGACTGTGACTGTCAGCAATGATGCTCGCATCTTTAATAACACAGGATTTTTCAAACAAAGACAAGCAAGGACAATCGTTCCTAACCAGAGGATTAACGCTGACAATGTTGAAATGCCAGTAGTGATCTTGGGGGACCCAGCCTACCCTCATGTTCCCTGGGCTCATGAAGCTGTACACTGTTCACCTAGACAGCACCAAGGAAAGAGTCAAGGTTAGATACAATGTGTAATAGCATATGTTCTTATCAAGCTGTAAACCTGGCTAATCCACTCAAAATTCAAATATTCACTGTTCCTGACACCACCGATTTCTAGTAGTCTCTGTTTGCCACATGTCCACAACTATCTACTATTTTCTAGGCATTATTACTCCAGCTGGCCTTCTGAACTATAACCACCAGAGCCTAAAATTGACAGTACTCCTTCTGGATAAGGTTCTCTAATTTCTGGCTAAATAGAGCCTAAAATTCAGTGGAATATCAGTGGATCCCATTGTGACTGGCTTGTGTATACAGGTCAGATTAGATGATCGCAATGGTCCCTTCTGGCCTTGGGATCTGAGTTTATGGCTACCCCCTGACCGAAGTACTTTGCCTTACAATTCCACTGAAGTCCATCACGGTCATCTGCTTTGTATTCTGTAATTTGCAAAATCCACAGTTACCGGGGTTGCCCGGTATATATCTCCCCTTATCCGTCATTTCACATATCCATCGCTCATCAATAGAGGAATGTGTTCTGATTCATGTCGGTCCCGATCCACATATCTGTCGTTTGCAATTTACTCGCTTCACATTTGGCATCACTTTTCTGTGGGTGCTTAGCACCCACCAGCAGCCAGCACCCCTCCTCCCCGCCCAGTGCCTCCTGTCCGCCAGCGCCCCACAAGGCCACTGATCAACTCCTCCCCCTCCCTCCCAGCATCTCCTGCATGCTGCGAAACAACTGTTCAGTGGCATGCAGGAGGCTCTGGGATGGGGGAGGAGGAGCGGGGACAGGGTGCACTCAGAGAAGGGGGCAGAACTGGGCGGGAAGAGGTGACATGAGGTGGAGAGGGGGTGGGAAAAGGCGGGATGGGCCATTATTTCTTATGGGGAAAAATTCCCCGGTATCTGTCATTTGGTATCCGTCGCAACCCAGACATATACCAGGGATCCCCTGTACTCAGAAAAGCCCGCCGTACAGAAAATAAACTTTTTTCTGATCTCAAGAATATAGCAAATAACTTTACAATACATCTAAGCGAGTTTTTCTCAAATGTGGGCACCGTGGCCGCATGCGGCAACCAGGGGCTTTTCTTGCAGCCACAGCCTCCTGGGCAGTGACTCGGGGGGAACGCAAAGCAGTACCTCTCCCCCAGGGCCACCAGAAGGGGCTGGGCCCTCCCCTCCTCTGAAATCACAAACGCTGGAGGAGCAGGCAGCCAGTGAGTTCCCCACTTTCCCGGGGGTGGTCAGTCTGGGGCTTTAACCCTGGGGCAGCAGGCGGCAGGCTCCGGTCATGGAATTTTGGGCTCTGGCCCTGGACCCCAGCCACACGGCAGCAGGTGCCGGCTCTGGGCTCACCACCTCTTCCCCCTCATTGTCCCTGGCCCCCGCAGCCTCCTCCAGCCCTGGGCTCCAGCCATGTAGTGGCGGGCTCTGGCCCCCAGCCACAGGGCTTCGTGCTCTGGCCCTGGACCCTTGGGTTCACAGCCCCCCCCCATTGCCCCTGGCCCCCCCATCCATCTCACCCATCACCTCTGGCCCCCACTGTCTCCCTACCCACCTGCCCATCCAGGGCTTAATTTGTCCCCTGGCTTGCCAGGGTTGAGTAAGTCTGCTGTGAAAATTGATATTTGTACGGTTCTTAATATCACTTTTCACAGCTAGTTAGTACGTCTGCTATGAAAAGTGATATTGACAAACATACAAATATTACTTTTTGCAGCACCAGACTTACTAGCTAGCAAGTATAATAATAATAATAATAAAATTAAAAAAAAGCAACCAAAAACAAAAGCAACAACCACAAAATACAAGGATGTGCAAAGCACCTTATTTGTGTTTCTATTCTGTTTAGGTCCAGTAAAGAATAGAGAATTGTACATTATTTTTATTATTGAGTTTGCAATAAAACCCTATATAAATAAATTATAATGATTTGGGCCTATAGATATACATATTTATTAGTTTTTCCTAAAATTAATCAAGTATTTTAAGAAAATTTGTCATAGCAACCACCAGCAAGAGTTGGTGGCCGCACTCTGACGCCACCAAAAAATGTATTGTGAGAACCCTGGATCTAAGCGTGTATGTGTATTGAAGGATATTACATGTGGTTACAAACTCAAAAATGTTCCTTCTGTAAATTTGGGGTGGTTTTAATAGGAAAACACAAAGAAACAGAACATAGGAGAAAAGATGGTTTGAATGGTCTATAAACTAGTCTCTTCTGTCTGATAAGCAGCCATAATTCTGGTTAGAATGTGGATGGGGAAAGCAATAAGTTAGTTTCAAGACCGTTATGAACTGCTTGTTGCTGAAAGGTGCAATTGTGGCCATTTGTAGTAACAGCGAGTTATTACTGTATACTGCAGGTTTATGATCATGCTGGGTTGAGTACAGATTCCAATTGTAAACGCTGGGAAGGTTCAGATTTTAAACCCTTGAGTTTGGGATGGTTCAGAACAGAGTTTTGGTGTTTTGGTTCTGCCCACTGTAATGATATGAAGTTGAGAGTTAGCTTTTTATTTGGTCTCATCCTTAAAATATCAGTGCAGGGGGTGGGGATTGTACACATCCAGTGCTTCAAACATGACACTTTTCAGTGTTATGTTAATGTTTATAGTTCTCTGATAATACAGACAATATACTTTCTCTTCTTGATAGAGGTTGGATGGGGGGTTCTATAGATGGAAATTATAAAAAGAGGCATATAATTAGGTGGTAATACTTCAGACTGTGTGGGTATCTAGTTAATGCATATGTCAAGTCTCCTTGGATAAATCACTGTGCTTGTGAAATGGAAAATAGTAGGAAACTATCTCTGTCAGATCTAAAGCACCTATCACAATAACATAAGGAACCCATCTTTAACAGGCTTCTATTAATGTTAAAAAATAAAACAATACAGACTCTGTACAAGAATCAGAGCCTATTGGGTCTTAAAGTCTATAGACACTGATAACAGCAAAACAACACAATTTTCATCTCCCAGTGGGAAATCACAGCTAAAACTTCCAAGAGTTCTAACTGATTATCTGGAAGCTGCCATTTCTATTTCCATGGAAACGGATGTCAGATTTTCAATGAAGTGCTTTGAAACTATCCTCAATTCTGTCGATTTACAATTATTTTACACCACCTTATCCTCTGTGACAAGCCAATCTCTGTTTCTATGGAAACAGCAACTGCAGCCAGGAGGCTTCCGAGTGATTTGTTAGATCCCTTTTAAAGTTCAGCTCTTGCTGCTGGCTGAAAGCTAAATGTAAACCAGCAAAGTTTAGTATTCAGTGTTCTCAAAAATTCTGCAACAAATTAACCATGGGGAGGAAAGTTAATGTTTTGCTAGTATATTTATGGGGTTGGGTTTTTTTAAAGGGCCTTATTAGACTGCCTTGACACTAATCCACAGTTTGTTATAATACAGAATGTCTCTTTAATTGGTGTTTTGCTTTAATTGAATTTACATTTAACATGAAAATGAATCTCAGAACCCCAAAAATTCATGAAAGGCAAACCCATATTGAATTTTTTATTATAATTAATACCTAGCTCTTATATAGTGCTGTTTACCTGTAGATCTCAAGGTGCTTTACCAAGGATCTCAGCCTTGTTATCTCCATTTTACTAAAGGGGAAACTGAGGAATAGAGAGAAGTGACTTTCCCCAGATCATCCAACTGGCCACTGTCAGAGCCAGGAATAGAAACTAAGCTCCCACATATGCCAGTCCAGTGCTCTATTCACTAACTCGGTCCCACTGATGTCCGCGTCAGTTTTTCCATTGACTTCATGGCGAGCTGGAACAGGGCCCTGATGTTTCAAGTGTGCACTCAGCAGATCTATTAGTTTTGCCTACCAATTATGAGATTTATAAATGGATTCAGTATTGTATTAAAATCATCCCCGTTAATATTTCCCCCCAAATTACTGTGAGTATTTCAGTAGCCAAGTGAGGTGGGGGCCTCAGTGTGTTAGGTGCTGCTCTAATAGGTGATAAGAGACAGTCCCTGCCCCCAAGAGTTTACAATGTAAATAGATAAAGGGTGAGAGGGGAAACAGTAAAATGAAAAGACTGGCCCAGGATCACTCAGCAGGTCAGTGAAAGAACTCATGTATCCTTAGTCCCTGTCCTGTGTCCTATCCCCTGTACTTTACTTCTTCTCCATATGATATTTTCATATAAGGCTGTTGATAAGAGATCTATCATTCTTTTAGAAATGGACCCTGTCTTTCCAGTGCTGCAGGTTCATTAGGCTAATCAAAATCCAAAAGTGATTTTCTTTTCTTGTTAATTCTTAAAGTTAAATGCCCCAGTGCTTCTCTTTCACTGATAACCTATGGTGGTAGTTGGGCCATTCATAATGTTCAGGCAGCAGATGCCACACTCGTTTGTTTTATGGGGAATAAAGTGGCTGAAATAATTTCAGCACAGACTGGTAGCCTGAATTCTAACTTGCTGAGAGGGTCCTGTTATACTACAACATTGGATAAGGCACCAGTGCTCTAACCTAAACACATTGGTGTGTTCCACCAGCATTGACTGATGTGACTGAACTACTGGTGGTTCTTTGTACTTGTGTTTGAAACAAGTTTCTGTAAGTGCATTCCATCTCCCTCATTTGTCACAGGTTTGGGTAAAGATACTTTTTTATCACATTGCTGCTCTTTGCACATTCTACTGACAAAGTCTTCATGGTTGTTCATCTCTATAGTCCATTGCATTCAATAAAATGCAGAGTAACTATGTAATTGCTAGCTAAATAGGCAGCATGTGCAGAGTCTAAGAGGTTTGTGTCCTAGTCGGGACTCTTTGAATACTGTACTATCTTACACTTTGCAATGAGACCATATAAATGTTTTCCAACTTAAATTGATGTAAAAACTACATACAGAGATTGTTTTCTCTGCCATGGAAATGCAGTCACCTCTGAGGTAAAATGTGGCAATTGTTTAACAGCTCACAGAAAAACTAACCAGCAGATTAGGACAAAAAATGAAAAATATCCTATCTGACTGAAACTACAGGGGGAATGTAGGATGATAACTATTACCCAAGTTGGAGTTTACAAAGGCTCTCCTAGATCTTGTGAAAAATACACAGTATCTTTAACTGATCACAAGACATCAAGACCTTATTCAAAATATGCCACCTCCAGCAGTCAGTGTCTTGTGCCTAATACATTACTGCTTAGCACTGTGAGAGGCATTAGTTTGCTACTGACTTGGAGTACCTCTTCCCTGCAGCTAGGAAGTGTAATTCCCAGCTCCAGTAGACAGACACAGTGTGGCTGCAGTGACACAGGCAGTGGGTTGTGGTAGCCACACAAATGCAACCCCATCCAAGACCCTAGGGCTGTACTCGGGTAACTAGCCTGAACTGCCTTTTATGCCACTGCAGGTTGTCTCCAACAGAGCTAGTGTATGTACATCTACCCGAGCATGGAAGCATCCTTCCCCCAGCAGCAGTGTAAATGTACCTTTGGAGGGAAGAGAGACACTTTACTGAATCACCAGCACCATTTCCTGAAGCCTCCATATGTTTACCCTTCTAGCCTTACATTATTCCCCCTGTAAGATCACAACGCATGTGGCATGCATAGCCAGTGGCACTGGAACACTTTTCATAGAGGGGTGCTGAAAGCCAGCCAAGGAAACTGTAAAGCAGTGGTCCCCACACTTTTTACCACATGGCCAGGAGTGAAGCCCCAGGAGCCAGGACAGGGAGCAGAGCAGTAGAAGTAACTTTAAAATATTGCATCAGTGCTTGGTATTCAAATAGTTTATGTGCAAGCCATTTGTCCTCACCATCACAATCTACCTAAAGTTTTATTTCTAGGTCTCCAGTATAGCAGGAACAATCCATTTCCTTTCTACTTACCATCCATGTAAATTAGTGACTCCTCTTTCAACATTCCTCATGATCCTAAAGTCTAGTACAGATTGTTGCTCTGTCCCTGTCTAGGAGTGATTTGTTTCTGGGATTCAAATGCCCTTATCCTTGGTCTTGTTACCCCTAAACCCTATGTTCTCAGCTGGTGCTGTTAATTCTCTGGTATTGTAAATAAATTAATTTGTCTCCTCTGACTCTACCTCCTATACTCTCTGAGGGGAGGGTTCTAAAGTCCAGATAAAGGCGGAAAACTCATCAGTGGACCCAGCTAGATATTGTCAGAAACCAAGTTGCAAAAACATTTATATAAATCAGTTAACACATCCCACTTAACTCATAATTAAAGAATGCCTTTGTGAAAGCTCTGTTCTTAAAACAAACCTTCTTTAGGAGAAAGAAGGCAAAATTGGTACTTGATCCTGCTAGTGAAGGCAGGGGGCTGGACTTCATGACCCTTCAAGGTCCCTTCCAGTTCTAGGAGATGGGATATCTCCATTAATTTATTTATTTATTATTTATTAAAGTTCAGTCTCTAGTGGGTAAGATAGAGGGAATCAAATTCTGTAACCTGGCTCAGCCTGTGCGTAAAAGGGGGTCCTTTCCCCAGGGCCGGCTCCAGGATTTTTGCCGCCCCAAACAGCAAAACAAACAAAAAAAAACCAACCAAACAAACAAACAAAAAAGCCATGATCGTGATCTGTGGCACTTCGACGGGAGCTCTACCGCCACCGCTTCAGTCTTCAGCAGCAATTCGGCGGCTGGTCCTTTGCTCTGAGAGGGTGTGAGGGACCCACCGCTGAATTGCCGCCGAAGAGCCGGACGTGCCGCCCCTCTCCATTGGCCACCCCAGCACCTGCTTGCTAGGCTGGTGCATGGAGCCAGCCCTGCCTTTCCCTCTCAAATGTAAATAGAACATCTGGTTTACTTTCGTGCTTTGAAAACTTCCTTAGAGGTACAAGAAGCAGCACAGAAATGGACACATTCATCCCTGGTGGAATTTCAACGTGTTCAGTGCACATAAGAACAGCCATATTGGTTCAGACCAAAGGTCCATCCACCCCAGTATCCTGTCTACCAACAGTGGCTAATGTCAGGTGCCCCAGAGAGCGTGAACCTAATAGGTAATGATCAAGTGATCTCTCTCCTGCCATCCATCTCCACCCTCTGACAAACAGAGGCTAGGGACATCATTCTTTACCCATCCTGGCTAACAGCTATTAATGGACTTAACCTCCATGAATTTATCTAGTTCTCTTTTAAACCCTGTTATAGTCCTAGCCTTCACAACCTCTTCAGGCAAGGGATTTCACAGGTTGGCTGTGTGAAGAAGAATTTCCTTGTATTTGTTTTAAACCTATTGCCCATTAATTTCATTTGGTGGCCCCCTAGTTCTTATATTATGGGAATAAGTAAATAACTTTTCCTTATTCACTTTCTCCACACCACTCATGATTTTATATACCTCTATCATATTCCCCTGTAGTCTCCTCTTTTCCAAGCTGAAAAATCCTAGCCTCTTTAAACTCTCCTCATATGGGACCTGTTCCAAACCCCTCATCATTTTAGTTGCCTTTTTCTGAACTTTTTCTAATGCCAGTATATCTTTTTTGAGATGAGGAGACCACATCTGTACGCAGTATTCAAGATGTGGGTGTACCATGGATTTATATATGGGCAATAAGATATTCTCCTTCTTATTCTCTATCCCTTTTTAAATTATTCCTAACATCCTGTTTGCTTTTTTGACTGCCACTGCGTGGATGTATTCAGAGAACTATCCACTATGACTCCAAGATCTCTTTCCTGATTAGTTGTAGCTAAATTGGCCCCCATCATATTGTATGTATAGTTGGGGATATTTTTTCCAATGTGCATTACTTTACATTTATCCACATTAAATTTCATTTGCCATTTTGTTGTCCAATCACTTAGTTTTGTGAGATCTTTTTGAAGTTTTTCACAGTCTGCTTTGGTCTTAACTATCTTGAGCAGTTTAGTATCATCTGCAAACTTTGCCACCTCACTGTTTACCCCTTTCTCCAGATCATTTATGAATAAGTTGAATAGGATTGGTCCTAGGACTGACACTTGGGGAACACCACTAGTTACCCCTCTCCATTCTGAAAATTTACCATTTATTCCTACCCTTTGTTCCCTGTCTTTTAACCAGTTCTCAATCCATGAAAGGATCTTCCCTCTCATCCCATGACAACTTAATTTACGTAAGAGCCTTTGGTGAGGGACCTTGTCAAAGGCTTTCTGGAAATCTAAGTACACTATGTCCACAGGATCCCCCTTGTCCACATGTTTGTTGATCCCTTCAAAGAACTCTAATAGATAGTAAGACACGATTTCCCTTTACAGAAACCATGTTGACCTTTGCCCAACAAGTTGTGTTCTTCTATGTGTCTGACAATTTTATTCTTTACTGTTGTTTCAACTAATTTGCCCGGTACTGACGTCAGACTTACCGGTCTGTAATTGCCGGGGTCGCCTTTAGAGCCCTTTTTAAATATTGGCATTACATTAGCTATCTTCCAGTCATTGGCACAGAAGCTGATTTAAAGACCAGGTTACAAACCATAGTTAATAGTTCCACAATTTCACATTTGAGTTCTTTCAGAACTCTTGGGTGAATGCCATCTGGTCCCGGTGACTTGTTACTGTTAAATTTATCAATTAATTCCAAAACCTACAGACATTTCAATCTGTGACAATTCCTCAGATTTGTCACCTACAAAGGATGGCTCAGGTTTGGGAATCTCCCTAACATCCTCAGCCGTAAAGACTGAAGCAAAGAATTCATTTAGTTTCTCCGCAATGACAGAAGATCAACCGCTACAGATGGATATTCTAATAAACTTGTGAGACTTTATCTTTCCTAGAACATTCCCAATTTTTTCACCAACAGCTATAAGAAAGAAAAGATTGCAGAACTTTCTCAGGCACATGTTGTCTTTGGATGGTGGAGAGCTGCACTTCCTCAGCTCATCTGTATGCTGGGTGAGAATTAAAACTAGATACAAAATACTTAGAAGCACATATTGAGCCAGATCGTCCGCTGGTGGAAATCGGCATAGCTTCTTTGACTCTAATAAAGTTACACCAGTTTACACCGTCCCAAAATCTGACCTATTTTTAAAACTATTTATTGATTTAGGGAGTTTTAACAGGTTGATCTCAGAGACAAAACAATAATAATTACAACAGTGAGCTTTTGTTTAGAGAAACATTTATACGGTAATATAATCATTGGATCTCTCTATTTAAGAAGCTGTTACCATATTACTGAATGAGCATCTTTAGGACACATGTTGTTAATAGTGATTTTTTTACTACATTGAGTGAAATCTCTGATTATAATATTTAATAAGAATCTGGCCCATTCTTAATGGGACAAATCCCAAAGGGCACCGAGCTCCTGCAGTTCCCACTGACATCCCTGTACCAAGGTCTCAGTAAATCCGAAAGAACATGTAAGTTGTAGGTAATTAAAAGTGTAATCAAGATTGCAAAATGAATGCAAAAATTCCAACTGTGACTCTTGCTGCACATAAAAATATTGTAGGGTGTACTATGCCCCATTATCTCAGATTTGGTACTTTTACTTAAATGTAACTGTTTCACGTACTATCTTAGGTACTTATATGGCTCCCATTTCTGATGTCTCTGAGTGCTTCACAGGTTTTAATGTATTTATCTTCTCTCATGCATGTGAGACGGGGCAGTGCTATTATCTCCATTGTACAGATGGGGAACTGGGGCACAGATAGTGTTGACATGGCCTTAGCCTATCATTTATGTTGGCAAAACTTATGTTGCTGAGGGGTGTGAAAAAAACACACCCCTGATCGACATAAATTATGCTGGCATAAGTGGTAATGTGTGCAGCACTATGTTAGCGGGAGAAGCTACCACCGCTCCTTGGGGGTGGTTTAATTATGTCGAGAGGAGAGCTCTCTCCCATCGGCATAGAGCAACTACACCAGAGATCTTACAGTGGCACAGCTGTGCTGTTGTAAGCTCTCTAGTGCAAACAGAGCCTAAGTGACTTGCCAAAGGTCACACAGGAAGTCTGTGGCAGAGCAGGGAATTAAATCAAGGTCTCTTGAGTCCCATGCTAACCATTGGACCAAACTTCCTGGCTAATCAGTCAATAATCTATTTATTACTACTGTAAGAAGAATTCTCTACAGTGTCTACTGTAGAAGTAGAATCACAGACCTACTTCCCTTTATATAAAGGAAATAATAAGAATAAAAAATATGATCAGACCCATATCATTGAGTTATCCTGCAGAACTCATGTTTATCAATCAATCATTTCTGAGCAACCACTTTCTCTGATATGAGAAAAGGTTGAATTGGGAGTCACTCTTTTCCTGTATGTTACATTGCATCACATAGGATATCATTCAGTTTGTTATAAGATCAGTCTTGTTACATAGCATTAGTTGCAATATAGCACGTGCAAATATTGCTTGTCCCAGCCACATGGGAAGAAAGATGAGCTGGATTAATTAGGCTGCAACTGTATTTATTAATCGCTCACATTTATTTCATCTCTCTTGTCAATTGCTAATTTAAAATAGTATCCAGTGACTGAAAAATATAAATAATATCTGTGAATTGATTCTCTGCTAAAAGTGGTAGAATAATCTTTGGATACTCAACAGGAATTTTTGGAATTGTACAGTATACTTCCTGCATTAGAATTTTCCCCTGTGATGCCATGGAAAATGCACAAATGAAACTATTATTAATATTAGCTCAGGTTACTTTGGCATTTTTAAGCAAACATAAATATTCTAACAAATGTGTTCACTTAAGGCAGCAGGTTTGTTTTTTATAAATGCCTAATTTTATGCTGTCTGAGTAGAACAGCAAAACTGTAGGGATGTAGCAAGTCACAAGATAAAGTATTTGGATTAAAAAACAGGGAAAACCAAACCAATATGCTTTATTTTTTTTAAAAGGTAAATAATTATAGACTGCTTATTATTCGTAAACTTTCTCTCTCCATTTACAGAACAGTTTTCTTGACTTTCAGATAAAGGGTCACGCTTCAGACACTGACTAGCTGTTTAGTCTCAGAACAAATCAGTTAATTAAATTTCTCCACGTTTGAGAATATATTCACGGAGATGTTTTGTCATGCAAACATGCCCTTAAATATATAAAGCACCAGAAAAAGTAACAGTTATTTCCACCATCATATAGTAAAAGTATTTGTAGTATTTGGGCACCAACGACTGTTCTTTTTGCAAACTATGAATGCTAGAAATGTTGATCAGGTTGAATCATACTTCAGATGTTTAAGTAATTAGGTCTGTTTTTTCCATCAATGCTGCTCTTTTTTTTTCTCATTCTCCCTTAATAATAATAGTGGTAGAGAGATTCCTAGCTACCTTCAAACTTTTTAAATATAGAAATTTTTGTTACTTTAAATAAACCCCTTTTAGATTAATTTCGTCACCTAAAATTTTTTTATCTTAAAATATGGATTTCCTGTCCCCTTCGAAAATACTGTTTTCCCAGACTTGGGCCTCCTCCCTAAATATCATAATTGTGATACATGTATTTTGTCAGTACTGATTTGTTAGGTAAAACTCAGTACAGTTAAGACCATTTATGAAGAATGCAATTACTGCAAGATAGAATCCTCATAAAGGGAATTAAAGAAAAAATGGACAAATAATTTGAATACTAACAGTGTCTTCCTCACATGCAGAATTGAACAGATTGCCAGATTTGGGGTTGGACAAGAATGTTCCTAGGTGTCACAGTCAGATACCTGCTGCTTCACAAATCATCCACAGGCATCATCCATTAGAATCAGATATTTGTTTCTCACATGATCAATATCTCCAAACTATCAGGTGCATTGGCAAATTTCTGCCCTTCCTACCGTTCATCTCTCTGGTGCTTTAATCTATATAAAGCACTAACTTAGTACAATAAATAAGCAGCATATGCTGCTGGGAAGCCATTGCTACTGAAAACATTGCATAATTGCATTAAGTATAAACAACATAATGGATAAAGTAGGCAGTGAGGATGCTAGGGAATGAAAATTAGTTGACACAATGGACAAATTATTTAAGTGCCATTTCTGATTGTATTTCTCTATTACTGCCTTGAGCATCAGCCATATAGAAGCCGATAGCAGTGCCCTTTGAGAGATTATCTTGATTTTTTTTTAAACAATATGAAATGAAGATGGAAATATTCTTTTGTACACATATCCTGAAACATGCTGCTATGTTTCTTCAACAGTATGCTCCAGGTATGTTGGAAAGCACCTAAACAGAGCAAGGTGGATCCCCTTGCTGTCAGTGTAACTTGTACAGGAAGCAATTGCAATGAAATCACAGCCTATGTAGGAAAAGTTATGCTCTGATAAAAATACAGATCCCAAAATCCTTAAGTATAAATCACTTGGGACCTTCCAGCATTTGAGACCACTTTTCTCCTCTTGAACACAACTAGTGTTAGTGTGACATCAAAGCCCTCAAGCTGGATCCCCTTCGATTTAGGATTCATGGAGCTAGTGACGGAGCACTCTCCATGAACAATCTCCCACTCCAGTCCATTGGCAGCATTCAGGATGCTCTGACATATCTGTGTGGCAGGTGGATTTTGATGGGAGTGAGTTCTGCATGGGGGAAGGGAAATTTGTGTTGGTGGGTGGGGGGGTGGGTGTTCTGCTCACTGTAGGGTGGAGACTGCTATTTCATTTTATTTTTGTTCTTGTAATTTGTGGCCTGGTGCCTAGGGCCTTCGATATCCGTCCTCTTTTTTAGTTGTGTAAATCTAGAGAAATAATATTACTAGCCAGCATGTTGTGACAAAAGTAACTTCAAAGTTAATGAAATTCAGATCAGTTTCCATGACGTCTGACCCGAGAGAGAGAGCTCTTGCACTGTTGCTGCTGGCAGACTCGGATACATGCAGACAGGTGAGGAATGAACAGCTTGAGAGGGGAAACTATAAAAATAGTATTTTTATAAGATACAGAAATAGTCAGAATTTTCCCTATCCTTTGTCTAGACAGGTCAGAGTAGAGATGCTCCTCATTCCTCCTCCTCCTCTATATATGTAAGAGGCATTCTGTATTGTTCAACAGAACCAACAGCTGTTCTGTTCTATCCTGTACAGTTTCTTCTTGTCATCTTCTCCATAGCATCTGAGCACCTACCAGTAGTATAGTAAGTGATGTGAATCATATCTGTCATGTGTGGTTTACTCTGTTTCTTGTCATCTCCCCAGAATTGTGGATACAGTATAGTGTGGTGTTTTGATAGGTTTAAAATATGCATGCTGCTCTGTGCTCTGGCAAACTAAGTCAGATTTCACAAACCTTAGGTCCATAAAATGAATGTTTCAGTTGCTGTCATGTTACATTACTGCTCACCTGATACATTTGTAAATATTGTGTTCATTCAGAGGTCCAGGATGCTGAGTTGCACAGATCTTTGAGTTGATGGAGGGATTTCAGAACAAGCAGCAGAATTTTTTCCTGTTCATCACATTTTAGCAAGTCATTTAGTCACTGGAGCTGGAGTCTCTGTAGATCCCTCATGTGCAGGTTTGTCCAGGGAATGATGTCTGTACAATGCAGCATGACTCCTGGGAGATGTAGGCACAGGCCTTGTCTACCTGGTGACACTCAGGAAAGTTAATCTGCATTAACTCAAGGGGTGAATTGAAAGTGGATTAGTTAAACTGCATTAAACCCTTATGTGGACACTCATTCAAAATTAAGGGGGCCTTAATTCATTTTAGTTTAATTCACTTTGTAAGTGAATTAAGCTAAACCAAATTAAGGGCACCTTAATTCTGAATGAGGCCTGGTCTACACTTTAAAAAGTAGATTAAAAAAATGTCATCCCCTGAGCACCATATTTAGGTCAACCTAATGCCCAATGTAGACACAACTAGGTCAACTGAAGGATTCTTCTGACCTAGTTACCGTGTCTTGGGGGAGATGGATTA
This sequence comes from Trachemys scripta elegans, assembly GCF_013100865.1. NCBI lineage: Eukaryota > Metazoa > Chordata > Testudines > Emydidae > Trachemys > Trachemys scripta. The sequence goes on from NC_048307.1 coordinate 49,882,358, forward strand.
TCTACATTGATGGAAAAAATCCCATCTGTTGACTTGGAAAGTGTCTACGTTATGGGCTAATTTATACTGGGAACTTACATTGGCATACCTATGTCACTCAGGGGTGTGAGAAATCCACACCCGATAGAAATGTAGCTATGTTGACCTAACCCCCTGTATACAGTTCTAGGTCAACAGAAGAATTTTTCCATTGACCTGGCTACCACCTCTTGAGGAGGTAACATTTGGTTTGATTAAAACTAAATGCTAAGCAGAAACTCTGCATATAGATCAAAAGTCAATTTATATAAAAACAGTAGTACTTCATCCATTAGCAGTTTTTTTTCTCCTAGTACAGTTCACTCTGATTATCCAAAACTGTTATCTGAAGCAGGTTGATGCCACCCAGCCTTAATTACACTCAAAATTTTCTTGATTATCCAAATCTTCAGTGTGTCTCCCTCTGCCAAAAACTATTTGGATAATTATGGTCGAATTGTATTTGTAGATTGCCACGTAGAACAACTTATTTTTCCATAACCAAGTTTAATCATTCTTGTACCTGTATTTATCCCAGGATATTAGAGACACAAGGTGGGTGAGGTAACATCTTTTATTGAAACAACTTCTGTTTAAGGATAGGGATGTAAAATAGTAAATGGTTAACCTGTAAGCATTAGTCTTACTGGTTAACATACCCTAACTGTTAACCCCAACCACGCCTGCAGCGCGACCCCAGCCCCAGCTGTGCCGGCCAGCAGAAGCAGCCCCAGCTGTGCTGGGTATTAAGTAGACCTATGTTAAGTCGATGTACAGCCACCACACTATTTAAATTGCTTTTGCATGTCCACACAATGCTCCCTGTGTTGGCAGCGCACCTTCTGACCAGGAGCACTTGCACCCATTTACCTATCAGTGCGGGATGGCTTCTGAAAGGTAGCAACAATCAATATAAGCAACAGCGTCTACACTGACATCGCTTCAACGTAACTACATCGACCTAAGCAGTATGGCTCTCATGAAGGTGGAGTTAAGTTGGTGTAGTGGGCGAGTTACATTGGTGGGAGCTATGTTCTATTGTTGACGCTTACAGAGTTAGGTTGTTTTACACTGACCTCTGTAGGTAAACCAAGGCTTAGGTCAACTTAATTTTGTAGTGTAGACTTCCCCTAAGCTGTAAAAGTGGACAGACACCTGCCAGAGATGAGTTTTTTCCAAAAAAAAAAAAAAAAAAAAAAAAATTCAAACAAATAGTCTGAAGTTTTATCTTCAGTCAAACACTTAAAAATAGGAGTCTTTAAAAGTACACTCTAATACATTAGATACAGTCTCCAACTCAAAAAACTTACTATTGGTGGGGAGTGTCCTGAGAATTATAAGTGTATTTTGTTAAATGTGTCATCAACACTATATTAAAAAGCCCTTTTACCCTTACACATTTGCTTTGCTAATAGAGTTAGCAAATCAAGGGACCACGTGCTAAAACCACCTCTGAGCATCATGGATTGTTCTGAAAATCATTAATACTATTAACAAGCAAACTTAAGACAAAACAACGTATGCTTTTACTCAATAATAAAGAGAAGGACTGGGAGGAAAGAAAAACCCTAGGAAAGTGCAACACAAGCAACAATAGTATGTTTTTAAGAGGGCTTTATTAAATATGTATAGACAAAATTAAATATCTCTTTCAGCAGTTTAAGATGCTTAGTTTTGCTATGACCCAAATAGCTGTTTTTATTCTGTTGCTGACTCTAGTTTATGAAGTAGAACAGTCAGCTGTTGAAGAGCCAAAAACCAAACACACAGTTCTCTTGGAAATCATCTTTACTTGATTTTATTCCTGCACCCAAATAAAACTTGGGGATTTTCAATATGAAGTTAACAACTGCATGTAGCTCTTTAATTAAACCATAGTGGCTGTCTATTACATCAGTGTTTGTGCAAAAATAATGTTTTTGAGCTGTTACATGTTGCTGCATCAACTTAATTTATGTAGCACATATACTTTTCAGAACATTAACTCAGATCTGTTACATCAATGGAATATGCCACACTATGCTGTGTTCCAAAATATATATTTCATCATGAACATTTTTATATGGGCATGTATGTTTAGCAGAGAATTATCAAGTGAAAGTTTTTTTCTGAATACTAAAAAAAAAACCTCTGCAACTCAAGCTATATTTAAATAGAAGTTAAAAGGTGTGACCACATAACTAAAGCCAGCAGACAGCGTTCATAATATTTTTAAGAAAAAGAAATGCTGTGTATGAGGATGATTGAATTTTTTTTTGTAGTTTCTATATAATTTCCTTTAACACAGAAAGCAGCTGTTCTCAAACTGGGGTCAGCAAGTCATGTCTGGGGCCGCCGGTCCCGCTGATCAACTCCTCCCCTTCCCTCCCAGTGCTTCCTGCATAACTGTGGAAGAGCTGTTCAGCAGCATGCAGGAGGCAGTGGGAGGGAGAGGGAGGAGCAGAGAAGAGGAGGGGTGGAAAGAGGTGGGGCTTTGGGGGCAGGGGTGCATTGGGGGCACGGCCTGGTGCTGAACAGGAGTTAAGAACCCCCCAGAGAAAATTAGAAGCTGGCTTTAGGGTCTGTGACAAATTTTAAATAAAAATGGGGATCCTCGGGTTGCTGAAAGTTTGAGACCTGCTGACAGAGCATGAAAAAAGGGTTTTTTTAAAAGTGTATTTAGAAAATACATTTTTTCCTTTAAAATTTTGTAATAATTAATGTTTCCACCACTCAGTTTTAAAAGGCTTTTTAACCTTTCTGGTACTTAGTCTTCAGCCTCAGTTTCAGATTACCACTGGAACTGAAAGCGAAGGGTGCTCACATTCTAATGCTATTCATGGGGTATTTCACCCCACCAAAATAAGGTATTAGATTATTACTCTAAAAATATTAGTGATAGGATTGTAGAATCAGTGCTTTCTTTCTAGTTCACTTTAGCCCAACATTCCATTTTTATAAAAAAAAAAAAAAACATTGTCCCATTCCATAATTCCAAGTTTTGTTCAGAAAAATGTCAAATGCATGGTTAGCTCTTCTTGAATCTTCTGTCAGGTATATAATGGCTGAGGATGCTACCTGATTTCTTGGATGGCGTTCCACAATATTGAAGATAATAGGAGAAATAAGGAGTTATGTTTATTATATCACATTTTTCTTAATTGGCATAGAAAAAAGGAACAGAGCATCACTTGATGTATAGCAGACACAGGAATACCACAGTTTTCACTGGCAATACTGTAAATGGATAAATTTTAATGTGTCATTGGATGGGGCACCTCTCATTATCCCTTAAAGCAACTACTGTAGTATATTTATTAGGTGATCACAGATTAGGAATAAGTTTAGAAAAGAAATATAGAAAGATGGAGCGTTTAACTGTTTTAATCTGACAAATGAAGAGGGTTCTGACACTGAAATACCACATGTACCTCTAATGATGTAGAATTATACATTAAAAATAATTACTATCTGTACAGATGCAAAAATATAAGGTTTTATATCATACAATTAACCCGCTATAGAAATCATTTAAAAATAAGCAGAAACCTCTTGAACAATTGAGGTATTAATCCTTTTGAATGTTCCTCCAAGGGTATTAAATAAAACATCTTTAATAGTGAACCTAAACATTGCTACTCTCCCACTCCCCACCATAACTTCTGAAAAACATTAACCACCTAAATAAATTATTAGTAATTTTTGCTTATCTCACACATTTTGCCTTTTTTCAGAATCATTAAGACTCTTCAAGTACGGTAGTACAACTCATTTCACAATACAGTACTAAACATATAGATTATTTAAGAATGTTTACTTTTTCAGATGCCAAAAATGTTAATGCTGCAATTCGAGGAATACTAAATATTTCAGATTAGTTCTGAAGGCTGAAAAGGCCTATGGAAACTTGCAAAAGTACTTAAGTAATTAAATTTAGAATGCAAAATACTTACACAAACACTAGTATTTTATAAATCACACAAAGTAAAACTTACAATGCAGCTTATAAATTTGAGTACCCTAAAGAAAAACTCCAGTTTAGGAACACAGAGGCAGCAAGATCACAAATGAGTAAACTAAAGTTCTTGATGGTAGAAACGTTCATCATGGAGCTGCCTGCCATAATCTGTTGCTTCACTTGTAAGGAACAAATCCTGGTTCTCAAGAATCTCTGCCTCAGAGAGCTTTTTATCATCATTCAAATCCATTTCTTCAATCAGATGAAGAGCCTTTAAAATAAATGGAACACAATCTGTTTTGTCCAGTAAGTTGATGCTTACATTTATAAATATGCTTTTAGCACGGATTTGTCTAATTCGTGCCATTAGTTTAAAGGGACTCTTGTGACACAAAATGTCTGTCACCTTTGAACCAAAAATCAACTCCCTTTGTATGTTTAAGGCACTGTCATTTTTCCCTCAATAGTCGAAACTGTACATTTAGAATACAGGTTTGTTTTCTCACAGTTCTTCTTCTGTCTTATAGCAAAGTGATAACGCTGAATGTCTAGCCTCACTCAATTCTACAGCAGCTTACCAATAACAAACAGGATCAAGCAGAAGATAGTATTAAAACAAACCTCCACAAGCAGCAAAAGACAACGAAGAATCTTACTGGAAGAGCAAGTTTCTTGTTTATTCCTCTGGTCAATGTATGTTACACATTCCCCTTTCTTTGCCAGATCCAGAAAATGAGTCTGTTACATCTCCTAACCACAGTGCTTCAGCAATAGGCAATTTTACTATTATCTCTGGAGGTCCCCAGTGTGTTGATTAAAATGGCTGCCATCACATAAGTGGGGCCTCCTCCAGGATTTGAACTCCTGGGATGCTTGTAATGAACTTGCAGAGGAAGTGTATAATCCATTGGTCAGCATGTGTCAAATGTCCACCTCTGTGCCTGATCCCCACAGGATGCACAGCTGTTACAACTCTCAGCTACAGAGCCTGGCTCTTTAGGTCAAGCTGTAGATACTCCTGTTTTCAGCTTTGGACATCCCTAGTTTGCTGGCCACACTTGCATATTTTCTTCTTTAATTCTGACCTAGTTTATGGTTTGCATAAGAAAGTTAAAAATCTCAGCGTCAAATATTTCTCCAATATTTGAAGATGGCTAGTTTTAAAATATCTGAGGTACAGAGCTGCAGCTGAATATTCTTTATATATTTGTGATCAGTTCAAAAAAAAAAAAGTTCTACTAAAGCAAAGGTTGAACTGTTAGTCTAAGGGGATTGAATGCGTGGGAGTTTGGTAATCTAGTGGTCAAGCAACAAGTCACTTGCAAATAGCAAAATGAAACCGCAGAACAACTTTCAAACTACATCCAATGACTCATTCAGTGTCACCGTCTCTCTAGTCTGAAGGCTCTAGATGAGCCCTTGGTACTGGAAAAGAAGAAAGGAACCATGGTACAAAAAATTTATTGAAATCCTTGCCAGGATGCAGCCTGAAAAATGCTATGGCCTCCTGGAAAATTAAGCTGTCAGCTTAATAAAAAAAAAAAATCAACTGGATAAGCAAAGAATTACTGAAAAGTTACAAGACAACACAGGATTTAAGGAAAGTACATGGAAAGACACAAAGCCAGTTATTCAGCAAGAATAATATGATCCTTGAAGAAAGAATGGAGCAGACTGAAAAATCAGATTTGGGCAAGTAATATCAGGATATTGGGGTTCTGCTGGCAAAGACTGATTGGACTTTTATCTTGCAGAAACGTTATTTCAACCATTTTGCACTTAACCTCAAAAAAGACCCGATACATTGAGAGCCAATACTGGACTCCTGGCCAAGTTTTTTTTCTCTCGTGACAATACAACAAAGATGTTAAGAGATGGCTTCAGTAACCATGCTTTCCAACACAGAGAACGTGCTATGACACAGAATGTGCTGTCTGTCTCTGAGACAAGAACAAAAGATGATCTAAATGTGAAGGGGAAACACATTCTTCCCTCCAATCTGAAATGTCAAATGATCTGATGCAGTCAAAAGAAGGAACATTTGGATAATTAATATAGTTATTGGGGAGAAAAGGGATAGGGAGAGTAGGTTTCTTCCTATCTGCTGTACTCAGCAATAGTGAGGACCGTTTACTAAAACAAACAATTTGGTTTTGGGACATTAGGTGCTTCAATTGTCTGCAGGAAAAAATAAGAGGAAGGAACAACAGCTAGACAAAGAATCCATTTAAACTCCTTATATCACATTACGCCTAATTCAACTGATTTAATTGTTTTAAATTTGGATTATGGTATACTTAGGTTCTGTTTTGATTTTATGTACATAGGTTTCTATTACCCAAGACACAAATGGCAGCAACTTATCCAGCTAGATGAAGGGTAGCAAGTTCTATCAGAAGAATGCATGTTATTGCCTCTGTATTAATATTTAATTTATTCATGTTATCCATCTAGTATTTTGGAAAGATTTATCATGGTTTTGATAAAAATACTGTATCTTCCATCAAGTCAGATTGACTATTTACCTTTGAGGAATGCGACTGTATTAATTTAATATTCTGACCAGCATTCATATAGTCCATAGGAATTCCAACTGCTGCACTATGCAACATTTTTGTAATAATCTTCATTCTTTATTAAAGTGAAAATCTTAATTTTATAAGAACGTTATGAAAAGTGTTATTAGATACTTTTCAGTTAATAAAATGTAAAATATACTTTTTTTGTACAATAGACTAAATTAACGCAGCATATATTTGGTCATTTTACACAATATTTTCAAGAAATTTCATTAAGTCTAAACAAAAGCCATGAACTCAAACCTCATACCTCCTCTTGTGCAATACCCTGATTATTAGGTACTACCCATGTCAGCAGTTCTTGAGGGTTGAGTTTTCCATCATTATCCTTGTCATAATCATTCACAAATCGATCCTTCTCGACAAGTATCCATTCTGGATCTTCATTTGCAGCTAAATAAAAAGTATTTTTCAAACTTTAAGACCATTCAGTATCTTCGAGACTGTTTTCACCTATTTTCTAATGCAAAAATTGACTAGGTTTAAGATTAAGCAATGTCACCAGAGCAAGCATTACAGATCTTTCTCATTGAATTAAATCAACAAAACTGTTTCCTATAGATGTAAACAGAATTAAAAACAAAGCTTACAGTAATGGAACTTTAAGGTTGCAAACTTAAAATTAAAGTCAAGAAATGTAATGAAGGATACAATCAACTCAATCATCACACTTTGAAACAAAAGTGTTTTAGTTAAAATTGTAATACTGCTTAATCTAACTGAAATAGGAGAAAGGTGTTTTACTTTGTGTATTTGGCAACCTTTCTCTGCCTCTTCAATAAATTTATTTAAAAGAGTAACCATTTGTCAGGCAATTTTTTTCCTGGTAACAAATGTTACAGTGAAGCATTAGCTGACACCTTATGAAACCTCATCAAAAGTAGTTGACATCATACAGAAGACTGAAAAAACAATCAATTCAAAAATAGATCTGTTTCCACTGTATATAAGGCATGGGTGAGGTCTCTTTCCTTGTTCCTCATTAAAAAGGATGTCTGTATGCAAACAGGCTCTCTCAGCAGCCCCTGCTGCTGAAGTCAAACTTGCATCATAACTGGGTGCTGCAGAAATAGACTCTTCAGGTGGGGCAGGCTAAAATTATGAAATGATCAACAGGTTGCCTACCTACTTTATATCAATCATTTTGGCAGAATTTAAGTTTTGCTTGAAAACTAGCCATTTAAAAAAAAAAAAAAGTAGTTCCCGGCACTAATAGCTGCTTCGGAGTCACCCCTGACAATTAGTGGTTTTATAACCACTTAAAAAAAAAGTGTTTTTCTCCTCCCTGTAAGCATCAGAAATGCCTCCCTCACCCTATAACTTCAGAGGTAGAGAGGTTGAGTCTCGGACAGCAAGGAAAGGAAGCCCCTTTAAGGATTCCAAGCACACCCCTCCTCTTTCCTCAGGATCGTGCGAAATTCATGTAGCAAGGGATGGCAGGGAAGAGAAGTATTCCTAGCTGATTGACTGGATTCACTAGCCCCTGTACACCTAAATGGCATAAGCCTTTTCTTATGCACCCAGGGAGTTACAACTCTCCCCTTCCCCACTCCACTGGGATTAGAATAGGTCTGGTGTTTCTGGCCCTTATTGTAAGCATCATGCTAGTTGTCTTATTGAGGCTGGGAAGGAATTTCCCTCACTGCCAGATTGGCATTGGGTTTTTTCCCCCATCTTCCCGAAAGCAGCTCTGAGACCTGGTGGGTAAAATGTTCATGTTGTTTCAACTTGGCAGTCAGTCAGTGCAGGTACATTTTAAATACAGGTCCAGCTTCCCAATAAACCATAATGGAGCAGGATTAGGGGAGGGCATCCACTGGAGAAAGCAGATGGGAAGCCTAGTGTCTGGTAAAGTGAGGGTCCACTCTCTTTTCCCTACACCATTAATCCTTGTGAAGGGGTCCCCACAACGATGGAGGCTTACAACAGTCCTCCCCAAGTGGTACGGATTATGGAAGGAAGGTTGACCTTGAGTTATTACTGGACAGTCTCCCAGATGTATTCTATTAATAATGCTGCAGCCTAGTTTTACTACATCCCTGGTGTCTTGTATTCCTATAACACCCAGGACAATGGCAAGAGAAAATTATTATTACTGGGAAAAAGACAATACACTAACTGCTATCAAACACATACACAAATTAGAGTAAAAGAAGCTAAAATGGTGTACTCTTGCTAGGCTCATGTTTGTACTATGTTTTTTAAATGAGTGTCAAGGGTACCTAGAGCCTTTAGCGTATTCTTTTGGTTTTTAAACTCCTAACCCAGGGGTGGCCAACCTGAGCGTGAGAAGGAGACAGAATTTACCAATGTACATTGCCAAAGAGCCACAGTAATATGTCAGCAGCCCCCCCATGCCCCCCATCAGCTCCTCCCACCCCTGCTCCCTGTGCCTCCCAGCCACCAGCAGCCCCACCGATCAGCACCTCCCCCTCCCTGCACCTCCCGCTCAGCTGTTTCATGGCGTGCAGGAGGCTCGGGGGGAGCAGGGGAAGGGGTAGAAGCGAGGGCACGGCAGACTCAGGGGAGGGGGCGGGAAGGGGTGGAATGGGGGCAGGGCCTGTGGCAGAGCCAGGGGTTGAGCAGTGAGCACCTCCGGCACATTGGAAAGTTGGCACCTGTAGCTCCAGCCCCAGAGTTGGTGCCTATACAAGGAGCTGCATATTAACTTCTGAAGACCTGTATGTGGCTCTGGAGCCACAGGTTGGCCACCCCTGTCCTAACTAAACAACCACCACACCTTAGAAAGCACAAAGAAGCTTCTTTGTTCATTTCCCGCCCTCTCCCCTCCCCCTGTCCCCCTCCCCCCCTCATTTTACTTACTTGGATCTCTTCTGTAGTCACCAAGGAACTCTTCCAGGCTCACAAGTCCATCACCATTTTTATCATGTTCTTCTAAAGCCTCCTGAATGACAAATTCCTTTTGTGTGCATATGTATATGTGAAAGAAACATTAGCTGGTAAAAACTTAGCATTAAGAAAAACAGCAATATATCATTCTAGAGGACTAAAAGAATATATCCCATATTCTAAACACTTATTGGTTTCAAACAAATTTCTCTTTCAGTGTAGAATAGTGTAACAATTAAAACAGCCACAAGTCCAGTCCTGGAGGGAAATAAGTCCAGACTGCATATTCATTTGATTTTTAATTCAATCACATTTTACTGAAATCAAATCTGAATGCGATGCTTGGATTTGAAATCCTGGAATTGAATGCAAGGCAATAGATATGTATATGAAATATAAATTTAAAAAGGGGCACTGCCACCTATTTAAACAAAATGGATCACTTTTCTCTATTACTTCCAATTTGGTAAATACTTTTTGATAGTAAAATTATTAGGGAAACATTTTTAAAATTATCTGCCTTTGACACTATATTTTCCAATGGAGTTAAAGTCAATGCGCCTGCTTGTCTAGTTTTACCATGCCTTGTTTGTTCACCAATATTAGCAATCATGTCACACAAACTGATGCCAGGTTTGCTTTGTGCTCCCTCTGGTGGCTGGCTCTGCAGCAGCAAAGAACTAAACATTACAGGTTCTATAGAGGAAAGAAGCTATTTCTTTTCAATTTCTTGGCAAGAAAGTATTAAAACAAACCCCCCAGCATATTTAAATTAAAGAATTATAGACCTCAGACTATAAAGAGGCACTTTAAAAATCATACTTGTGAGTGAAAATGTTTCATCTATCTGTATAATTACTTAAAATTACTACACGTCTACCCAAATATAACGCTGTCCTCGGGAGCCAAAAAAATCTTACCGCGTTATAGGTGAAACCGCGTTATATCGAACTTGCTTTGCTCCATCGGGGTGCACAGCCTCCCCCTCCCCCTCCCCCCCCGGAGCACTGCTTTACTGCGTTATATCCGAATTCATGTTATATTGGGTCGCGTTATATCAGGGTAGAGGTGTATAACTGAAAGATTAGGATTTTTTTTTCTCATTTTATTCAAAATGCTCTCAAAAGAAACAGTTTCACTGTTGTGCACATAGCCAGTTTTACCGTTTGTATGAATCTTTCATACAGCAATAAGGGAAAGGAAAATATTTTTAAAAAATAAGAAAATATGATTGTGAAACCACAAAAGTTAGCATGGAGATACAGGGGCTAGTGTGTTAGCTGAAATTTTTAAACTCTTTGAAACTGATAAGAATTCAAGTTGACAGGATCTCTTTAAAAGTAGATCAAAATTAACTTAGATAATTTAAGTAATTTTTTAAACAAAAGCATCAAAGGTACATAAGCAATGCATCCTCCATCTTGAAACTAAGAACTCACTTCTAATTTAAAACTGTTTTACTAAGCTAGGAAATCTCACATTCTCACTCAGGCCAGTCAACCAAATCCAGTCAATTCAAGTGAATGAAATTAACTTACTAATCTACGTTTAGAACTCTTAGGACTTTCCAGAGAAGTAGATACTAGTACAGACCTGTACTAGCTTATTTTGATTCTCTGGTTCTATCCCAGATGCTATGTTCACCTACAGTCTGCTAGTGTTAGTGATGATGTTCATAAAATTGATGAACAAATGCAAATAACTAAACTCCACAATAAATATATATAGTGCACGAACAAGTAGGGCTTAATTTTAAGACTTTGTGGCTACAAAATAAAATTGGGACAGCTGTATTGAATTAGCCTGAGCATATCTTTTGACAAGTGACTGAACAATTTTTCCCAGCCTGGCTGGTGCATAACTGGTCTATCATCTTACGCGGGGGTTCTGTTCCGCGGTTAGCGCGTAAAGCGAAAACCGCGTAAAGTCAAAATTACATTGAGTTCAATGGCGGGCAGAATCGCCCGCACTACAGGTACAGTATTAAAATTGTTATTTTTCTCTTTTTTTGTTTTTGCCGACCCCGTAAAGCTGAAATCGCGCATGTTAAATGCACGTAAGATGTGACAGACCTGTACAGCAATGAAGCTGAAATCGTTTCTGCTACATTTGCATGCAGACTCATTTTTAAAAATCACAGTAATTTATGCCCTCTCATCTCACCTAACATCAAACCTGAAGGCTTATCTGTAGTCAGAAAAGTGACTTTCTGCATCCCTTTTAGAGGGCTGAGTATTCCCTTCACTTAATCTTTTCCCATGCCAAAGGCTTCTTCTTAAGATGATTTATATCTTTCTGATGGGGACTCTTTTCCAAGCTAGACCTGACTCCCTCATCATAAAACAGAACGCTCTACTGCACTACTCCCAACCTAAGGGGAGAATCATCTAAACCCACCTCTCGTATGACAATTTAAAGCATCTCCACTACTCTACTGGGTAAACTCCTGAACCCCAAGACTGAGGACTAAGAAAGTTGCACATCATATATGTATGTTCTTCAAGAGAAAGGAATAGTAGTTGTTCACAGGCAAGTTTTCCAAGGTTCGTTTGACTAAGACAACCATTAAAAGGTGCAGCCTTGATCCACATTAACCTTTAGAACAAATGATTTTCCCTAAGTCTTACCGTCATATACTCAGCTTCTTCGGGATGCTCAAAAGCAATAAATTCATTCAGATTCAGACCAGGAACTTCATCTCTATTGGCTTTTTCAAACCGCTTCTTGTCCTTTAAATGAAGCTTAAAAAAAAGTTTTCAGAAAACAGACTTGATTCGATCACTTAATGAAGCAGAACAATATCTATAGCAACTGGTTTACAGGATTACAGCTAGAAAACACAGTATTACCGCGTTTCACATATGGGTATAATAGAACCTGTTATGTTTACACTAATACAGCTCATGCAGAGATAAAAGAGCAGTGCTCTTGGTTAAGGTAATTTGTTACAAGTATGCATATTGAAACTTGCTACTTTTAGACTCCAAGGGAAGATCTTAACACAGGTTCCTGGCCCAAGACCTCAAATGAAAAAGAGGTAGTGTGACCAGACCAAGCAGCAGGTGTATTCTTCACCCACATTACTCCTCCAAAATTCACCAATCCAACCACAAACACTAATCCAAATCATGGCTAGCTGCATAAATTGAGCCCCAGATTACCGAGGGTCGTACAATAATTATGTCAAGTAAGTGCTACCACAATACAAATAAATAAAGAACAGATGGGTACAGTACATAATTAGCATTGTAAAGAAATGAAACAGTGGTCAAAACTTTGGGGGACCAGTTAAAAATTAAAAGTGTATTGCGTGTAGAAAGATTTTGAGTTGTATTTAAAAGGGAGAGGGAATCCATGAAGGTCAGGGCGGGGAGCAGACATTTTCCCAGGCTGATGATGCAGCAAAATATAAACCAAATGTGGGAAATGAGAGGGGAGACTCACAGGTTAGCCTTGGAAGAGCACATGTGGAGAGAAATGGATAAAACTGTGGCCCGGAAAGGTCTTGTAGTCTAAAGGATTGTCCACACTAGGGAATTTTTCAGATTTCCCAGCCACCATGAGAACTGTAATGTAGACAGGGCTTTGGCTGTTGCCACTTTTTAACACCATGCTATCTAACCTTGCTGGGAGCAAGTCTAATTAACATTTTGCAGTCAACAGTGTCAGCAGCCTTTCTGTACTAACATGGCTTACAGCAGTTTAGCAGATTTATGGAAAAATGAATTGGCTGAAGGGTACAACAGCTCTACACTCTCTCTCTATCAGAATGCACCAAAACAATAGGTGGTATAGGCCTGATTCAGGAAAGCACTTAAGCATCTGCTAAAGTACTTTACTGGACTGGACCAATAATGAGCAATTCTCTGCTAAATAAATTAACAATGCAACAGATTTAGTCATTTCATTGGATAGAACAGAAGTAAGCTCCTTGTTATAGAATCTTGCTTCGGGATAAGGTCAGCAACTTTGACAAATTGCTATAGAAATGGCAAAGCAAAAGGGAGACATAATGTAGCATTTATCTTGTGACATTCTGTTCTATTGCCATTATCTCTTCAAATAGTTTACAGGACAAAACATAAACACATGTATCTATGATTTTATAAACTGGATTATTCATTTTTATAGCACCCATCACCATAATACCTGAGCCATGGACAAGGTTCCTTTTGACAATATTTTGTATTTTTTCCCCTTTTAGCTTACTGGGCCAGGAGATATACTGAAGTGAATAGTATTCTCATAACAGCAGAATTCAGGAAAGGATATGAACTCATACTTGGCTTATGCCCTAAACTATAATTAATGGGGGCTAGGAAGAAGATTTTCCTATGAGGTTATTCCATAGTTGCTTACTACAGGTATCTTGTACCTTCCTCTGAAGCAGCTGGTACTGGCGACCATCAGAGAGAGGATAGCGACTAGATGGGTCATTGGTCTGATCCAGTACGTTTCCATCCTACATTGTCAAGAGAGGGACCAACTGAGGTGTGGCTTCTAGGATTCCATTACCAATATATTAGTACCCTACTCAACTCTTAAATGTGGCTTGTTCTGTCATTCATTTTGTTAGTAGGAACTTCAATATTTTGTTATTACCTTTTAACTACTGAGCAAGTCCAGACAGCTGAAAATGTTCAGTATGTTTGCCAGCTCTGACTGTGTTTAAGAATAAAATGACTAAAGAATCCAACACCACTGCCATTTGCCAATGCTTTGTGAAAGCTGGTGTTTGAGTATCTTACCTGTCTAAATGATTCTTCTTCTTGATCTTCCAGGACAGTATTCTCATCAAAGTCAATTAGACGATCATACATTTGAATGTTGTACTCCTCCCAAGATACTAATCCATCACCATCTTTATCATATTCACCAAACTGTTGTTTAGCCTCTTGCGTAACATAATGCTTAAACGATTGCTGGATCCATGAACTTAGTTCATCTGTGGAAATGCCACATAATGCAATTAAATCTTTAAATGTAACCTTTTTTTTATTTAAAAAGCAATTACAGTAAGTGTTGCATTTTCTACATTCCTAAACAGTATAAAGAAGGTCTCTTCATATTCAAACAGTGGAAGATTTTACTTGTTAAAATAAACACATGCAATCACGTAACCGGGGCTTCAGTTGTGCCCCAGGAATCCACTTTCTATAGGATATTCCTGTTTTTTATGCCAGCCAAGAAAGAGAACCAACCAGAGCTAAAATCATATGTTATTCCCATGTAGCAGTATTTTCTCCATTAATGTTTATTAGTAACATGAAACTAATTACCATCATGATGCCCATTTCAAATTGTTTACAGGGCTAGAGAAATAAATGAGAAACAGCATAGTTTAACCTCAATCTGTGGGTACAAAAGGCATACTGTCTAAAGACAATTTTCTGCAAAACGAAATTCCACTATTTTAAAAAGTATTCAATATACCAGATTTCTGCATTCTGAAAAGTGTGACAGGCACAAATTATAAATAAGTACAATACATACAGCTACATAAATCCATCAATATCCCCTAAAGTTAATTATCCAAAAGAAAATACTACCTAAGGATTTCCACTTAAAATGAGCCCCAACTGGGCCTTATAAATTTTGGAGTAGACATTAAGCTTTGTTTTTCAAGGAAATATAGCAACTAAAAGAAAAACGCCACCAAGATTTAGCCAATTGGCCAGTTCTTCCTCTTATACTTAGATGTCTTAACCACCCAATTAAAATGATTATTTCCCAAGATTGTATTTTCAATATATTAAAAATGCATACGTGTGCGCGCACGCACACACCCCCCTTCCTATTATTAGAAAAAGAATCTCTAGTCAAAACCATTAAATTCCAGTGCAATTCTGAAAAGTGACAAATATAGGAATGGCACCTTTTTATTCAACTGATCTGCACTCCCACCATTTCACAGCAGTCTCTTATGCTAAAATAAGTTTGTGTTCTGTATTGCTAAAAGGAATAAAGTAACTAATACAATTTACAGGGGGGCCCTGTGAAGCTAAGTTGCTCAGCCTTTGGCTTCAACCCTGGGTGGCAGGGCTCAGGGTCCGGGGCATCAGCCCTGTGTGGCACCCTTGGCCCCAGTGAGTCTAATGCCAACCTTGCTTGGTGGACCCCCAGGGGCCCTGGGCCCCTTGTTGAGAATTGGTGCTGTAGAAGGAATTGATTCTAACTCTCTCTCTTAAGCACAGTGTTTACTATGAAGGGGTAACAGGAGTAAAAAGCAGAAACATCTTATTTTTGCACTGAAAGAATCAGATAGGACTGTGGATACAGACGACAGTTATTTTGCAATCTAGAACTTCAACTTTGACATAAATTTAACAGTAGATACAGTAATACAAGAATACTGCACAGGTTCAAGGGAGACATGTTGTAGGGACTGACAAGTTTAGACACCTAGTAGATAAAGAACTGATCTTACCAATGGGGGCAGATAGAAAAGAAGTGGGGAGAATCCCCATAGTGAAAACTCCCTCTTCCTAACACACTCTAGCTAGTATATGTTTGATATACATGCAGCTGCCCCCTTCTGACAACTACAAGTGAGAAAGAGTAAACTCTCACACCAGAACTTTTTGACTATGTATCTGCTACCTGTCCCTTCATCTCCACATTTTGAGTTTTCCTCTCCTGTTAGCAGCTCCATTGCTTGCCTTTCCTGCTTCTTATAGCTTTCCGGAGTAGCAGAGTGAAATCAACATGTTAACTTTAATGCTTAGCCACAGCAGAGGAACAGTGAATTTGACCAGTCACTTGTTACTATCTCTCTGCAATAGCTTCACAAAGCTATGAGCAGCAACAGACACACACAACAGTGTCTGCAGACAAAGAAAGACATAGCTACACTACTGGGTTTGCAACTCAAGATTTTTAAGTAGATGTCTACCCCGATATAACGCTGTCCTCAGGAGCCAAAAAAATCTTATAGTGTTATATGTGAAACCGCGTTACATCGAACTTGCTTTGATCCGCCGTAGTGCGCAGCCTCCCCTCCCCCCTGCCCCGGAGCACTGCTTTACTGCGTTATATCCGAATTTGTGTTATATTAGGTCGCGTTATATCAGGGTAGAGGTGTATCACGCTGCACTATTTTCTCACCCCTACCCACTATGTAAGTGAGTTTTTTCCAGTGACACAAAATCTGTGTGCAGCCCCTACCATCAGTAAGGAATCCATTGGAGTCCAAGTCAATTTTCTTTATGATGGCCTTCAGTCTCTTTTGCTGTTCCTCTGGACTGAGTTTAGTATATTCCTCCGCTTCATCCTTTGGAAGGAGAAAAAAGCCAAACAGAACTAACACAAAAGTCTGATACAGCCCTGCCACTTCTGAGCAGAAGAGCAAATTAAAATCTCTCTTCCCCACAAAAAAATAAATCACACAGCAACCTGCGTTCATTTAAAAAAAAAAGTGGGGGACACATCCCAACGGGGTGGGTGGGGGTCATCGTTCAGCAGCGTTCACAGCCTCCCGGGCTGGGAGACAGGCTGCTGCAGCTCTCGAAGTCTACCGAGGCTTAGCACCCCGAGCCCAGGGTCATCGCCCGGCGCCCCCTGGCTGGGGACTGTCTCCTAGCCTCCAGGAACAGCAGGAAGCTCCCCGCCCACCAATGCGAGTCTAAGGGGGCCTCCCGGGCCGCTCACCTGGCCTCCGAGCAGCGCCTCCCGGTCGTAGTCGGCCCGGTGCTCGCCGTCGACGTAGTGCTGGTCGCTGGGTCCCCCACACGCAGCGCCCAGCACTCCGAGCACCAGGCCCAGCCACAGCAGCGGCGGGGGCCGCATCGCGCCCGCGGCCCCGCCGAAGGAGGAGCGGAGCTGGCGGCGGCGCTGCAGCTGTCCGCCCAGTCTGGCTGGCTCGACAAGCTGGGACCAGAAGGCTGGTGGGGGCCACCCGGTTGGCGGCTCGCTCTGCGGAGACGTGGCTGCAGAGCCGGACACAGCGCCCCGCACCGGCTGCGAGCAGCCTCTGCAGGGAGAGAGGGGCTGTGAACGGGGCCGAGCTATAACGAGGCCCAGCGACCCCAGGCCCCGCTTGGCTCATAGCGACTTGGGTTCCTCCTCCCCCACCTACGCTGAGGGAGTCCTGCCCGAGTCACAGCTCTCTAACCACTAGCACCTACTCCCATGCTGAGCTGGGAAGAGGACCCATGATTCTTGATGCCCAGTCCCCTGTTCTAACCACTAGCCCACGCTCAGCCTGGAACCGAACCCAAGAGCCAGGACTCTGATGGGTTAGGGCCATGTCATTGCCATTCAACATCCTCCTTCCCACCAGAGCTCCTTAACTTACTATACCATTTAAAAGGGAAAAAATACAATGATCTCCTGGACCCTGGGCTCACCGCCCCCCCCCCCCCATTGGCCCTGGCTCCCACTTCCTCCCCCATCCATCTTGCCCATCACCTCTGGCCCCCACTGTCTCCCTAACCCCTGCCTATCCAGGGCTTAATTTGTCCCCTGGCTTGCCATGGCTGTGACACTTGCATGACAAGTCTTCTGTGAAAATTGATATTTGTACCGTTGGTAATATCACTTTTCACAGCCTCACAGCTAGCTAGTAGGTCTGCTATGAAAAGTGATATTAACAAACATACAAATATCAGTTTTCGCAGCACCAGACTTACTAGCAAGTCTTTTTTTTTTTAAAGGACAACCAAAACCAAAAGAAACAACAACAACAAGATATAAGAACGTGCAAAGCACCTTATTCGTGTTTCTATTCTGTTTAGGTCCAGTAAAGAATAGAGAACTGTACATTATTATTATTATTGAGTCTGCAATAAAACTCTATATAAATAAAGTATAATGATTTGGACATGCAGATGTGCATATTTATTTCCTATCCTATCCCCTAGAACTGGAAGGGACCTTGAAAGGTCATCGAGTCCAGCCCCCTACCTTCACTAGCAGGACCAAGTACTGATTTTGCCCCAGATACTTAAGTGGCTCCCTCAAGGATTGCGCTCACAACCCTGGGGTTAGCAGGACAATGCTCAAACCACTGAGCTAGTTTTTCCTAAAGTTCATTAAGTATTTTAAGAAAATTTGTCATAGTGGCCACCAGCAAGAGTTGGTGGCCACACTTTGAGGCCACCAACATTTTTATTGTGAGAACCCTGGAAGGTTTACTTAGTCCAGCCTCTCAAGGTTCCTTCCAGCCTTACAATTCTGTGGTTCAAAGAAAAGGATAAGTCCTGTAACTGTTCACGGTTTCAGAAAAAAAAATAAAACTTGGTCAGTTTCTGTACTGGTGCTGACCATAATTTGTCTTTGCACTTTCAGCTAAACTGTTTTCAGACCAGTTGAGCTGTACCCACTGCTAACACCCAACAACAACAAAGCAAAGCATCTTTGCAGCATGTTTTAAGAGCTGTCAGGTGTGCCACATACATCTCATGGTCCACAACTATTATAATAGATTTCCCAAATAACATTAATTCAGAGAAGATGTGTTACATGCAAGCTTATTTGCAATGTGGTCATGCATTGAGATGTCCAAAGATAGGACAAAGGATAGGGAGGAAATATGATTACAGGGATAATAAAACAGAACACAAAAATGGTATATACTATATATTAGGCAAAAAAGTACAGTTCATCAATAACACTTTCCAAGAGGGAAAACATAGGAAAGCATATTCTTCTCTTGATAATTTGCCTGTGTCAAAGTGTTTCTTAACATTCTTAATTAGTTCTACAATAACATTTAAAGTCATTCTGCTGGGGTCAAGACGCTCCCATAATCTTGATAATTTTAGAATTAGAAATTGTACCACAGGAAAAAAAAAAGTTCTTGCCCTCTGTATTTCTGGAATTTTCTGATCAAACACCTGTGCCCTCAGATGAGGATCTACAAGGGATCAGTCCTTCATAAAGCTCTCTAAATTTTTACTGCTTAGTTTGCCTGATAATCATTTTAATATCCATGTCAGAACCTATCAGTTCTCTGATCTGAATCATTTTTGATTTTACTGCTTTGTTCATCAATGCCAGCAGTTAGGACTATGATAATGACATATTTCCCCCACCCTATGGTTTCATTATTTGGAGCTGCTCTTTTAATTGCAAAGAAATTCTTTTTAGGAAGTTGTGTTCCAAACAGATTTTTGACTGAGTTGGAATTTTTTTTTTGCCCCACTTTCTAATAACTGTACTAAATCTATAGTTTCTTTTGTTCTCTGAGTGCTTTGCAAACCTGAATCTTTTTCTGTTTAATTGTTAGCATGACAGCAGATGCCCAGCAACAAAGCCAACAAAATATTAACAATCATCTTGAACAGGAAACATTGTCTGTTCAGTTGTTTTTAACTAGAACTTTGACATTTCTAAATTTTAATTTTGCTGCTTTTCAGCTAACAATTATTGTACCTTGATTTTCTGTTATTTTCTATTATACATATCATTTTGTATTATTTCACTGTCAGAATAATGTAAACGGAGCAACAAGTCTGTGATAATTATAAAGAGCATAGTCTTACACTGTTCAAATATGAAGTATATGGATTTCAAAATAGTGATAATTTACTGAGTATCATTTACATTGCGTTCTGAGTGTCGTTCTAAATGACGCCAATAATAAATAATAATTTATAACACCCTTCATTACGAAGGATTCAAGAGTGTTTTCGAAACTTAAGACACTACAGACCTGATTTTCCACTGCTTTACACTTAGTATAGCCATTTACACCTGGATGAACTGGTTATAAAATGCTACCATTCTGATTTGATATCACATACTGGTACTATATATCAATTCAGAATGATAGCATTTGGTATCACATGCTCAGGCAAGATACTAGGGAGGAGTGTACAGAGGCAGATGAACTGAGATGTGGCAGCACACAAGTCACAGCCATTTTGGGGTGTGGCAGAGGGGATGGGGAAGAAAACAGAAACATGGTTGTTTTCAGTTGTAGGGTATTGGGGACAGTGCACATATGTGTCCACACCCATGTGTGGCGGCAGTGTTAACATACAACTATGACTGCGCTGAGGCATAGTGAAGGGAAGCATGCAGATGTGGCATGTCAGGCATGACAATGGTGTAGTGTAAAGACATAACTATGCTCAGATGTGGCAGTGAGGGGAGAGGAGGAATGCACAGACATGACTGTGCTGGGGATATGGTAGCATGGCTAGGTGTGTTAGGTGGCAAGGTGCAGATGTGGCTGTAAGAAGGCAAGGCATGATGGAATGGTAAAACTGTATTATAATGTTGAACCACAAGATGGGATCGTGTATGACATAGCTTACTTGAGCTGGTAACAGCTGTACCTGGCAGTGCATTAAAGCGTCTGAAAGAGAATACATCTCTTGGTATCTCCCTGATGGAAGTTCTGTAGCCAGTCCAAATCCGGTACAGAAGCCTGACCTACTAGTAGGAGGCAGCCTTGTAACCTCCTGTGTACAAGGAGTACACATGACACAGGGAATGCAGACATAACAGTTGAGGGCAAGGGCAGAGAGAGCATACAGATGTGGGTCATGGGTGTTCTCAGACATGGCCATGGGGGAGTGGACAGACATGGCCATGCTCAGGCATTGCCATCAGGGCCGCCCAGAGGATTCAGGGGGCCTGGGGCAAAGCAATTTCGGGGGCCCCTTCCATAAAAAAAACTTGCATTACTATAGAATACTATATTCTTGGGGGTGCCCTGCGGGACCCAGGGCCAATTGCTGCACTTGCGCACCCTCCCCCCCCGGGCAGCCCTGATTGCCATAGGAAAGGCAAATAGACATGACTGTGCTCAGGCATGGCAGAATGGGAACATACAGACATGGTTGTTGTCAATTGTGGCAATGTGGAGGATGCACATGTGACCATGGGATATGGAGAGTGCATTTAAAATAGTATTTTACTGTTACTCTTTTGTGTCCCCACACTAGTGCTGTGTGACACGCTGAGACATCTACACTGTACCTAGTGATAATAAACCTTGTTATGATTATTATGCATGAATTAATACAAATATATTTGCATAATTTATTTCACTGTTTTTTTCCTGCCTTCAGTTTCCTCAGGGATGGGGAAAGTGGAAGATTCTGTCACTCTTATAGGTGCGAGATCGCACCTGAGGCCTAAAAACCATGTGTACGCAATACATAATTTCTGATTGAGGAGAGCCACAGTCACGTCCCTGCCCCGTGCCTCAGTTTCCCCATCTAAAAAATGGGGATGCATTGTCATTAGTTCCTTTATCTACTCTATTGCTTTGAAATCACAGCTGACAGTCACTATTAAAGAGCTAGATATTATTATTATCTAGGCATTGCCTTGATGTGTGCCTTGAATACCCCAGCCCTGGGGAGGGAAGGACTGAGATGTACCACACAAGCCCCTCTAAAACCCGCACTCTGGTCTGGCAATCACAGCAGATGGATGACGCCTTTTTACCCTGCCCCTCTCTATGCCAGGTTTCCACCCCCCTCTGCCACTCTTCCATCAGAGTCCATTTACCCTTTCTCCCCATCTCCTGCACCCTGTCCCCAGTGCTGCCTATCTGCTCCTCCCCTGCTTTGGACTCCTTTTGCCTCCTGCACAAACCCTGACCATCTCCCGCCCGCCCCCCAGCAGGTACTGGTGGCAACGAAGGTAGGGCAGCGCCTTCGCCGGCTCGTACTGAGCACGCGCAGGCGGCTCCGGCATGTTCCGGCAAGCTGTGACGGGAGGCCGTTCCTGACACTGCACCGGCCACTGGCGGGATGAGATGACATCAGCTCGGCGGGACGCGCGCAGGCGGGACAACGCAGCAAAGAGGAGAGTGTAAGTGTGGGTCGCTTATTGCGCTCCGCGGAGTAAAGGGGAGGGGCAACTTGCTGAGCCTGGGGGGACAACAAGATGGCGGCTGGCCGGCTCCGTTCCTCTGCCGGAGCCGGCTGCCCCGCTCCACCAAGGCGGGCGGGGCGATGGGCCTCTCTCCCCAGCGCTGGGGGCAGCACCTGGGGGGTTCGACAGACAAGGGGTAGCTGGCAGCCTGACACCTGGCTCTGCTGCTGGGAGGGGATGTGGGGCTGCCGCTCATAGGCTGCTGTGGGGCCCCTGCACACAGGGAGGGGAGCGGGCCCGCCCTATAAACTCCTCTACGAGAGACCCTCCCCAAAGCCACGCTCCTACGCAGCGGTCTCTTGGATGGCAGGGGGCTGGGCTGTGATGGGGGGCTCCTGAGTGCGGAGGAGAGAGCTCTGCTCAGTGCTTGGGACCCCTTTTCTTAGCACTTACCGTGAAGCGAACTTCCCTCGGTTGTTTGGGCTTGGAAAAAATAATTTATCCAGTTGCAAAAATGGTATGTAAATATCTACCACTGGTGTCTGGTAAACGTGATTAGTCTTGTTCAGAGGGCAGCTGGAACCCGGTTATCGATCAAAAGACTTTACCGGTGTTAGGCAGGAGCCACCATGAACTCTTACTTGATCATGTGGGAATTCAGTCTAACCCTCCAAGTACATCTTTAGAACAGCTGCTGTAATTTACGAGTTGATCCAAATCCCAGACTTGTCATCAGCCTAAATTCTGTGGCTGTTCAGTGCACACCAGTTCTGGCATACCGGGCACCAGCTGAATCTTATAGTTAAAGGGGTGCAGTCAATTTAAAATAAATACTTCTGTTTCTTTCTTACTAGAGTTACAAGGAACACCTGAGATTATTATACCTGAAAGAGATAGGGGGAAGATTCCTTTGCTTCCTTTATGTATTTAATGTATAGTCATTTTCCCTGTTTCTGCTTATGTCCCCTCATTTTGTTTTGTGAAAGACCTACATGCAGGTAAGGGAGAAAGGATAACTTGATTGTAAAATCTCAAAAATTGGCAGAAGGGACTTGAGCAAGAGTATTATTGGAAACTACTTAAAACTTTAACTGATTAGGTTCTAAATTGATACTGTCACTTTTTAATGGATGAGAACGGTTGCATCCGAAGAAGTGAGGTTTTTACTCACGAAAGCTTATGCCCAAATAAATCTGTTAGTCTTTAAGGTGCCACCAGACTCTTTGTAGTTTTTGGAGAACGGCTACAGAAATTCTGTTCGATATCTTCAATGATTTAGATAATGGCATAGAGCAGGGGTCGGCAACCTCTGGCACGTGGCTCGCCAGGGTAAGCACCCTGGCGGGCCGGGCCAGTTTGTTTGTCTGCCGCGTCGGCAGGTTCGTCCGATCGCGGCTCCCACTGGCCGCGGTTCGCTGTCCCAGGCCAATGGGGGAGCGGGAAGGGGCGAGGGGTGTGCTGGTCGCGGCTTCCCGCCGTCCCCATTGGTCTGGGACAGCGAACCGCGGCCAGTGGGAGCCGTGATCAGCCGAACCTGACGACGCGGCAGGCAAACAAACTGGCCCGGCCCGCCAGCGTGCTTACCCTGGTGAGCCGCGTGCCAGAGGTTGCTGACCCCTGGCATAGAGAGTATACACAAAAAGTTTGTGGATGATACCAAGCTGGAGGAGTTTCAAGTGCTTTGGGGGATGGGATTAAAATTCAAAATGGTCTGAAGTAAATAGGATGAAATTCAATAAGGACAAATGCAAAGTACTCTATTTAGGAAGGAACAATCAGTTGCACACATACAAGATGGGAAATGACTGCCTAGGAAGGAGTACTGCGGAAAGGGATCTGGGGGTCATACTGGATCACAAACTAAATATGAGTCAACAGTGTAATGCTGTTGCAATAAAAAGCAAACATAATTCTGGGATGTATTAGCAGGAGTATTTTAAGCAACACATGAGAAATAATTCTGCTCTTCTCCGTGCTGATTAGGCCTCAACTGGAGTATTATGTCCAGTTGTGGGCGCCACATTTCAGGAAAGATATGGACAAATTGGAGAAAGTCCAGAGAAGAGCAACAAAAATGATTAAAGGTCTAGAAAACATGACCTATGAGGGAAGATTGAAAAAATTGGGTTTGTTTATTCTGGAGAAGAGAAGACTGAGAGGGGAAATGATAACAGTTTTCAAGTACATAAAAAGTTGTTACACGGAGGAGGGAGAAAAATTGTTGTTGTTAGCCTCTGAGGATAGGACAAGAAGCAATGGGCTTAAATTGCAGCAAGGGCGGTTTAGGTTGGACATTAGGAAAAACTTCCTAACTGTCATAGTGGCTAAGCACCGGAATAAATTGCCTAGGGAAGTCGTTGAATCTCCATCATTTGGGATTTTTAAGAGCAGGTTGGACAAACACCTGTCAGGGATGGTCTAGATAATACTTAGTCCTGCCTTGAGTGTAGGGAACTGGACTAGATGACCTCTCAAGGTCCCTTCCAGTTCTATGATTCTATGAAATGGGCAGTACAGCATAATAGATACTGATGTACATGGCAGTGATTGGAAACTGCTGTTACAGGTTCTTGATATCAAGGTACCTTGTCCTTACATGATGGCCAAAGTTTAAAGCGACACCGTATTGTAAAAATTCCTATGGCCCAAATTTCAGCTAATTTAAAATTTTTTAATTTGATTGGGGGGATTATCTTGAGCCTAACTTACTTTGAGGTGTAAAGGCATTTTCTGAATACTTACAGTGTTGAGGGTTCCTTCCCCTTCTTCATCCCTTGTTTTGCCATATTTTATATTTCTCAGTGTTGGTCCATGTTAGTGTGGATGTCATGCTTCTGACTGTTCCCAGACGTGTGCTGATCTTTTAAATAATGTTGATGCACAAGCGCATTTTATTTTGACAAATCAAGTGTTTGTTTTTTTAAACAAAAACAACCATGCTAATTTCACTTATCCTCAAATTGTTTCAGTGTTTGTTTCAGAGACAAATTGTTACAGTGTTTGCCAAATTTCAAAAAAAAAATCAGTACAGGGGGAAAAAAACCTAGATTTTTGTTTAAAAGAATGTATTCCAAATAATGGAGAGTAAAAATGAAAGAGAGAATCCGGCAGTTACCTGATGGTTATTTTAAAAGCCTACATGTCTTGCCCAGGTTTTTAATATTTATATGAGTATACAATATATACATTGAAACGTATACACACATAAAATGGGGTGCGAGATGTGGAAAGTTTGACGTACTAATCTGAGAGCAGGGGAATGGCACAACTGTAGCTTAAAAAAAGGTACAGTACTGCCATTTAACAGTGATGCGTAGGAATTGCCGCACTGGGTCAGATGTAAGGCCCCTAATCTAGAATCCTGTCTCTAACAGTGGTCAGTACCAGATGCTTCAGAGGAAGTGCTTGTCAAAGAGAGAGTTTTGAAAATTTAACATTTTATCTGTTGACATCATAGAGGGAGTCATTATCATATCACTAAATAGATGAAATACATTTACAACTTTTCAATATGGCAATAAAAAACTGGATTTTGTCATAATCTGCAGAAGATTCTTCTCAATGTAAACAGTGAAAGCACATGTAGATTTACTGTGAAGCTGGCTTTAAGAAATATTTAATAAAACCTCATTTTTTAAAAGATGTGTGTACCATCCTAAAGCAAGTAAAGAAATTCAGTGAAGCCCTTTTAAATAAGTGCTTTATAAAGACCACTGATGCAAATCATTCACTTTAGTGGGACAACAAGCATGAAAAAGGCCTGCAGGATCATGCCATAAAGGAATAATATGCTATTTTCCAAAACTATGGAATACACTAAGGCAGGGTTCGGCAACGTTTCAGAAGTGGTGTGCCGAGTCTTCATTCTTTCACTCTAATTTAAGGTTTCGAGTGCCAGTAATATATTTTAACGTTTTTAGAAGATCTCTTTCTATAAGTCTATAATATAACTAAACTATTTTTGTATGTAAAGTAAGTAAGGTTTCTAAAATGTTTAAGAAACTTAATTTAAAATTAAATTAAAATGCAGAGCCCCCCGGACTGGTGGCCAGGACCCGGGCAGCGTGAGTGCCACTGAAAATCAGCTTGCGTGCCACCTTTGGCACACGTGTCATAGGTTGCCTACCCCTGCACTAAGGACATACCCTTCTTAGTAGTGTAACCAAAAGAAAAACAAACAAACAGATGTAGACTAGTTTGAAATTGCTGTTTTATTTATAACCTAGAGCTCTTTATTTAAATTGAGACGCTTCTGATGATGCAGATGGGAAGTCCTGGACCTCAATATTATCTTCTCTAAAAAGGTTTTAGATTTCCATCATTTGTATTTTCCTGTTATATTAGGAACATATTTCCCAATACAGTTGATTTGAATCAATTTACATATACTTTATGGCATTACTGATATTTCTGCATGGAGATTTAAACTTTGCTATGGATTCCCTCTGTTAACCTTTGATTTTCTGCCACATGTTTAGCTCTTTTAATAAAAAATCTTTTAAACTTTTGATAAGACCTTTAGATGATAGTTGTACCTATAGATTTAAACTGGCATGCATGATGAAAATGCTACTTCATTTTCTAACTCTTCTAAAGATAATAAAAGATTTATGTCTAGCACTAAAGTTAGAACATAGTTTTAAAAATATATATGGCATAAAATAAAGTAATGACTAGTTACATTTATTTTAACACAGGTATGAAAACTCTATGGGGTCAGCCAAAAATGTGATAAGTGAGACTGTTGATGTAGCAGAGAGTTATAACATGATGGTAAGTCACTCATGCAATGCAACAGTGTTTTAAGATTTTTCTTTACCAAAAATAAATATTGTGCTTTGTTTGCAACTCTCAGCTCTCCCCCGCCCCCCCCATTGCCCCTCTTAAGTCAGTGGAAGTGCTCCTGGTGAGAATGCCCACCACTGACAAAAGGAGGGTGGGGTAGGGTGGACATCAACCACCACAGTAATTATTGCAGTGGCTGTAAATTGACCTAACATAGGTCTACTTAAGTTTGTAGTATAGATATGTCCTGAGTGCAGAAAGGGAAGGAGGCCCCGTACTGTGTCAAGCAGCCATTTCTCCGTTAAGTTCTCAGTGGTGATAGCACATGGAGAATAGGAGCAGAATGTACAGAGACAGGACTGTGGGTGATAGTGGATAGAAACAGAGGAGACAGACGGGCTGTAGAGGGAGGAGAGGGATAGGTTCGTTTTTGTGTGTGGTGTGTTTTTTTTTTTTTTTTTTATGGCTACTACAGCACCCTCCCCTGTTGAACCTGGAATTGAAACCAGAATTCTTGAATCTCAGCATTCCTTTCCTGGAGCAAACAGATATGAAACTTTCTAGGGCAGGGGTTCCCAAACTTGGTTCGCGGCTTGTTAGCGTAAGCCCCTGGCAAGCTGTGAGACACTTTGTTTACCTGAGCATCCGCAGGTATGGCTGCTCGCAGCTCCCATTGGCCGGGAACGGCAAACCGTGGACGCTCAGGTAAACCTGTGGACGCTCAGGTAAACAAAGTGTCTCGCAGCCTGCCAGGGATTTACCCTGGACAAGCCGCGAACCAAGTTTGGGAACCCCTGCTCTAGTGGCCAGTCTTCAGAAAGGGTAACAGACTACTATTACCAATTACTCAGCTCACATTGTAGAAATCTGGGCTGTGGATTAAAGGTGCCAACACTGCTGATGACCAACATAGGGGTCAATGTGATTCCACACGGATTTTTCTTTTTAGTTTGCTTTTTAAAAAAATTAGGAAATGACATTTAAAAAAATCTACACTAAAGGAACATTCAGGTTGCAAAGTCAAGAACTCAAAAGTCAGTAAATACCAGAATTAAAGTTGCCATACAATTTGAATTTGGAAGGTGTATAATGAATGGGGTTGGGGACTGCAGGTAGAGAAAATATAGTGTTTTGGCTGAAAATTTTATCCCTGCTTCTGCCAGAGAGTTCCTATGCAACGCTTGGCAAATCACTTTAACCAATTTTTTTATAAGTTGCCATTAATTTGATGTTCCTAATTTTCTAGTTGCTGAACTTGAGACACCTGGGACAAGACTTGCAGAAGTGCTGAGTGCTCACAACTGCAATTGAAGTTGACTGGAGCTGTGCTTTGAACTTACTGTAAAAAGTGCTATACAAATGCTAAGTACAGCAAAAAATCAGGCCCTGGGCATCTCAAGCTGGGCATCCAAAATTAGTGGATGTTTTTAGTGTTGTTGTAGCCGTGTTGATCCCAGGATATTAGAGAGACAAGGTGTGTGAGGTAATATCTTTTATTGGACCAACTTCAGCTGTTGAACAAGACACGCTTTTGCGTTTACCCACCACTCTTCTTCAGGTCTGGGATAGGTGGCAGTAAACACCTCTGCCACTATAAGATAAAGGAGAGCTAGTGGGTTATAGATTGTTAGAAAATCATGGACCTAATAAATACACTGAATTTAAGGCTCATTACAACAAAGTTAGGAATTTAAGCTTATCTTTTGAAGGTGTTGTGCAGGTTTCCTTTTAAGTTTTTGTGAGTTTTAACCTGAATGTCTCTGTGCCTCTATTCTCCATCCATAAAGTGGGGATAATAATGTGATAGTGGTGTGAAGACAGATCCATTAATGTCTGTGACCACTCAGGTACTTTGTTGAGAGTACCATAGAAAAGCCCATGAGAAATTTAGTAATTATATATTCAGTTCGGGGTTTGGCTGATGTATGATAAATTGGGCCTTGGGCTCTGCATTGTATGGAGAGGATACAAAGAAATATTGAATAGCTGCCCATTCAATGAACACCATTCCTGCTTTGTATTGAATGAAGCAGAGGTCTTCTGAAAAATATAGTACGTGATTACGTAATTAAAGTCTTTATCTTAATGTATACTCACAAGGGGGCTAAATCAAGGTTGCGCAGGAAATCTTAATTTTGACATTTCCTAACTTTTTTGAATGCTTGACTTTGTAACCTTAAAATTCTTTTAACATATTTTTTATTTAATTTTACATATATATTAGAAGCATTTTTAAGAGTATCAAACTATACCATAAAATGTTGGCAGTTACATATGAATCTTGGTAAGATTTTGCCTGCTTTGTCATAAACTACATCGTCGTTTGGTTTGCACTGTAATTGTGTAGAGCTTTAGGGTATTGTCTACGCTTTCAGAGTTACAGCGTCGGCTGTTACAGTGTCGCTCAGAGAGCGCTGAAGGTAAACAGCAGTTGTGTGTTCACACTGTCAGCTGCCTGCGAAATAGCGTGTTCACACTTGTGGCATTTGCAGTGGTATTCGGAATGATGCACTCTGGGCAGCGATCCCACAGAGCATCTCTTTCTCTTCTGCCGCTAAGAGTTGTGGGAAGGCGGAGGGAGTCGCGGGGCATCCTGGGTCCTGTCCCAATGCTCTGTGATGCATTGCTTTGCATCCCAGCATTTGCTATGCTTCCGTCTGCATTTGGTGCCATCTTTCAACGGTTTGTGTACTTCACGCTCTGTTTTGCCTCTTCGGTCTGCAGGAATGGATCCTGCACTGTTGACCAATATGCTGCTCGCTCTCACTAACATGTCACGAGTGGCAGTGGAGTTTTTCCTTAAACTACAAAGGCAAGAGCAGTTTGATATTGATCTCGCCACGAGTAGTAGCTACTACACGAGGTTGGTTGTGGCATTCATGGAGATGCTGACCACAGTGGAACGCCGCTTTTAGACTTGGGAAACAAGCATTGAGTGGTGGGATCACATTGTCATGCACATCTGGGATGACGAGCGGTGGCTGCAGAACTTTCGGATGAGGCAAGCCACATCAGGGGGACTGTGTGATGAGCTTGCCTCAGCTCTGCGGCGCAAGGACACAAGAATGAGAGCTGCCCTGCCATTGGAGAAGCATGTGGCAATTGCACTGTGGAAGCTGGCTACTCCAGACTGCTACTGATTGGTTGCTAACCAGTTCAGAGTGGAAAAGTTGACCATTGGATTCGTGTTGATAGAAGTGTTCAGGGCCATTAGTTGCATCCTGCTCCGAAAGACCGTGACTCTGGGCAACGTGCATGACATTGTGGATTGCTTTGCACAAATGGGCTTCCCTAACTACAGAGAGGCGATAGATGGCACGCACATTCCAATTCTGGCACCAGATCACCTAGCCACTGAGTACATTAATCGGAAGGGGTATTTCTCAATGGTTCTTCAGGTGCTTGTGGATCACCGGGGGCTTTTCACAAACATTAACACAGGCTGGTCCGGAAAGCTGCATAACGCACGCATCTTTTGGAACACTGGCCTGTTCAGGAAGCTGCAAGCAGGGACTTTCTTCCTGGACCAGAAGATCACCGTAGGGGAAGTTGAAATGCCCATTGTGATCCTGGGAGATCCTGCCTACCCCTTAGTTGTATGGCTTATGAAGCCATACAGGGGGCACCTTGACAGCAGCAAGGAGTTGTTCAACAACAGACTGAGCAAGTGCAGAATGACTGTTGAGTGTGCTTTTGGCTGTTTAAAGGCCTGCTGGCGCTGCCTATATGGTAGGCTGGACCTGTCTGATGACAATATTCCTATGCTTATAGTTGCGTGCTGTACGCTCCATAATATTTGTGAAGAGAAGGGTGAAAGCTTCACTCAGGGCTGGATCGCTGAGGCTAAGCATTTGGAGGCTGAATTTGAACAGCCAGAGACAAGGATTATTAGAGTGGAACAGCGTGGGGCCATAAGGATCAGGGATGCCTTGAGACAGCAATTTGAAGCTGAAAGCCACTAATATTTGTTGCTATGCTTGGAAGTGCAGAGCTTGTAATGCTAGGAGGTGATTGTGTTTGGTGCAGATGATGCAGTATGAAGATTTAAGAAAATTGCCGGTTGCTTTGCAGGGCACTGTTTTTTTTCCAGTTAATGGAATAAAGATTGCGTTCAAACCAAAACAATTCTTTTATTAAAAAACAACAACCGGAGGAGGGAGAGAGGCAAAAAAACACATCAGCACTGAGGGGGATGGGGGAAGGGAGGGTCCCAGGAGGAGGTGGGGTCCCGGGACGGTTAAAGATTTGTGTATGTCCAGGTATCCTATCCAACCTTCTCCTTTGGAGTACAGTGCAATGGGTACTGTACTTCAGCAGGGCTAAACTGCAGAGGGACAGGTGTTGAGTGCAGTGGGTACTGAGAGTCCGCAGTGCTATACTGTGACGGGGGAGGAGTGAAATGTAGCGGGTACAGACTGGAGCCAGGAGGTTGATAAGAGTGTGTTGGCAGTGTCTGGGGGGCACATGGGAAAGAATTTTGCAACAGCGGCTGCAGGGGAGGGTGGGCATGGAGCTGCTCGGTTTGCAGTGCTAGTAGCGCCTGGAGCGTGTCCAGTTGGCACTCCATAATGTTTAAGAGCCTCTCCGTGGCTTCGTCCTGGCACGCCACGTTCTCCTTTCGGTCCCTCTTTATGCTGTCCTGCCACTCCTTCAATTCTAGTTTTTCGGCCACGGAGTACATCATCACATCACGCAGAAAGTCCTCTTTAGTTCTTCGTCTCCGTTTCTAATTCTGTGCAGCCATTCAGCTGGCGATAACAAAGAGGGAGGCTGGGCTCCCAAGGTCTTATCTGTAGAGCCAAAATGCAACATTTTACAGAAGCAGTATTGTTTGCAATGCAGAGACCACTGATTCAGTGATTTAAAACACAGCCACTATTCACATACAGTACTTATCACTAACTGGCTGACTCCAGGCAAGCACACATGAGCCCCAAGACCCCCAAAATAGTGAGTAACCGCAGGGGTAGGGGAAATCAGTGTTCCAGGACCGTACTGTACACTGGGCACGTGGCTCTTGGGGAGAGCCAGCACATTTTCCACAAGCTGTGTTCATTATGGAAGATAGCTCGCTGCTGAGGGTTAGCAGGGAATCAATGGAGGGTCTTCTCCAAGACTGCGGCTTCCACCATGGCCCTTATGTGGCTCACTTGTGGGCAGCAATGCACCCCCCTCCTCAGCCCCCCCATGATGCTTAGAGTGGTGCGGGAAAGTTACCGTTAATGGGGCAAGAAACAAAGCAGCTCTGCCAAAGAACCTGCGGCAGCAGATTGCCCAATATCTCCATGAGAGTTTCCTGGAGATCTCTGAGGAAGATTTCCGTGAAGTGAGGGAGCCAATCAACACCTTGGTCTGCTGCTCAGACTAGGCATGTGGTGGTACGCGCACCATACAGACACAGGCCTGCTTTCTGCAACCCTCCTGCCTCCAACAACTCGCTTCAGTGATTCCCAAAATCAAAGCCACTTACCAGGAGCCTTCTCTCCTGTTTGTGCTTCGCCAAGCTCTGACAGCTATGACTGGCTAGCCTCCTCCAGGGTAGAGAAGAGCTCCTGGCTGCATGTGTCTCTGACCTCAGAGTCGTCCTCTGCCTCTGGGTTCCCCTACGCATCCTCGTCCTGGCTACTCGTGAGGGCAGCACTGGATAGGCGGTTTGCCTCCCACGCCTTGTGGTAGGTGTTCTGCAGCTCCATTACTTTGACCCTGCACTGCAGTGTGTCCCGGTCATGGCCCCTTTCTGTCATGTATCGTGAACTCTGTCCGTAGGTATCATAATTCCTACAGCTGGAGCACAGCTGGGACTGGACAACCTCCTCTCCCGGCATAGCTCCAAGTGGGGGATCGCCTGGTGTGTGGAACAGGCATGGTCACCTGGAAAGATGTGCTGAGACCATGTGTCACCGAGCAAACAGGAAAGGGACTTTCAAAATTCCCATGGAATTTAAGGGGTGGAACTCATGGTTGGTCACCCGAGGGCTGGGCAGTAGAGTTCAAACCAATGACCAGAGAGGCAAGAACAGGCATTGTGGGACACCTCCTGGAGGCCAGTCGCAGCACTGTAATTGACCAGGGTGTCTACACTGGCACCGCGGCGCTGTAGCCCTGGTGCAGAAAGCTGTACGCTTCTCGTTGGGGTGTTTTTTTTTTTTTTTGTTTGTTTTTTTTGTTTTTTTTTTTACTGCACTGTAACTGTGCAGTTTCTGCGCACTAAGTGGCTTGGCAGTGTGTACACCTCGGGAGTTACAACGCAGAAAGCTGCTTTACTGCACAGAAACTTGCCAATGTAGACAAGACCTTAGTGTGTAAGCATAATAAAGGTGTGGGTTGCCAGTGCAACATTTTCAGTGCTTAGAGGGACTTGCCAATGATAAGGAGTTGCCTAAACAAAGACCTGGTTAGCAACAACTAATTTAAAACAACTTTTGCCTGCAGATCTTACTACGAATTGGCTTTAAGTGATCTCTGGGTTGGAAAGCTAATGCTGAACAAGTTGGCAATTCCTGGACAAGTTGATCAGTTACATGAAGATCTGTTTTTGTTAATATTGGATAACATTTTTGCTAAGCATTAAGAGGGACATCTTCTAGGAATTTTGTGGTACAAGTTTATCATAGTTAATTATGATGGAAAACAAATCTGCATACAAACTCTACTTCTATTCTGTATGTACGTTTTACCTTTATTTCTTTCAACAGCCTATTTTAATCCCAGTTAATGTATCTTCAAGAACAATATAAATATTTTTCATAGTGAAATTTTGTGATGATGTAGCAGTCTCAAAGTAACTAAATTAATTGATTTGTAAATGATGTTTTTGAAATATAAGAGTGGAAATTAAAAAAAAATGTCAGAATATGTCGGTTGATTATGAAATTCTCAAAGTCTAGTTCTTTACTGTTAAATTTAATTCTGCAAAGATGGTCTGTTGGTAGGGTAGTTTATCAAATAAAACATTTTTAAAAAAGGTATTGCATATATCTTTTTGATGTTAGGAGTACATATATAACTGAAAAGAGGGCATATACTTTAAAAGATAACACAAGTTAATTATAAAAGTTTGATGTGTTCTTTTATCTCTATATTTTTATTATTTTAAATCATATTTACCGTAGCAAGTTGTAATACTGGAAATCATAAAATTAGAAATCTAAATTTGGTACCTGCATCTTATTTAATTAAAAAAGATAAACTGCTCTTTTAAAGAGTAAAAAATGCTTTTCTCAAAGCAAAAACAAAATAAAATAATCTCAACTCCTCCCCCCCAAATGCTGTTAGTAAAAATCAAGAACAAGATATTTTACCTGAAGATGCGTTTTACTGGACTAATTTGGCAAATTCAGGTAAATCCTGAGTTTACAAGAGTTGCACAACTTTTATCAGCACATGGAAATTGTGAAGTTAAGCAACTGATGCAATGTTACCATTCTGTACTTATTTAGATCGACTTTCAACTGTATTTTTAAGAAATAGATCAAAGAAAGAGTCCATTTTTAAATGGGTTTGATATTTGAATTTGCCCTCCATAAAATAAATATATATAACCAAGATGTAAATTTAAACTCTACATGTAAATTAATATTTTTTTGTTAAATTTCATGCATTTCTGTTAATGACTGTTGGCTGCATTCCATTATGGTCCAGCTCAATTTGACATATACCATAAATGAGTGTCTTCAATGATTTATAGCATAGGACACTTTCAGATCACTAAAAAGGAGTTCACAACTCTGTGATCTCCCTGAAGATAAATTCTTTATCATGAAACCACCAAGCATTGTGGGTGGAGGAGGGAAGAAAAAGCAGCATTATCTGGGAATATATAGGCTAAGGAAGAATTTGAGACCAGTTTCTTTTTTTATATATTACTTTTATATTGTCTTGAGGGAATGCTAAGAAATGACATTTTTAATAGAGAATTAAGACATCTCTATTATGTGCCAGAGTCTGCTGTTCAAGGACCTTTAAAGAACACTTTGCAACAAGAGACTTTCAACAAATATTTTAAGTACCTTTTTAATCTGATGTAGCAATTTGCCAAAGTTTTACAAACAACAGGAACAGCACTGTTTACAATTCTAAGTCTTTTTGCAGTATTTTTTCCAATACTGAAGAACAGTACAATTTTAAAAAGCTCAGCTGCACAGGTCTGTTTTTTGTCAGTGATGTGATGCAGGAAATCTTCTAGACTATTAACAGTGAAGAATCTTCCCATGGATACTGTGCGCCCTCAATTCCAGTTGAAGTCAGTGGGAGTTGAGAATGCTGAGCATCTTGCAAGAAATGCTTAGTCCCTAACTGAAGAGAAAGTGGAAACTGCTCCCCAGATTTTCAGTGTGTGCGCGCAGTGGGGGGATAGTGGGAAGATACAGTTCAATTTTTGCTTTTTCCCTGCCTCAAAGTTTAGGTTTTCTGTTTCTCACACTAATAGCCTTTTGTTTCTGTTGTGATGTGTCTTTTTTATGTTTAAATATTGAAAGTAAAACAACATGCATTTAGTGATAATTAAAGTTGCATGAGGACATACCTCCATCACCCAAAACCTTGAGAATGCAAATAAGAAGTTACAGAAAAGGCCTCCAGCATTTCTTGCCACCTTTGCCATCATGTACAATGTTGTCAGTAATTCACTCTGATATTCCATAAAGCATTTCTTTCTGTCTTCAATACATACCAAAAACCAGTATGTTCCCCAATTTCGGGGGGAGGGATGCATTGGCCTGCTAAACCCAGGGCTGTGAGTTCAATCCTTGAGGGGGCCATTTAGGGATCTGGGGCAAAAATCTGCCAGGGACAGTACTTGGTCCTGTGTGAAGGCAGGGGACTGGACTCGATGACCTTTCAAGGTCACTTCCAGGTCTATGATATAGGTTTATCTCCATATTCATCCAACTTGTGCTCTTATGCAAAACTTTAATAGTGACCTCATACTCTCTTGCACCAAGAGATCTGCACATCTGACTGTTATGCAGTCCATTAATTTAGAATGTTATTCTACCTTACCATAGCAGGATCCCCTGGAACTGTGGGACCACTGTGCCCCCTTAACTCTCTCCAGTCTGGGCTGTCTCTCACAATGCCTTGCTAGTGACCAGCAGCAAGCCCCTCCAGGCACTGTGATCACTTAGTACAACAGCATGTGGAGCCCCACACCCAGCTATATTGCATGAATGCTCCCAGAGCCACTCATGAATCACACAGAGAAAAGTACCAGCCCAATCCCCTCCCAGCACTGTACCCCAGGAATATACCGTCTGCTGCAAGTTTCAGCGCTGTAACGTGGCAGTGTAGACAGTGCAACAGCACTGGGAGCTACTCCCCTCATGGGGGTAGGTTTTTTACAGAGCTGGAGGAGCTCTCTCCCAGTGCTGGTGCCGCGATTACACAGCCACGTTAAAGTGCTGCCGTGGCAGCGCTTTCACGTTGCTAGTGAAAATGTGCCCTTAGTTGCTTGCAGTGTAGGTGGGGGCAGGAGAAAAGTCAGCATATGGCCACTCTGGCTGTTTTATACCCTCAGTCCATCTGCTTGGAAAACCCAAGTCCAGGCATGTCTGGGGCATTGAATCTCCCAGCAAGGTTGAGCAATTCCCCTGGTATGGCCTCACGCAGGTGAGTCATTACATTGTAGCTCCCTTGCTGGACAATGGTTGCTGATGATGGGTTGATTGATACCCTGCCTGGGTGTTGGTTACTTTCCTTGCTGTTGCCTCGGGGGAGGTGATATCTGGCTCATTCGCCAGCTTACAACATGTTTTAGTGACAACCATACAACATAATTTTCATAACTTCATATGCATTAATGATATGCATATATGGATAGAGAAATGACTTTCAGCAGATCATAACCTTTCCCCTGTTATCTTACAAGGCATGCTTTATATGCAAGATCACAATTATATATAAATGAGGAATTATGGGGGTTCCAGGGTGCTCCCCCAAGGTACAGAATGTCACAGGGACTATGGCTAAGTTTTGCTTGACAGTAGGGTGACCAGATGTCCTGATTTTATAGGGACAGTCCCTATATTTGAGGCTTTTTCTTATAAAGAAGCCTATTACCCCCCACCCCCGTCCCGATTTTTCACACTTGCTGTCTGGTCACCCTACTGGACAGTGCAAGATGGGTGAAATTGACTATCTCGTCCTGATTAGAGAAATGTCTTAGTACATGTATACAGAGATTGTTAATGAAGTAGGGGAACCTCTGTAAAAGGGCCCTCTAATATTCACTGCCATCCATCCCTCAGTGCATATTAGCGATTTACAATGAAATAAGGAAGATAGGGTTGCAAGTAGATAGCACAGGCCTAATAATAACTACCTAATATGTAAGGGGTTAGTGAATTTGTAGTAGCTCCTCTTAGTTAACTGATGATTGTAATTCCAGCAGTTTTAGAAATGTTTAAAACATGAGTATTTCAATACTATATATATACTGGGGTTTGGGCCCCAGATTTTATCCATCAGCTGAAATAGTCCTCGCTATAGGGTGAATGATTACTTCATTCTAGATGAATAGAAGGGGCTTAATGTCTTGATGTCGGGTACTGCCTTTGACACAGTGATTTAGACACAACAAATCCTGCATCTTGGCGGGGGGTTAGATTAGATGACCCTTACGGTCCCTTCTAACCGTGTGATTCTATGACACACTCTTCTCTTTGCTTTGTGCCTCTACTGTCCTGGTTCTCCTGTTTTGCTGACTATAGGGTTACCATATTTCAGCAAGCAAAAAAGAAGACGGGAGGAGCCCCGCCCCTGTCCTGCCCTAGCCCCGTCCCTGCCCCTCCCACTTCCCCCCCTCAGAACCCCCAACCCTCCCCCTGCTCCTTGTCCCCTGACTGCCCCCTCCTGGGACCCCTGCCCCTAACTGCCCCCCAGGACTCCTCACCCTACCT